>NW_008824035.1:9397581-9423693 GCF_000699105.1 Pygoscelis adeliae | reverse complement strand
GGAGCCATCGCCCCAGCGGCCCTCGCCCTTCTCCTTCTAATCGGGTTTCGAACCCACCGCCTTTTCCCGGCGCAGCGCCGTCAGGCCCAAGGGCGGTGAAGGAGGCCCATCCCTTCCACAGCCGCCGTGTCAGACGCTAAGGGCCGCTCCTCGTACCGGTGAGGTGGAACAAACTGGCCTAAGGAAAGAACAGTGAGCCTCTTCCTCCAAAGCTGCACCGACCCTCCCCGAGGCTGTCAGGGCTGCACTGAAAGCAGGAAAGGTGTCGCAAGGATGAGTGTTTTGTTTCAAAGCTCTTCAACAGAGAGATGCATCCAAAATGTCATTATTCTTCTGGTTTAGTTTTCATTCACAGTGGCCATCTGTCACAATAACCCATGCCATTTGCCAGTCTTTTCCTATGCAAAAAGGCAAGATGTACACAGCATACAGTTTAACTACATGCAAACGAATAAAATGCAGAGCCCACAGAAACGCCTAGAACTGTAGGTGTCGAGCTGCCCTTCCTTCTTCAGGTAGAAGTCAGTTGCATTGCAGTTGGCGAGACACTGGTGGGCAGATTCCCGTGCCACACACGCAAGCAGACAGACCTGTAAGCAAGAGACCTTTCTCTGGAGTAGAGGCGCCTTCCAGTACTTGTCGGTTATTCCTCGTATCTTTCATGCTGCGCTTATCGTGATAACGTCCTACCAGAATAAGCCTTTTCCCCTCTCACATTACTCTGTCAGTCCTCTTACGCAGAGGGATAATAAATTCTTCACAAGAGGTTTTGTTTAGATTGGTGGTACGGGTGTTTTGGCAGTCTCCTCCTGTTCTTTCTAAATCAGAGCTTCCACATGCACGTTAATATAGGGCCTGACTCCACTCAATTGTGCACGCCCTTTAACTCCCAGCTACTTCAGCAAGAACGCTGGGAGCAACCTAATGCAACCGCGTTTAAGAGGAGAAGATGATATCCCTTAATGGCTCACCCTTTCAAACTCATCCACATGCGCTTAAAAGATAAGCCAGGTCACTTCCACCATATATTATACTCTGTGTGATATTGAAAAACTTCTGAGTGACTGTTTTAAGAAGTGGACTGGTAATACAAGAAAGCCCCATTTGTCCTGCGAGTGAGGAGAGGGAGAAAGCTGCTTGCTGGAATACTGAGTACGGTGACGCCTTTTCACCTGTCCACTAATAGTGTACTTCCATCTGCCACCCTGAAATGGCAGAGGAGCATTTCCTTTGCAGTAAAAACCTTGTGAAGTGCTGCCTTGTGCATTTGGACTGATTCAGAACTCTGGAGAAGAAGGCAATTCTTACTGTTTTTAAAGAATAAGGTATTTTATTATGGAAGTTCATCTTTATAACGTGTGCAGGAAATGACTGACAGTCATTAAAAAAAAAGGTTTGTTTCATGAAAACAAAAGGATGACTATTTACATTAACTTTCTACCACAAAATGAAATACCTGAAACAGTTGAGGCAGTAAATATTCTCTCCATGTCTTGAGAGATTATTGAACAATAACTTGACATTGTACTGACACATACCAACAGGGGTTCAAGATGTTTAGATAGCCCTGACCAAGTTGTACGCTGCAGGAGGTCAAAAAATGTTGGCTACACGCTTATGTGAGCTATGTCTCTCTGTTGTTTTAACTCATGAAATTGATCTCTTACAGGGAACTTTAGGAAAAATGCTTCAGTATGAAAAAACCCCCACCCTCTACAATACAATGTTTTGATATCTGAAGCAGTGATTTTATCCAGAACTGTCTCAAACGTTTGTTATCATTTAACACATCCCAGGACTCTTCCCAAATTACTCTCTGCTTCCCCTCACAGTTGCATCTAAACAGAAATCATCACTGACAAAACAAAGAACGCTCTGAAATATTTTAAAACCCTAAAATTAGGTCTACGAATTACTGCATGTATACAAGACATATTTGCCAACAAGCATGTTTATACAGTAAGAAAAATACCATAACATTTATACCTAATTTACAAATATTCTAACATTATAGAAATGATGCTGTTGGCTTTATGTAGGAAATGCTAGTTACAGAGGTTGGAAAATGAACAGCAATACATAATTGAGCCCTTGTTAAAGGTATTCATCAAAAAATGGAGACGTTCTTGTTTGCACCTGTCCCCTACACTACCTATTTCTTTTCCTCTCTCTGCTTCTGCTTCTACTGCGTCTGCTCCTTTCTCTGTGTTCCACTTTACTGCACTTGTCCCCATAGCTCGCTCTACATTTTTTCTTCTCTCTGTGCACATCTGTGCTGGGGCTTCTGGTTCCATTTTTCCTGTGCCACGCTTCACCAGGGCTTTGACTTGGACTTTCACGTATTTGCCTTTGCCTGGAACTGCTGTGACTTGTGCAAGGGCTCCTCCTGCTCCCCTCATCCATGCTTTGGCTTCTACCATCCCTCTCCTTTCTTTCAGTCTCTCTCCTGTTGGCGCTATGGTATCTGCTTTTGGACTTTCTTTCCCCCCCACAGGAGCTCCATTTGTTGTTCTCCGCAGAATTATCTCGCTTTAAAAGTCTGTACCTCTCCCTATCTTTGTCCTTGTTACCGTGACTACTGGAGAGATCTTCATAAAGTTTTTCCTTCCTCGTCTTTGCCTTGCCTTCTGAATCGCTGCTGCTGCTCGCCTCTGAAAACTTGTCTTTTTTTCTTTTCTTAGAATACATCTTCTTTTGTGCGGCTTTCTCTCTGCTGTCAGTCTCGCTATCACTGCTGCTTCCTGAAGTCTCACTGGAGGATGAGGAGGAGGATCTCGCCTTATGTTTCTTGTGTTTACTTTTGCTTTTTTTCTTTTGCTGCTTTTTCTTCTTTCTGTCTTTCTTTTTCTTTTTCTTCTCCAGACGATCCAACTTCCTTTCATTTTCAAAATAGAAGAGTAGTGCAATCAGACTTGTTAGGATATTCTAAATTACAAAGCCATTGTCTTTTAAAGTTCACTACTTCTGATGACCTACACATTAAATACACTATTTTCCACAAAAACATGTTGAATTCCTCTCCTCTTTCAGCAAAGTATTATTTTTAAACTTCTAACCTGACGTCAACCATAGGAAGAAGAATCCTGTAATCCACAGCTGCTCCCTCAAAACAGGAAGAATATGGTTTTTTAATTCTTTAATTTAAAAAAAAATAAGTAAGATATGTCAATTTTGGCCTTGTAACTAGGAATAAATACATTCAGTAGTGCTTTTTTCCCTTTTCAGCCTGCTCTGGAGACTTTGGAAAATCATTGCTGCTTTTGTTTGTGCATTTTTATAAGAGATTTTGAAAATGAAAAAACGCAATTAGCATTCACTTTCTATTAATGATGGAAACTGAGACTCTAAAGCCTACGTCTCTGAGTTCTCCAGGCAAATAATACCGGTCTTTTCAATAACCTCTTCTGTCACAACTAGAAATTTGCATTTTCTAGCCAGAAGTACAATATTCCATCATCCATTATGCACACGCATTCACTGCTATTTGACTGCTTTCACCTAGTTTTTATTTTGCTTTCTGTGTTTATTCTTCTCAAAAAATTAGTGACTGAACAGTGAAACTACTTTCAGTGTATTAAAAAAAAAACCCCTTCAGACTAGTAAAATCTAAAGGACCCAAATATTTACTGAACTTCAACTTTCAAAATATAAAGTATTGTAATTTCATTGTGTTGGGCCAGCAGAAGTTCAAACAAAATACTGTTTTAAATTACTCAAACTACATACACATTCCTTACTTAAAAGGAATGTAAAATATGCCAACTATTTTCAGAGAATGATTTATTATATATGCGATTACCATATGTACCTACCTACTCATGTACCTGCTTAGCCATTCACCTTTCTCCCCTCCTCCCACTCCCCGTATACAGAATGTCTTTTAACCTCAAAGGCCGTTTTAACTAGTGGTATCTGTATGGCATCTACTAGGCGATAAGTTAATATTTTTCATTTTCCACATTTTCAGGTAATTTCAAGATAATGTTACAAATTAACAGAGAAAAAAATATGTCACCTGGCATACGAAATCAGTAGGACAGAAGCAAAGAATGAAAACCTTATTAACTTTTTATTAGAACTACAAAACCATGGGGATCTCCCTCTGCTGGCTTGGCTGCATGTGCTGGTTCTGGCTTGGGCAGAGTTAATTTTCTTCACAGTAGCCAGTATGGGGCTATGTTTTGGATTTGGGCTGAAAACAGCGTTGATAACACAGGGATGTTTTAGTTACTGCTGAGCAGTGCTTACACAGAGTCAAGGCCTTTTCTGCCTCTCACCCCACCCCACCAGCGAGCAGGCTGGGGGTGCACAAGAAGCTGGGAGGGGACACAGCTGGGACAGCTGACCCCAACTGACCAAAGGGATATTCCACACCATATGACATCATGCTCAGCGTATAAAGCTGGGGGAAGAAGAGGGAAGGGGAGGATGTTCAGAGTGATGATGTTTCGTCTTCCCAAGTAACCATTATGCATGATGGAGCCCTGCTTTCCTGGAGATGGCTGAACACCTGCCTGCCGATGGGAAGTAGCGAATGAATTCCTTGTTCTGCTTTGCTTGCGTGCGCGGCTTTTGCTTTACCTGTTAAACTGTCTTTGTCTCAACCCACACGTTCTCACTTCTACCCTTCTGATTCTCTCCCCCATCCCACCAAGGGGGAGTGAGCGAGCGGCTGTGTGGGGCTGAGCTGCTGGCTGGGGTTAAACCACAACACTGCAGCAGCAAACTATAACCCCTGATCTGAGAGCAGTGTGGAGCTGGGGTAACCTTGGCCCTGGGGTGCAATGTCAGGTTCAGTTTAGCCGCACAGGAGAAGACAACAAACCTTGCCAAGTTGTAAACCAGTAAACAAGAACACAGAATTTTTAATCCTGGAAGAAGATACTGTAAACAATGGAGTGCAAAATAATATTTTAAAATAGCAACTAACAGCATCTTCAGTCAGCCAATTATTATTATTTCAGTATCCCAGTTAAACTGGAAATGAGCCACAGTGCAAAGGTATCACAACTAGATTAGAACAGCCAGATTAAAACAAAACTACCAGATTAAAAAACCATGCTGCGTAATGCCATTTGTGGTCAAGTGTATGTTATACTAAGCTGATTTCTTCTGTACTGATGGTGCTAAATTATTCAATGGCATACAAGAGTTACAGGGACAATCATGGAGTCAGAACTACTGGTGACACAGATCCCCTCCACTAGGTACCACACTTACCTTAGAAGTTTCTGTTTTTGTTTGGTTGACAGTGATTTTAAAAATTCAACTTCTGGATCATCATCTCCTTCACTTGCAACAAATTCCTAGGAAAATGTGGTAAGACATTAAGTTCTTATATAAAAATAATATCTTCATTCAGATTTCTGTATTAAAAGCGATGCCTCTATCTACCTTATTTTTCCACAGGCACAAATATATTTGTATTACTAAGTCAGCTTAAGACTCTTTGATAAGAGCAGCATACTCGCTACAAAGCGAAAAAACCTCCCACATTCTGTCTCAAACCTGAGTAGGTGTTATAATGTGAGGGTTATACAACAGGAGTTATTAGTAACACATGAAAATAACTCACTGCTAGTGAAAGAAACATTTCTGAAATAGTTAATAAAAATGAGCCAATTTCGGAGCCCACATGATTCCCCAGGATAAGTCACTCCATTGTTACCATGCTTGGATGAATAGGTAAGATGCTAGTCCTGCTCAAACCCAGAGTAATTTAAGCAAATTACTTTTCTGTCTCGGTTTAGTCATTAGGAAAATGGGTATTAACACATCTACCTTACTGTTGTGTTATTAGTCTTTAAATGTTCATAAAGTGTTCTAGCAATGCAAAATACTGTAATCACATAATCTACATACAGTAACGCAATCAGCAAAGCATAGCTACTTTGAAGACCCTGAATTCTTCAAATTATGTGCATCTGGTACACTACAGTTCTCCATCATGATGTTTTTAATTTTAGCCACACTCAGGAGGGGAAAGAAGAAAAAAAGATTAAAAAGCTTTTCCAAAAAAACCCCACCACACCTAACATAAACCAAACATACTGATATCACTGTGATTCATTTAACAGTGCCCCTATGCTACAGTTTTCTGGGGTACATAGCTTTTTTAAATGCAAAGGTACATCCGCCTGTGGAGACACAATGAATTGTTGATTTACTCAAGATTTCCAGACCAGCTGAGGGCCGTCGTCCCCTCTTTACTAGTGGTTTGACTATCCTGCCATATGAACAAAGGTTATTTCATGGTGGCTCACTCAAGGAGCGTACATGAATTTTTCACTTTACATTTTTATTGAAGCACCTCAATTAGAAATGTACCCTGTGCAGTTTAAGTAAAGACAACTAAACGTTTTCACTCCCAGAAATAACAAGTGTAACAATAGTCAATCAAGTAAAAAAATCTTCAGAAATAGCACACATAATATAGTAATTATTTGTGCATACTTCCTCAAACTGCATCCAAAGGCTAGCATTGCATCAGAAGTGTGTGGCAAAACCCCTAACCATCCCCTTTGTGGAAAATTCGATTTCTAGTCACCCAGAGGAGGGATTTAATTTATTATATATGGTTTTAAAAGAAGTAATTTATTATTCACCATTCTGACTAAAAAAAAGCTCGAAAACAGTAAGTTTTTGGACATTTTTCTACTGATACAGCTATTCAGCTTTCCTATGGATATGCATATTTGAAAACATTAAGTAGCAATTCACAAGCAATCACATTTAGATTTACAGACATTTTCAGCTTACTGGTAAAAAGATCATTACCTGCGATGGATCATTTGCGGTCAAGTTTCTCCCCAGTACATTTTGTTTCAGTGCAAACCCACTGTTTCTCATCTCCGCTATTAGCTCTGAGGGGTGCATTGATGGCCCTGTTCACAAAAATCACAGTTTGAATGTATCATTTATATCTCTCTACCTTTTTTGGACTCCACAGTAGGAATTCAGTTGAAGCTTTGTTAAGGAAAATCACAGCTAAATCAACTCAATAATCTTCTGCTGAGCAAATAATCAGATATGATTTTCTAAAACAGCAGTCTGGAGATTCAGAATAGCAAATAATTGCATTTTTCTTTAAGTACAAGGGGATTCTCTTATGTAACTTCGTCATGTTGAAAACAATATATTTAGGTAAGTCTAGTAATATATTTTTATTATAGTAAAAAAGCACAGGAAACCTAAAGAAAGCACATTAAATAAGAATTTTAGGTGCCTCCTCTCCCCTAAAACAATGGCAAAACACTGTTCTAATATGTCACTAATAAGGCATTTTTCATAACGACATAAATTTTTAAACTTAAACGTAGAAAGTAACCATTATTAGAAACTCAGTATACATATGGAAAATAAATAAATACATGAGAAAATTATCTATGTCCTTACTTATTCTAGGGACCCTCAGATATGCCGGGTCTCTAGGCTGTTATCTCCTCAGAGATTTCTGTTTTATCAGTTTAAAAAATACACTATATATTGCATTAGAGTAGGTGTTTGGGATTAGGCACGTTATCTTTCTTTGCAAACATCTAACAAGGAGCAAAATACGGGATGTATTTTGGATCATTCAGAGTTGACTGCATAATTTATAAACCCTGTAACTCACTCTCTTGCTTTAATTGAATACCTGTGATCATCAAAACCTCATGTACTTGTCTGATTAGGTACTTTTTCTTCACCCTAAACACTCACTCTTTTGTTAGGTCACTTTCAGTAAATTTCCTTACCAGTTCATTCGCTAACCTTACTGTCAATGAATTAGCACTACTGTATAAGGTAAATCTAAATTAGAAGGAACGTAAAATAGAGCATGGAGCACACGATTACTATTACTTCAGTAAACTAACTGTAAATTATAAGATTAACTAGTCTTACAAAACATACTGATCCTGCTTTGTGGTTTTAAGAGTTTCTCAGTTGTGGAGATGGACAAAACTCATACATTTTTAACACAGAAAAGTATGGAAAGTAAAGGGAAATTTTTACTATGGAAAATATATGGAAAGTAAAATAGCACTTTCTCAAAAAAATGTCAACTTCAACTTTTTCTTGGTTTTCCTGTATAATGCACTGCTTACAGAAACAAACAGGCCTATGTGTAAAGCAGGAAGGAAGAAGAAAAAACTTTGAAAATGGTTTAAGGAGCCCTTGCATTACTGACTTTCTTTTCACAAGTTCCTTATTTTGCCAGGCAAAATAATTTTCTAATGAGATACTTTCTCTTGCCTTTCCTTGAGTTTACATTTTTATTAAGTAGGGGGTTATGCGCCCCCCCATATTTTACCAAAAGCGTTTTTTCTTTTTACGTGTTACAGTGTAATTATAAGCTCACCGATAGTTAATTAATGTATATGGGCTCCAGTGTCTACATTTTTGCTTATTTCAAATTTAAAACCTTGCTCTGCTTACCCAAATCTACTCTGGCTGGAACCGAAACCAGCATTAGACAGAGACCTAACAACAGAATTTGGTACCAGCTGATGTCTTGATTTGAAAAAGCTACATAAACCAGCCACACAATTCAGTCAAATACTAAACCAAAACCAAGCCCTGTATGAGGAAGCTGAATGGAGACAAAGTGTAGGGTCATGACAGAAGACTTCACCAAACCAAAGAAACCAAACCATTTGACCAGACTGGAGCCTGGAATGCCCCTGTTATTCAAAGGCAGTAAGAACCACTGCCTAACAAAGTAACCTAACTAATTTGCCAGATATTTCCCCTGCAGCGTCTCAGCATTGTACACATTTTGATGTGTATTGGATACCTAATTATTCTCATTAGCATGATTAGATAAATAGAGGAATACAACTTGTCCAAATCTATACAGGATTTGCAAAAGAAGTAAGACAGAAGCCCTAACTTTGTGGTTCCATACGAGGACTACGGGCAGAATCGAGACCAGAGAGGCATGAAGGCCTATCGGCCTTCAAAAGCACAGTTCAAAATTATTTTCTAGAAACAAACCTTTCAGGCATTCTTTGTGCATACGACTGGAAAGAGCTCAGCAAAATAATTTCCTCTTTTACATAAAAAGCTTATAATGAATGCACAATACTACTGATTTTTGTGCATTTGTGCCCAGTGGCTGTCAGTTGTGCTGTAACGCACAGATCAATACAAGTGAACAAGAGGCCTGTCAGAGTGGCTGCTCAAGCTGGGATCCAACGCACAACCGCATGCGAACTTTTGAGTTAGCTTCCATGTTTTTTAGAGGTGAAATCAGCATTAGGTTTAAAAAATAAAAACACAGGTAAGATTAGAAGGAAAGCAAGCCAGGCTAAAAACACATTTATATGGCTTCCGTTTCCGTGTTTATTAATGACATCAAGGAGACATTCATCGCTCCATCTACAATATTTTAGTTGCAACATGGTATTACCGTGACAAGGACAGTTAACAAATCACTGTTATTCCTTTTTTGTGGATGTATACAGGTTACATCAAATGCACCTACAGAACCTTGAGAGTGGTTCATGAAATAAAGAATTCCTGATTTGGTCTCCCTTTAATTGTGGTGAGGGAAACAGTAATTTAGGTTCAGCCTAGCTTGTGAGGAGATGCGAGAATCTCCACGAAGCTTTATTGCGTACATTATTTTTACTGTAATTAAAGCTTTCAGAAAACATTAGGAAATGAGATTCAGAAAATAAACCAACCCCATAAATGAAAATAGAGTCAAAACACAGTCCTATTTCACAACCCTTCTGCGTGCAGACCCCAGGCAGGCACGACACAAGCACGCTGTCCACTATGGTTGATTACAGAGGACTCTCTTGCAGCATGTGATCTTTGCAGTTTAAAAAACATTAATGTTTTTGAGAGAACAACAGAGGCGAACCTGCTTACACTTTTTTTCTGAACAGCTGATGCTACTGAACTGCTGCTGCCCAATGCAGCAAGACCGCATCGCTAACTTTGTTCAGGTAGCAATGCTAGACCACAGTAGGGAGAAAACAATATCTGATCTGGGAACTCTAAAGAGACTGTTTTCTATCTGGTTACAAGTCCAGGCTGAGAACGTCAATTAAGACATTATATTTGACAATGGCTGCACAGCTTAATAGCAAACCTTTATTACTATCTACCTTCTGCAACACAACAACAAGAATCAAGAAAATTTTTATTCTCATAATTAAACTCCTTTGCTTGGAATCAAATGCTTGGTGGCTTTCTTTTCCCATCCGTGTCTCAACAGACTGCTTTTGATTTATACTTTAAAGATTCTGATAAGCAGGTCTGATTTTCTTTGAAATATCAGTGACACTTTGAGGTCTTCCAGGATTCCTGGGCACAGCTATTTTATGTGACAGCATTGAGGCTTGTAACACACTTCTTTTTGGGCTGCTTCTTCACAGAGTCCTAAAAGATGTAGATGCCTAAATGTGTGAGCAAACAATCGCATTCCCATTTCCACAGTATAAAATTAAGTAGGGGATTTCTCCTGGCTGATCCAAACGAGGGAGACAAAAACTGTGAAAGAAACCCCAAACACTGAACCTCACTGAGGTTTGAAAAACTCAGCTTCTCAGAAGTGTCCTTGGCTTCCTTATTTAGGAGCTAAAGCTTAAATCTTGGAGCCACCAGTATACTGGCTGGTAGAGGGCATCTTCGTTTGGTGTGAATTGATCATGGAGTCCTGCTTGTTGGAGACGCGACTATGCCCAGCGTGATCAAACTTGGTTTGCCTGGTAAGCCAAAGAGGTAAATCTTTTCAGCCTGTCTTTGGCTTATGACTACACTTACACATCATCACCCTCCAAGATCTTCAGACAAAACAGTACTAAGTATACCTGATGGCCATATATCTTCATCTGGTTAAGTTCCAATTAAGTCATAAACTGTAAAACAGATGGTAAGATTGAGCTGCGAGGCTCTTAGTTGGCTAAAATCTTGGGAACTGATGTTAGCTAAGTACTCTTGAACAGCACCCATCAACTTGCAAAAAATCACCCCTACATCAGGCATAGAAAAATACTTTGTGTACTATGAAAACTGATGTCCTTATATATGCATTCCTTATGGACTTGTGAGACAGTCTGTGAAGAAGCTACCTGCGTGGTCTCATGCAGGTGAAAACATCTAGAGATGACACTATGCCATGAGTTGACAGAGCATTAGATATAGGAATCCTGTAAAAATAGCTGATTGCTACGTCTTCTGACAACTAGTCTCTCAGCATTCTTCCATCAGCAAACTAAAAATAAGTTCAAAGTTACAACGTTTCATCATCTGTTTCTTATTCTTTCTGAAACAAGTCAAATACAGTACCTTGCTATTTTTGAATATGACTGTCAAGCTTATTTTCTGGAATTTACATTTTGATAGGGAAAAAAAGAAAAGAAAAAAACCTTTAAAACTTTTCCCGATGACACTTGTTTAAAACTAAAACATTTATCTGCTTTAAAATTAATTCATAGTCTCGGAAAAGCTTTTTACCATACAGTGGAATTAATTGCATGCTGATATCATACTTATTTTTATGCATTAAGACAACTGACAACTTGTTAAGTCTTCTACAGCTACAGGTACTTAAAATTATATTAAGGGCTTACACAAAAGAGGCTCCATAGTTAAAGACCCACCAAAGGATTTTTAAAATATTTTTTCAGGGCCTTTGTAATTCTCAAGAAACAGTGTTGTCAAGCAAATAGGCTACAGTTTCTGCCTGCTTCTTACTTCCCACAGAAGTTCTTGCTGCATTAATTCTCTCTGTAATCTTCTGTTTAAGGTACTATTTAAGGAAAAAAATCCAGATAGCTCAGTTGACTCAAAGAATTGGGGCACAAAATCTGGAAACTCAAACCATTCAATGAAGTGTGAAAAGAAGGATTTTAGCTTCACGAAGTACAACCTGAGTGCAACCTTAGCTTGACAGCTGTTGGTGCATCTTTACAATATTCGTACAACTAAATAAACAGCAGAGCTGTAAATAGATTTTTTTTCTGAAGTGTATATGAGCATCAATTACACTGGATTGCAGAATGATATCATACTAGGATTTCTACAACATATTGTAAATTTGCTTTTTTGTAACAAAGAACACTCCAATTTCTTACCACACCTAGCTGAGATCAATTTAACAGAATCAGTTCTGCTTCTATTAAACAATCGGGGGGGGGAATATAATTCTGGATTTCAATTACTTAAATGCCTAGCTTACAGCAAGGTCTCCCACCCTGCATTACTACCCCCACTCCCATCCCAGAAACAAGAGAAACCTATAGCTGCGATTAATTTTTGATTCTGTCTGTACTTCTCTTGAAGCTACAAATACAGAGTGTATGTAACACTCTGTTGTTGCCAGAATGTTTCCTCTAAGAGGGATGGGCGCAGGACTCCTCTCAGGAGAACAACGCTAGCTGTAACACACCATCTAGCAGGCCTCTATTAAAATGTCTAAAGCACATTTTTCAAATTATTCAATATTAGAGAACAGTATGCTAAAACCTCTTTTCATAACGACTGTGATGAAACCACTTTTTCTGCAAGTTTCAGTGGCAGTAAGGACAGACCATAATGTTATGATTGCCAGTATCACCAAAAATAGCAGTTTTACTTCTATCTACTCATGATGCATAGTCTTGACAGTATCTGCTCAATTTATTGATAAAAGCTTTCACTGCTGTCGCCAGTGCAGATGAGCAAACTGAATTATTCTTTGCAGTCAACTAGTTTTAAATGGATTTTTATTGTGGAATACATATGGAAAGCAAAGAGATAAGAAGCAGTAATAGTGTAACCACTATTCCCACCTGTGGCAGGGGAAATTACAGTAACCAGTTGTACTTAGATAGTGGCTGCAGTTATGTATTGTTATGAAATGAAATAGACTACTCAATATAAAAGTTACTGAAAAAGGCAGTAGATTCTTCATGGTGTCATTTTAATTACAACTTTTTAACCTTTATTTTAACTAATGCTCATTTTGTGTATCATCAAAACAGAACATTTAGAATAGGGCTTTTCTAGAGCTTGCCCTTCCTGAGAATGTGTTCTGGTGTGGGACATCTTTTAGGTTACAGATGTGATCATTTTAATCTAAAAATATCACCATCATCATACCATCAGACTTCTCCTGACTTGGTAACAGAGAGATAATTTACATGAACATAGATGTAAACAAAGCACACTGGCATATCTGCTATCAATTTGTCAGTATACATCACACTCAGTATACTCCACTCTACCATGTTTAAAAATTAATTTATGAATCAAGGTGTCATGGTTTAACCTCAGTCGGCAACCGAGCACCACACAGCTGCTCGCTCACACTCCCCCCCTGGTGGGATGGGGAAAAGAATCGGAAGGGCAAAAGTAAGAAAACTCGTGGCTTCAGATAAGAACAGTTTAATAATTGAAATAATAATAATAATAATAATAATAATAATAATAATAATAATATGAAAAGGAAAACAACAACAGAGAGAGAAGAACAAAACCCAGGAAAAACAAGTGATGCAACTGCTCACCACCCGCCAACTGATGCCCAGCCAGTCCCCAAGCAGCAATCACTGCCCCCCGGCTGACTCCCCCCAGTTTATGTACTGAGCATGACGTCACATGGTATGGAATGTCCCTTTGGCCAGTTTGGGTCAGCTGTCCTGGCTGTGCCCCCTCCCAGCTTCTTGTGCACCCCCAGCCTTCTCAGTCGGTAAGAGCACAGGGAGCTGAAAAGTCCTTGACTTAGTATAAACACTGCTTAGCAACAACTAAAACATGAGCTTATCATCAACACTATTCTCATGCTAAATCCAAAACACAGCACTATGCCAACCATTAGGACAAAAATTAACTCTATCCCAGCCGAAACCAGGACACAAGGACAAGAAGTTTCAAGGCTTATCCTTTATTACTACATAATTTTTGTTAACAAAGTAGGCCTAAAGCATGTTGTCTTCATTCTTTCTTATATGCATCTTGGACAACATGAGGCCATAACTCTTCCAAATTGAAATTTGATTTTCTACCTAACAGTGATACTAAAGCTATGCTCTGCTGTTGAAAAATAAATAAACAAATACTGCAGGGAGTTAGCAAACAGCTCTTTCACATTAACTAGGTTTTAGAAAATCATTCTGCTGGTGGGTTTTAGTTTAGCACACAATCACATGAAGGATGAATATACTCTGAATTCAGAATGCTGCCTTCTCTGGGTGGTAGCAAAGGCGTAACATGATACAAAGCTTTTTAGGTTTTGCTTTAAAAGAGAAACTAACTTTAAAATTAGCATAGACAGTTCCATCCATACATCCATATACTTTTTCTGTGCTCTCCACAGAGTTTCAGACGTCTTTTTTTCATATGGCTTAAAAGGAAATTGAACAAAAATGGAAAAAAATTACAGACTGAGCCTAATCACACTGTATCATCTGTGAACTTTTATTGCGGTTGTGACAGAGATAAGGGTAGACACTTATTTATCTAAGGACAAAGAGCTATTATCAAAATTATGTGATCATGATCCTGGTCATGAAGAACATAGCAAATTTATGCTGCTACCACTAATTCAGGATTGATCATTTTTTACTAATAATGTTTTCATCTATTTCAGAGATGACTGCATTCAGATCATATTTACACTTCAAAGCAACTGCTGCAGTTGGCATTAAGAGAAATCAATGAATAAAAAAACCTCTGGCTTTTAATTAGCTCTTCTTCAGAGGGTCTACAGTTTAACTGAATTTAACACTTTAGCACAGAATTTTAGTATAACTTGCCATGTTTTTGTCATAGGGTATTTCAGAGAATCCTGAGTTTCCTTTTTACTTTTTTTGAGTACTAAAAACAATTTAACATTATCAAACTGCTATAGGAATCCATATTTATTGCTTAAATGCCAAGCGCAAGACTTCTAATAGAAATCTGTATTTTATGCATTCACACCAAATACAGCGGCTTCTGAAACACAAATGGAGGATTATTCTACAATGTGACAGTTCTTAAACTATGTGAAGATTTAGTTAAGGTTCCCACTGTTCACAATCAAAGGTCTCAGCTGCAGATCATAAAGGAAGGTTTCATACACTGTATATTTCTACAGATGACCATTTATACAAATACTCTCGTTTATACAAAATATTTTCTTTGTTATTATAGATTCAAGAGAACACTTAAATCAGTTCCTGCATTCCTGATCCAATGCAGATTTTTATCTGTTGGGAAACAAAGAAGTACTCTATTTGTCACTGAAAAAATGCAGTGAGATATAGAAATAATATAACACAGATTTCCTTTTTTGCTGTCTCTATGTGACTGGTAATTTCAATGATTACTATGGAAAGGAATTTCACCCAAAAGCTAAAGATCAGTTGAACACACTAAGTGATAGACTGATGGAAACCACAACCACAATTAGTTTATGGGCACTCAGGCGATGAAAAGAGAGGGCACAAACTCTAGGAGCTGATAATGAGTATTCAGAAGGCTTCATTTGCATAGGCATACCTAGAGTTTCTTTATCTTCGAAGACCGTAAGACACTAGATACATATACACGTTGCTCCATTACATTTTTACCATTATTTGCCTGAATTTTCCACAACATGCTTATCAGTTTACAGCGCACTCTTTCTTCTCAGTAATTTAACTGGACGGATCACATTGGAGCCAGCCAGCTGTAAAATATTCAAAGTAGTCCATTACAGAGAAGGATGCCCAGCACTCTCCAGGCTTAGGTTTCATAGGCCAAGAGCATAAGAACCTTTCTTAATCTTAGCATCCCACTTCTTCTAACTACACCATTCATAAAATTACCTCCCCATTTGAGACACTAGCCTTATTTCTTAAGATTGTAATACCTTTCTTCATAAGATAGTAATAGAGTCCTAGCAGGTTATTCGTTTTAAAAACATACGATAAAAGTTGTAAGAATTTAAGCTTTCATAGCTTTTTAGCAATCCCCTCCCCAACCCTCATTGAATAAGATAGATTGCTTGCAGGGAGAAGAAAAAAAAAAAAAGAGAGGTGTTTAGTTTGTCCTAACTTTACCTGACCAAGAAAGTTGCAGGCAATTTTGAAGTGAAGTAATAGTATTACTTTAAAACATTTTGCACAGAAATATTCTAGTAAAGTCAAAGGCTTTTCAGGCTTCACAAAAAAAGCACCAAAAAGCACAAAAATCAACAGATGCTGCTGGTTAATGATAAAAAAAGGAGTGTAAAAACAGGCAAACTTTTAGATGCTAGTGATCTGGGGTTTTTTGCTGGTATATATTACAGATTTTATACACGCATATATACACAGTGGCACATAAAGTCAGAGCCACAACTGATATTTTCATCTTGTCTGAACTTTGGAAGTTAGGATTTTATCAGTAAAAACCCCTGTAAATCTGTTTAGCCCAAAGAAGCATTTTGATTGTCTAATTTAGCTTTGTAAAGGAGAAGTAAATCTTATAAGTTGGTCTCTGTAAGCTTCACAGCTGGAACATTCTAACACTACTTTGCAGTTTCCAGTGATCAAAGTTACTTACTTCATATCTAAAACTAAGAATTTCATAATGGAAATAATGCAACACCAGGGGTTGCAGTTATCATGAAATAATTACACTCCTGGGAGATTACAGACAAGGCTGTACCCCAGGGGTGTGATTATCCCATGATAACCACGTCCACTGAAATTGCCTTATTGCAAAAATAATCTCTATTCACTGGTGAGATATGATTCAATAGGCACTTTTTTAATGGTAAGATTATTATTTTTTTTGTGTGAATTACCAGCTAGATTAGTACAATGGTCCCAAAAGCAAAATAACCAAGCCACCATGCCTAAGCTAAGCTACCGACTGCAATTATTTTTGTTTGCTGGAGCGCTGCAGTGCATGTCAGATCTTGAAAGACTGCAGTCTTTTCTCACAGAACACAGTTCTGTACCACACACATGCTTTCTCCTCGCAGTGGTTCCACCAAGGTAAACTGAAGTCCAGGACTGGTCTTTGCATACAAGATATTCAACACTGAATCCAAAACAGCAATTGCCAACCAGTTTATGTGCAAAGAAGAAGATTACAATGCAGTCTTCACATAAGATTCAAAGACAAGTATCCTTCTGCTGAAATAAGAGGATCACAGCTTATAGAATTTATGGGAAAGAAAAAACCTATGTTGGTGGTTATTTTACGATGTGAAAAAAAAAAAGTATGTAGGCACTCAATAAGTCTTCTTTTTCCTCACAGAGAAACAGAGCAGGAACTTTAGATAATGCAACTAAATCAGACATAGGAGTTTCATTTTCATTCATTTTAACTCAAATATTTCCTCCAAGGCTGAAAAAATAGTCTGAGTCCAAATAAGACAATTTGTTTTGCTCTCTTTCTGAAGCAGGAAAAAATTAGAACAAAACACAAAATGAACTTGTATCAAGTGCTCTTGAATTAAGCTTCTCCATTACTTAAACTTTTTTGCATTCAAATAAGGACTCTACATCCTACTGAAACTCACTGATTTGGGCATTTAAAAAAAATATACATTACCCCTTGGGCTTTTGTTAAATTGAAGTCACCATTCAACTAAGACCTTTGAAGGCCCAGTTTTTGGAGGAAGAAAGGGAAGGAAGGACAGCTGGTGTTGCTGTTTTTAACTCAATAATTTGGTTATCCTAATAAAACAATTTTTCTACCCTCATTTTCTGTCAAAAGCTTTTGCTTTTGACCAAAAAGAAAGACGAAAATGTCCCTCCAACTAGGTAAGTGCCAATCCTTTATACATGCATAAAGATTTGTTAGCAATACTGTGGATACCACTGTTTGTACTGGTTTTGGCTGGGATCGAGTTAATTTTCTTCATAGCAGCTTGTACAGGGCTATGTTTTGGGTTTGTGACCAAAACAGCGTTGATAACACAGGGATGTTTTAGTTACTGCTGAGCAGTGCCTACACAGAGCCAAGGCCTTTTCTGCCTCTCACCCCACCCCACCAGTGAGCAGGCTGGGGGTGCACAAGAAGCTGGGAGGGGACACAGCCGGGACAGCTGACCCCAGCTGACCAAAGGGATATCCCACACCGTATGACGTCATGCTCAGCATATAAAGCTGGGGGAAGAAGGAAGAAGGGGGGACATTCAGAGTGATGGCGTTTTGTCTTCCCAAGTCACCGTTACACATGATGGAGCCCTGCTTTCCTGGAGATGGCTGAACACCTGCCTGCCCATGGGAAGTAGTGAATGAATTCCTTGTTCTGCTTTGCTTGTGTGCGTGGCTTTTGCTTTACCTGTTAAACTGTCTTTATCTCAACCCACAAGTTTTCTCACTTTCACCCTTCTGAGTCTCTCCCCCATCCCACCGCGGGGGGAGTGAGCGAGCGGCTGTGTGGGGCTGAGCTGCCTACCTGGGCTAAACGACCCTGTTTCCTTTCCAGGTTAATTAACTCTGTTCAGTAATGTTCCTGAGAGCAGTTACCCTTCTAAACTAGAGATTTTTAAAGACTTCAAAGTTATTATGTGATGGAATTCAGTCATGGGTCTAATTAGTATATAATAAACTTCTGTGGTTCCTAAACTTGTACGTATGAGATGTTTCAGTCCTTTACAGCAGAGCATCTGAAGTTTCTACCATTACTGTTCTGTAGATGGAAACACATTGAGTAAATGTATGAAGACAGCAGTGAACAAAAAGTCATCTATTTTCCTGTGCGTTAAGTGGGCTTCTCTAAAGCAAAAGAACAACAAGGTTCAGAAGAACAAGGCCTGTTAAAAGTCTCCTACAGGGAAGGCAGACCATTTCTTAAAAGCTACTTCTGCAGAAATTAGTGATGCCAATGTCCTTAGAATATCAGATTCAGAGCCATGAGGCTGAGGGTTCCCAAGCACTGATTGCTTAGAGATTCATTACCAGCCAGGATGCTTTGCAGTACACGGACTAGCGTCTTCCAACACTGTGCTGATACATGGTGTGCTCTAACAAGGCACAGTTTTTTCAAAGTTTGAAGAATCCTAACCTAAATTTAGGTAGTGTAACTACCACGCACTGCCTAGAAAAAAAATATTCAATTCAGTTTGCACGAAAGTTTATTTTAGTATACATCAGAGGAAATAAAGTGTTACCAAGTAAATCACTCCAAATCAATAGAGCTCTCTTCAAAGACTTTATCAAAAAATTCCAAAGATTTGCTCTTTTAAAAAGAAAGTTTCAATGATTTATAGCCTAAATTTGGTCCTTCTAATACAATTAATTTCATAAACTAATTGGCGTCCTGGTATATTGACTATTGTACTAAAATTTTATTCTGGTTTCACCTTTATTCCTTATTATATCTGTATTTCTCAGATGTACCCTTTCATTTATGAGACTGTATTTATATTTCAATTTCCTGACACACAAGCTAGGAACAAGCTTTCAAAGATGACTTTCTACACATGGAATTACTTCCTGACCTTTAAAAGTATTATTTGCTCTAATAATTTACCCCAATATTTTGCAACTCTTTCTTGAGAGCTGGCTGCAAACATATTTTTTACACATTTAGCTGTTAAAAAAACCCCAGTCAAATAAATTAAATACACATTCCAGACTTGCTGTATACTATAAGCAATCACTCCCTATCCTTGAAATCCCTATTCATTGTTCTCTTCAGAGGCGCATATTTTCTTCTACATTCTAGAAATGAACAGACAGCTTCTGAAAATTGTTCTTTGGAGTTCAGACCTTAGAAGCCAAGTGGTTTTGTACTTTTTTTTTTTTTGGTGCTGACCATCACAATAAATGAAAACTCTGGACTATTTACATGTTTTTTACCAGTTTTCTAAGCAAGAGGAGACACTTATTTGTGATACATTGGCAGGGGGTGTGTGGGGGTGGGTGGGAAGCAATTCAAGTGCTTTTGGTTTTTTTTTTTTTTTAAACCTAATCATCAATCCATGAAACACAGAAAGGTTTCATAAAAAGATGTTATCACAAAAAGTCTCTGTCCCTTACAAAGCAGTATTTTCTGCAGTTCTAGCCAATCCAAATAAGAACAGGGTAGCAACGTACATTTTTGCAGTACTATAAAATAATCAGAAAATAATGAGGAATTTAGAGGCATAAAAGCAGCTTAGGAGTGCATGCAATTACTGATAAAGAGAAGCAGGAAGAAGCAGAGCTTGAGGTGATGTGTTGTACAGAGGAACAGAAGAAGGTTCTTAGAGGTGGATACCAATTCACCATTAGGGCTAGTAACAAAGCATTAAGTAGAAGTAATGAAAGGAAACAAAAAGCAATAAAGAGAAATGGTCAAGACAAGATTATATTGTTGGGGGCTGTTGATCAGAACATGATACAATTTGTCTTTTTAATGTTGCGGTGTCTTGTTAGGAAATGCAAAAACACTGTTTTACCCTCAGTGTAGGTTAACTTTACAGTGCTAACTGTAGATCTGCAGCACTGTAACAACTGAGTAGAACTCTCAGCAATGCAAAGATAATTACTTACTCCTATCCCGGACAACACAGGACTGGTTATCAGGGGTTAGTTAAAACATATCAGTTTTGTTTTGTTTTTTTAAATGTGTGACGTAAGCTTTAACACGCCACGTGGATGAACTACGAGTCTTAAGAGAATCAGTGAATTCAATAACTTGTGTTCTCACAACATAACAGTGAGAACTGTTATGTATCTCACAACATAACGTAACTCTCATAACAGTGCTTCATTTACACACACGGAATTTCCAGAAGTCGTCAAAGGAGCGTAATTTAGCTTGTTATTAAATCAGATGAAGTTTTAGAAAAGTTGATGAAAGGATTGTATTCCTGAGGTTAGAAAAAGCAGACAACCTTTTATCTGATGATCTAATTAATGATATTACCACTTTGTATAAGCCTTGTATGTGCTATTAAATCAAGAACTTAAAATTGTTTTAAACTTTACCTACAGTGTTTTTACATATAGTTTCCCTGAAAGAAAGAAGCAGTATCATTACAGCTGACTATTCAAATCCAAGAACCGTGTCTTACAAATTATATATACAAACCCTGATCTGTCGCCCACCCCTACTCCCTGAAATCCTTCCTCAGCCTATAAAAAAGTCTATGCTCAGCACAGCACACTGTCTTCTAAGTTCCAGAGTTGAAAATGAGAGGGCATTGGCACAGCCTGAGAACATCTAAATAGTTTTACAGCACTTTCCTTCATGCAAAATTCACCACGTGCTAAATTCCTCTCTTTAGGCTTAGAAAGACAGTTTGGAAAGCTACCCAGAGAACATCTCTCTGACTAGGAAACACCCACAGCAGTCCAACGTTGCCTACACCTAGATAGTTCATTTACGTTTGAAACAAGCAGTTAGTCTTATATGGACACTGCAAAGTGTCATGAAGAATAAGGAGTCCATTTTCAAGTTTGTGCAAGCATGTACAAATACTTTCTGCTTTCCCAGACAAACACTCCTAAAATTTACCGACACCATTTGAACTGGGGGGGGGGGGGGCGGAAAGAGAGTTCTGCAGCACAAAAGCATATCTGACATGTAAGAGCTGCGCAATATAATTCTACCAAACGCTCCAAGCACAATTTCTTCTAAGGTAAGAATGAGGCAAGAAAATGATTTAATGTTACAAACTACTGAATAGAAAGGCTGAGAATGTCAACTACAGGATGGCTAATACAATGGTATAATCATCAAACAGTGCCTAAAATAGGAATGTAAGAGACACTATTTCCTTTAACTTAAGTCTTCCAGGCCTCATCTCAAAGAAATGACATATCTAAGTGATCTAATTCTGAAAAGCAAGATTGTTGTGTAATATGTAATAAAACTAAGAGCTACTACATAGAATAGATAACCTGAGGAAAGACAGAAGAAAACCAGATGTTATCAAGTCTGCAATTGTAATGGTATCCCTGCAAAATTGAATACCCCACACGGCACATGATCTTAAAGCGTAGTACAGCAAGTCTGAAGACTCACCCATGTTACCAGGGTTTAACATTCCACAATTTTAAGAATCTTAAGTGTTACAAACTTGGGTCAATTTACAGAAAACACAGTATTGTAGGCAAAAAATTATTCAATTTGAATGTTTTTATCCACTTCTTTAAACCTCATCTAATACTAAATGCTGTGTGACTTCAAGTAACGGGAAAGCTAATAGAGGAAAAAGGATGTAGTTCAGGAAGCAACAAGAAGCCAGCTGAAAGAAAACCAGGCATTTGGAAATCTAGGTTTCAAGTGCTTGTCCACCTATAGAAGCACGATTATGTACATAAAAAAACAAAACCTCTCCTTTTTTCCAAGTGATTAACAAAGATACACTAATGTATTCCAGCTTTTCCAAGCAGTGTGCCTGAATCTGAACTGGGACAGTCTCTGACAATCCATTACATTAATTTTTTTTTTGGTGACACAAATATTGTCATTCTGATATAAACAATCTCATTGCAGCTTCTGAATTTTTGCCACAGATAGAATCAAAGCAACAGTCATTACGGAATCTTTTTAAAATGTGTTACTAGTTAGAAAATTAGGTCCCTGTCATTTGAAGTAATTAACTTGAAATTGTGGATCCTACATTCGGAATAAAGAAGTGTTTTCCCCATTTCAGCAACTCTTTGAAATATGATAAACTTAAACCTTCCAAAATTAAACGTGATGAGCTCCCTCAGAATTTCTAACCAGCACCTTTAAAAGACATTCACTGCCTACCTGAACCATCACTGGAGACTGAACTCGCATTAATTCCAGAAAGGCCAAATAAGGGACATTCTCGATCGGTGTTTACATGACCCCACTTGTGGCATTTAATACACCTCACATTCCGCACCTAAAAGGAAAAAAAAAAATTGACGTAATTTAGTTAACAATACAGTTTAACATTTACAGAAATGTCTATGTTATTAGGCATAAGAGAAGCTTTTAAACTCACTGAGAAACAGATGATAAAATTAAGAGAGTCCATGTGAATGTTCTGCAGTTAGATAATATTTGAAATATACCCAAGACATCCACAGAGTGACATTTATGTAACTTGCCTGGATACCAAATGGCTGATCTCTGATATTCATATCATCCTTAGCATATCTGTTACGCAAACACAAAAGAAAACAAATACTCAATTTGATTTTTTTTTTTTTTTTAAACCATCACATACAAAACTATGTTTTATTGTTAAGTAAGTATCCATTTCAGAGATATACTTCTGGTAAATGTTAGTTTTAATGTGTTTTCAAATATGGATGTAAAATTCAAACAAAACCTAAACTGATCAAGGAAATAGTTTCAGGTTTACAGGTTTTGCTGATTAACTGCCAGGACATGACAGGATTACACAAGTGACCTGCTCAAAAATAAAAGGGGAGGGGGGAGGGGAAAGAAGAAAAAAAAAAAGGATATGAAAGGTAAGTAAGGAGAAAAAAAAAATTATTCAGATAAAATCCAGACATCTTACTTTTCTCGAGGGGCGACTTTTTGCCATTCAAATTTGTATTCAGTCTCTCCTTCTTGCTATAAAACAGAAAATATGGTAAGTTTGAAATTTTTTTCTTTTTAACACATTTTAAGTAAGTAGGAAGAAAACATAAAGAAACGATGTAATAAAATACCTCTTTAGTTTCCTCTTTGAATTTCCAGAAATCATGGAAAGAAAAGAAATGAGACATTAATTATACATGTAAAATGCAGCTGGTGTCTAAGCTGGAAACAAAACATTTTATGGTTTATACTAATACAATAGTGCAAATACTCAGAAAGTAACTTTATTTAAATAGAGCGCACTTACAGATAATCAGCCTCTAGTATATGGTTACAAATTCTGTAAAACCAGAATAATCTTTTAAAACTATATTGATTTGATACACAAATACAAAAAACTTTAAACTTTTTTTGCAAAAGTAGCAACAATACTTAATTTTAAAATCTTTAAAAAAAAGATTTTTTAGCAAAAATCGCTAATTTAAAATTGCATTTGCTCTAAGCTTAAAGGATTACTTTAAGAGCTTTTAAAGTTAAATAATTGCAAAATTTGCTCTACAAGAATGAGCCCATCCAAACATTTCCAAGGGTTTTTGTGCAAATGGGAAAGATGCAATTTAAAGGGAACATGTTCTCTTTTAAAAGGAATACATTTTCTTACCTCTGCACTTACATTCAGATTTTGCTAAAATTAAGTGACTGATACGAGTATCCACCAGGTTCTTAGTAACTTCTATTTATGAATCTACTAAATACAGTCATAGTCAGACCCATCAGAGTCAGGTCAGCCAGCACTTTTGACTACAGATTCTCAGTATTTATCATTTATAAAACTTCCACCAGTTAAATTCTGCTTTGGTATCTCCTATGCTTGACATGCATCAAGCTGAATTATGGGCAGAACTTTTAAGCAAAAGTGACCTTGCTACTTCTAAAAAGGAGAGTAGGCCAGAATACAGGTTTGTGTTGTCTGAGTCATTGCCTTGGTAAGGTCTAGTCGTCCTCACCCAATGGCTTTATAGTTGGCTAAAGAAACACTTTTGGTCAAGGACAGAATTTCTGCTGTTGCCAGGAAAGATATTTTATTTGTTTTTCCCTTCACATTGAACTGTTGCTTAAAAAAACAAACCCAACCATTCTCAGTTTGAAAGAAATTAAAATACTGTGAGATCAAAATTATAACATACTATATACCTCTGTGTATTTGCACTGGAAGTGCAAATACAAAGTCATACCTTCTAGCGTTACCTCACTATGAACGCTTTATTTTAAAATAAAAGACACTATGCTTATTTCTTCAGCGGGTTTTTAGCTTTGCACTACTGTCTACTCACGATCAGGAAACCAGAATACCTTTCTTTGCTCCAGGTGGGGCCTCATACATGAAATTAAGACCATTCTTCACACGCTCATCACCCATAAGCAATCTAAATAAAAAGGACAGAGTTTGGGGTGTTACACACAAAACATATACTTTGGTATTACTTATTAAAAAAAAAAAAAAGAAGAAACGTGCAGCAGGAAATTGTGATAATAACTGGCATTTTATTCATGTTAATTTGAGTACCAGAAGTTGAATATCATAAAACCTGAGAGACCAGTCAATACTTTTGTGTGCTCCATTGTGTACCAAAAAAAAAATCACACATTTCAGTCACAACTGAAACATAACTCTGTGTCCACAGAATCGTGGAGGACAGATTTCTGTGTGATCCGAATGTGTTGCTATACAAGGTTACCTGGTGTTCTATGCAATGTAACATATTTTGAAATTAATTACATGACATGCACAAGCCATTTGAAAGAAGTTACTGTGACCTCTGCTTAATCAGACATCAATTTATGAGTCACTGTCCTCTCCTACTACTAAGGAGCCAGTATTTCAAATAACTCACAATGAGATGTCCTTCACTGCCCTGAAAACAAGAGACAGCAGGAAGAAGTATGTGATCTTATGCCAATTCTCACCTATTATCATAGGATTCCTGTTCTTTAAGATACTGTTGCATTAATTCTTCTTGTTTCTTCTTATCATACGATATTTTCTGTTCCGCCATCCATACCTAGTTAAAACAAGTAAGTTTCTACTTTAAACAAATACAAAACCTACCACAAAACATATTAATGTGTAAATACTTAACTGGCTTAGTCCACTGAAAATATTTAACCAGGGAAAATTCCCATTCTAATCACATCAAATAAATTATTTTCACCCAGCATTTCAACAAATGAACTTCACACAAACAGCATTTTTGATAGGCTACAACTCCAAACAACGTTTAAGAACTGAAAAAACGTGGGAACGTTTAGTAATGCAAAGGGAAAAGCAGGCTCAGAAAACACCCTGGGTGTGCCACCGTCTTCCCTGTAGCGACACTTCCTCACCTAAGTCTCACCAGACCCCAAATCCCAGGTTCTCTCGGGAGCTCCTGGAATGGTGCGGTTCTGGGAAAGACAGACCTGGAAGCAGGTCAAGGCAGGTGTGAAATACTGGGAAAACATGGGCACGCCGGGACAGATGGCGGTTTTCCTGGAGAGCGTCAAATAAACGCTATTTATCCAGGGAACCAGCTGTTGAAAAGCTGGAGCCAGGAAAAGGCGATCGTTATACACACCTGTGAGCAAGTAAACCTGAAGCTTCAAGCATTTCTTAAGTTTTTTTCCTGCCTCTTCCTCGCCCCTTGCCCCAACCCCGGTCCCACCACGGGAGGGCCGACATGC
>NW_008824035.1:9365667-9396909 GCF_000699105.1 Pygoscelis adeliae | reverse complement strand
GCCGCGGGGCACGGCGAGTCCTTCGGGAGACGGCAAAAAACCCCCTTCCATCCTATCTCCCGTTTATTTTTAGCCCGCGACTGGGCCGATTAATGAAGGGGAGGTGCTCGCCGAAGCGATGGCGTGACAGATAATTCGTTGTGTGCTCTGACTTCTTGCAGTGCACCTACATCAAAATTGAGCAAGTCGAAAAGACCCACGCCGTGATCCTGAGCCGTCCCTCCTGGCTCTGGGGGGCAGAGATGGGGGCCAACGAACACGGCGTGTGCATCGGGAACGAAGCGGTGTGGGGGAGAGAGGAGATCTGCGACGATGAAGCTCTTCTTGGCATGGACCTCGTAAGGTTTGCACAGGCTATTTTGGTAAATGGTACTGAATTCAGAAATTAATTTAAAAACATTTGGTCTGAGTCTGTCTTCTGCTGTTCTAGCCACAGTTAAAAATTAGATCTCTGCCAGGAGTTGGGAGCCCGTGAGAGGTATCAGGCACTAGAACAGAATCTGTCAAGGAAATCATCAAATGTTTTTCTCTCTACAAAGTTTATAGTAAACTGAAACAAGACTCTCAACTAGAGCACAGCTGGACTTCAGGAACTAGCGTTTGGGCCTTTTTCTAGGGCCTGTTCTCATTTCCCATTTCCCCCATCTTTTACACGCATATTTTTAAGTTTCAGTCTTAGCCATGCATCTCCACGTAAATAGTGACAGCTTCTTTCGCCTGCCTTACTGGGTGCCAGCGTAACTCTCACTAAACTACAGCGGGCACTCAATTCTTCTTGGTACTGTTTCCCCCCAGTGCAATACCCACGCAGGACTTGGAGGTGTTTCCTAGGAGCCCTGTCCCTGCCTTTCTGTATTTCCACGTGATTGTTTTTCCCCATGTCAAGGACATACAGGACCCAATTCAAACCAGCCCTTTAAATGACTTGCTCCTTTCTCTTACCAGATCATACAGGTACCTATAGAAAGAGCATTCCGGTTCAATTTGAATACTCAGGCTGAATAGTTGTATGTAAAGTTCATCGTTCCAAAAATAACATCTTGCCTTTGTTTTAGGCTTGGACTCGAGAGGGCGGACACAGCTGAAAAGGCTCTTACAGTCATAGTTGATTTGCTAGAAAAATATGGACAGGGAGGAAACTGTATGGAGAGCCACATGGTATTTACATACCATAACAGTTTTCTGATAGCCGACAGAAAGGAAGCATGGGTGCTGGAGACATCAGGAAAATACTGGGCAGCAGAAAAAGTCGAAGGTATGGATGATGCTCTTCGCTTTAAACATTTCAAATGCAGTAACAACTAGCAGTTCTCCACTTCTCATTTACCGTTTCATTAAGGCATCAAACTAGCCTCCAGATATGTACATGTGCCTGTAAACAACGGGAGTTGCTTCCTAGGACATCAGTGTGGAGAGGCTAGCAGTTTCCCAGAGGAGCTGAGTCACAGGGGGCCTTTCCAGAGTCAGAGATGACCACTTCTGCACTTGGAAAACAGAGGACAGCAAGAAGGTCAGCATGAGAATGACAGCAGCATGTATGGTCTTAAGGATGGTGGCAGTTGATGACAGTTTAATTTGGTGACAAGGTAGCACTGACAGGATTGGTGCAGCGGGCCCTGAAGTGGCTGATTCCTCCAGTGGACTTAGAAGGACAAGCTATGTCTTTGGGGGTCTAAGAGGAAGAATGTAAAGATAGGAATAATCAGGACAGAACTTGAAATACGATGTTGGCAATAGAAGTAAATGAGTCAGAACTGAGTGGCAGTGGAATTTCAATCAGAATGATACATATAGCCAGGGAGAGAGGGCCAAAAATAAACCACAGGGCTCACAGAGCTTGTAGGAAACTCTTCAGTGCATAATTTGCTTTAGTAAGCTAATTGTAAACAAAATACCAAGAAAAAGCATTTGATGTATTAAAGTGATTCTTTCCTCACCTTACAAACAGGAGGCGTACGGAATATTTCCAACCAGCTCTCTATCACAACCAAGATTGACAGAGAACACCCAGAATTGAAGGAATATGCCAAAAGCAAGGGCTGGTGGGATGGGAAAAAGGAATTTGATTTCGCTGCCACATATTCTTATGTCAATACTGCCAGAATGACCACATCCAGAGGCCGATATTGTGAAGGCTATAAACTTCTGAACAAACACAAAGGTATCATTTTTGATAATTTTTTTTAAGACATGCAAAGCATTTAGTGAGCTACATTAAATTATAAATGATTAGACATCTGATGTGGGCAATCATTCACATGATTTGGTGAACCAGAACTTACTAGAATAACTTTTTGCCTAAAGGAGAAACGCTGAACTTGAGGTCTTCTATCCATTTTTGCCAATTTGTTGATGAGGAAAAATTAAAACAAGGGTCAAATATCAAAGACACAGAGCTATAGTAACAACACTGAGAGGTCACATTATGGTCATACCGCTAAATACTCCATAAGACCTAGCTCTGAAATATTTTGATAGGCTATATATTATTACTGTACCTCTAAGAAAAAAAATCAAGAGGCTAAAACAGACTCCCAGTGCCAGTGGTTTGCAGCCACAAACAGATCCTTATGAACAACTTCAGTCTGGTACCATAGGCCTAAGACAACAGCACAGCATTCAGATAAAAAATAAATGCAAGATATGTGAGATTGGTTTTTAAATCTTGTAGTTTCACTATAACTGCTACTCTAACCTCGTGTAGTCTAATAAAACACACAGAATAAAATAATTTTCTGTACTCTAAGCAGGTGCTCCTAATAACTAACTTATTCACTGATTTTTCAGACCTCTACAGAAAGAAGCTATTACTCCTCTTTTAACTGCATCCCCCTGACAGGTTTTTGCTGCATCTGTATTCACTTGCTCATTTGATGTCATTAATCTGAACCAAAATTACATTGCACCCCTGTGTGTTTTTATTTATTTGGCTGAGCTCTGCCAGACCAAGTTTAGCATTTAGTTAATGCGTGAGAATGAATTACTTTTTGCTATCCTGCTCTAGTGATCATGTAAATCCTGCACTCATTTTGGGAATTGCAGGTTCTGAATACTGAAAGCATTTTCATAATACCTGTATTTACTTCTATTATAACAATGCTGAGATTCTATCAGTGTTTTCATTCTAAATCCCCATTTTTAGGCATTTACCTGAGCCATTTTAAAAACCACACTAGGTGTTCAGGTTATCAGCCTCATATGGTTTCAGTTTGTTTAGATTTATTTTAAATAGGTGCCCTAACTAAAAGCTATTTGGTTTACAGCATCAGTAAAATCACTGGTTTCTTAATCTATCCTTCCCAGCTTTTTCACTCAGTGGCCTTACAGTTTTTTTTCCAGGCTGGCCACCGTGTGAAGACCATTTTTAGATAAACGTTATTTATATTTCAGAAAACAGGGAATGTATTTCAGGAATACAAAATAATAAAAAAAGTCTAGTGGAAAATATGCCATACCTTCTTTCCTGCTGGACAAGTTGCCAACTTGCAGTTGACAAACTGACTGTTGCTTCTTTTAATTTCTTTGATTGATCTAGCTTGCTGATTTCTTGAATTCTCTGGCTTTCCCAGGTAACTGTGGGAATACTTAAGAGTGTTTCCTTGCTGAAATGTAGTAGTGCTGCACACCTGTCTACAGGCAATTTGAATCGTGAATAAAAAAAAAAAAATTGGAGACATCTGAATTAGCAGCAGAGTGATCATTTTGAGAGGAAACAGCAAGGCAGTTTAAAAAAAGAATCTCTGCAGCTTGAACTTCACAGATTCTAATTCATAGATTAAATGGTAGGTGACACCTTCAAGTAAAAAAAAACCAAAAAAAAACCAGTGAATGAACTAATATTTTTCTGCCATGAGCATACGCTCAACTGGTACACCAAATTTGAAAAGAAAACTACTGCAAGTGCTGCCTGTTAGAATATTGGATTGCCTAGTGATACCATGCCAGTATTTAAGCTTTCATGTACACTACATGAACGGCAATATCATTTGAACACTAGATGCAGAGGCGTATGTGGAAAGGGTTTTGTTTCACCTAACTGAGAAGAAAGAATTATTTTCATAGAGACACTTGGCACTATACCTCACATAGGTAGTTGATTAAGACTTCTTTACAAATGGATGTACTATTGTAGTTTCTGTTGATTCTGACTATAGCAGATGTTGTTACTCCAGAACATCCTTTCAATTGTCAACTTGAAGCCCAACTGCTTTGGAAGGTCAGATGATTAAAATAAATAAAATTAAAAAAAAAAAAAAGGAAGAAGTGACAGTCTTGGCATTTCATTTTCAAAGTTACACACAAAATCCATGCACAGTTGTTATTTTTACATTTCCAAAGCAACTTAGTGGTATTAACTGTACAAATACCAATAACTATTATAGTGATTTATCTTAACTTCCACACAGTGCTCAGAAAGTTCTGCCTTTAATCCAAGCTACTAATTTTCATCTGAAAAGTTACTGTGTGAGCAACCATTTGCTAGCCATATGTATTTTACCATTCTGGGAAACATAGTGTCGTCGTCCTCTTCCTTTTCTAGGCATAAATGTTACAGCTCATTATCACCTACTCTTTGAAATAAATACTTTGGGGAAAACTATAATATTTTTAAGTGTATTACGTTTTAAGGTATGCTGTTGGGACGATTTTTTTTTTCCTGCCAACATGGACAAACTAAAATTGGCATTGCCTATTAAAGGAAAAAGCAGCCAGTTGTAGAGAACATGCCATTTAGTTGGTATTACAAGTAGCACTGTGTGTAAATAATTGTATTGTCTCTTAAATAGGATTTATCACTTCTGAAATAATGATGAAAATTCTTCGTGACAAAGAGAGTGGCATTAATATGGAAGGTGGATTTATGACAACTGGAAGCATGGTGTCTGTATTGCCTCAGCAGCCTAATCTGCCATGTATTCACTACTTTACTGGAACTCCAGATCCTGCGAGGTGATGTAGCAGCAAGTAATTAGGATAAAAAGTTGCAAATACTTAAATGAAAAGTGTTGCAATTTGTCTAATTATATTCCTTTTTGCTTTGCTTTATTTTTTTTTTCCTGAAAAAGCATAATCAAAAAGTAGGAGGAACATAACATACATTAATGCTATCTACCAACCTACTTAGTAAAACATTGCTATGACACTGATTTAAAGACCAGTTAGGAGATTTTTTTTTTTTTTTAAAAGACTTCTTTCTTAGAAGAAGGAATTAGAAGAAGGGGGGGAAAAATACAATCTACTGACTCAACAATTTCAACAAAACTGTATCAATAAAGGATCTCTGTTCTATTTTCTCTTTCTAGGTCTGTATTCAAGCCTTTCATTTTTGTGCCCAATATTACTCAGTTATTAAAAACTAGCTCCCCTACATTTGGTCATAATGATCCAGTGAAGAAGCAACCACGTTTTCAGAGTAAACCAGATCGAAGACACGAGCTCTATAAAAAACATGAAAGTGCTGCTGTAGTTATGGAAACTATCAAGGTACGTTGATTAAATTAGATTTCAATGCAAGCAGGTGGTTTACATAAGCTCCTTGCTCACATTTTGTTAATGTGATACCATTTAATGCCCTTTGATGGATTGTGAAGAACATTGTAGTGCACCAGAAGGCCATCGCCTTGGCATCTGGCAGGCATATGTTTCAAACACTAAAAACTGCAACTAGCACTTTGCTGTACTCCCAGGCCTAGCCCCAGACAAGTATCTGTACTGCTCATCTTGCAAAGCAGCAGGCCACACATACTCCTGCACTAGTCAGATAATGGGGAAATGCTTGAGCAGCCACAGGCAAATATACAGCTCCCGATAAGAGTACTTAAAACTCTTCAGGATCCTGGTCTCAGGCAGTAAGGAGGACATGCCTTTTATCATTGCTTGGTATGGACAGGAAAGGAAGCAAGATCACAAAGACAGCTGGACACGATGGTGAAGCAGGGAGGTAGTTACTTACTTTTAGCAGTAGCATCTGTCCTATTTACAGATAAATGTTCTAAAAAAATAAGACATATGCCCATTTAAGTTTTGGTAGCATAAATACCTAGAGCAGCTTTTATTTTGTTTATTTTCAATCCATCAGACAAGGATGCGGGGAGATGAAGTGAGTGCTGAATATTAGGAAGGATATCTAAGAAAACCTGTCATGGTGCTAACTTCTACCGACACAAATTTGTACCCTAGAAGCTATTAAGAGGTTAAAATAAGGACAATAGAACAGAGTTTTGATAGGGTGAATACTACATACTCTGTATAGTTTTTAGTGAAATACAGATGTTTCTTTTTGCAGGTCAAAGGTAAAAAGATGCTGAAAGAGATGCAGGAGTTGGAGAAACAGAAGATCAGTGAAACGGAATCAATCCTGCAAAACGGATGTCTTGACATTAACCAAGTGGTTAACCTTTTTTCACAGTGTGTAGAAGAAGAACTCAAAATATATAGCTAAAACTACTATTTGAATGTTGTAAAATTCAGTTTTATGATTAACTTTTCTAATGAAGTGGCTATATAGATTACATCTTATTTTCAATATACTAGTTAGTATGACAGTTTTAAAGATGCGGATTCATATTCAGGCCAAACAGCTTTTGGTTGTATAAAGCAACGCTGAAAAGGGTCTTAAAAGCTAGGCAGTGGCTTTGTCTGTATGTAGCATGAAGCTGTCAGCAGAGATTGATTTTGTTAACAAACAGATGCAATTAGAATGTAATAGCTTGACTAAATTGCGGAACAACCCCATCCCTGGATGAAGAACACGAACTCAGATTTGGAGAACTCACTTCTAGTGTACACACATGCAGCTTTTATAGTCGAGATAATTGTAGAAAAATTTCACATTGCCGGAATTAAAATGGTCATGCTGAAGGACTTTCTAAAATGTAGAAGCTATTACTTGCACTGAATAAAAAGGAAAATGATACACAAGGCAAGTAAGATTGATATTCAGTTGTTTGATAAAACCATTCTAAGATACGTTTCATGTATGAACCTTTTACTCCTTCAATGTAAAATGAGGCTAAGAGTTCAAGATATATTAAAACCAAATCACAGTTACAATTTTACCATCGTTTGTTGTGAAATCTGATTACATGGAATTCAACAATGCGAGCATCCTGCAAGTTACCACAGAATTTTCACTTCCCTGTCTATTTTCCCTACCCTGATACCGAAAAATAAGCTATTTACATACAATACGATTATTGTCAAATTAATTCTGCAATACACTTTAAAAAACTCCCACATGATGTTATCATGTTCTTGAATTGTTACTTTTTTAAATCAGGCCACTAGAAAGGAAAAGGTTGGGGTACACAAGTATGTACATGTACTCAGCAGGACACTTAAAAGGACTTCTGAAATTTTTTCACTTCATATAAAGCCTTTTAACCATGACTTATCTTGCCAAAATTACTAGACTATGGACTTGATTTAGTCAAGCTTTTTGCCCTGCCAGGAACTCTTCCTCCCTGATCCTGTTTAAAAGTAATGATCAATATGTGACACTACTTTTATTATCTGTGGCAAGGCACAAACTGAGCAAACAACAAAGAAAGAAGATTCTGACTTTACTACATGATCAAGCAGGATAAAAAGTATGACTGGAAGGAAAAAAAACCCAACCAACCCAGCACTTCTGCAAACCTTCAGAAGAGAATATGTAACATGAAATGGAGCATTACAGCTGCAGTAGCAGTATGTGACATGACATAGCATCCCCACAGAAAGACACAGCAGACCACAGAAAGACCATTCTTTGATGATTTTTCTATATTTAGCCAGTTTCTAGAATCATCTCAGATGCTAAAGATGGGGCTACACACATGCAGTTTTCTCATTCTGTAAACTGTTCTATCCCCCCACTGGTAAAAAAAAGTATAGGCAAACAAAAGAAATACATATACAATGAAGTTTGCAGAATGAGCAAGAAAATTAAAAGCTTGGCAGAATTTGTTCTTCCTGACCCTACAATGAAAGTAGAAGTTAATTTGAGATACTGCGTTCAGATCCATAGCAAGAAACTGAGTCACGAAAGGTTCTTGAACTTTCTAGTTCTAGTGATCCTATGTGTACCAAGTGGCAGTAGCAAGTAAGATTGAGTAGCAGGTAAGACTGAAAGTAAGCTTGAGTTGACTGTGAATGTTTTGTGCCTGTCTCGCCAACAAAATTTCTTAGAAGTTCAGTAGTACAGTGGATGTTTGTGAACTGGAAGGTATATTCAATAAATTTTTGCTGTATTTACCTGTTTTCCTCATGGATGTCTATATCTGACAATCGGGTGTATCTTTATCCTATTTTGGATCATCAGCTGTTCCACACTAGCTCTTTGATAACTTCAGAGCAGCAATAAATGTCAGGTAAAACTGTGCTGGAAACCAAGGTATGAGTCAAGTTTACGGTAGTATAGCAAAACAAGAGAAACAATTTTATGCTACAATGCATAGTGAAGTTACACAGGAATGAAAGTAGTGAAGGTGGTGGAGAAGGCCTTTAAGTGAACTTCTTGGCTACTTAATCACGGGGTGGCAATTAACCAGGTTAAGCATATCTGTCTGGTTGTTATACAGGCAGATACAGTCCAACTGTTCATCTGGTTTCTGTGCTAGAGGATACAAAGTAAAAACAATGTGATGTGTGGAGATGGATCAAGTGATGGCCAACAGAATACAGGATATTTTGGTACCTTTTTCCCCCCCTGGGATTTCATCCTCCTAGAACACATGCAGTGTAAAAACAGAAAATGAAGATGAGGTCAGGAGAAATAAATAACCTTCCCTCCCACAACAATACATTAAAAAAAAAAAAAAAAAAAAAATCAGAATGTCCTCTAGAGGGCAATCTTTGCACGTCTTTCATCTAGGAATACATCTTACAGCTTATTTTAAAAGGTCTAGACCTTTATGAAGGATCATTATTAAAAAAAAGAAAAAAGTACTAAAATTGCTACCTAGAAAACTAAAAGTTTGATATTCACCCTGTCCATTATCACAATTCTTTTGAGATCAGTGCTAGAAAAAAGATCCAGTGTTTCACTGGAGACTCCTCTGGACTTACTTATTCAGTGGATGTTTTCATGGAACTGTAACTTCCAAGTTAATTGAGATTTATCCCAAACTAATCCACCTTCAAAATAAAACAACTCATTGCATGACTGACCACATCTTTAAAGCAAAGCTATATCTAACCACCAAAAGTTCACACATCAGTAGATCAACTATTGACATACATCAAATTGTTAACTATTTTAAAACTTGCCATTGCTCCTTGGTGGAAGCAAATTTTTATTAGATAAAAGTTATTTAACTTTATAAAGCTATTCAAAGTCTATTCTTACCTTCCAGAAGTACCCAGTGATTTAGGAATAGATTATCATATCCTGTATTTAATTCATAGTTTCTTCAGTCTATCTATTAACCATCATAGACTCTCATTGGACTGATGGGTACGATATCAGCAGTCACAATGTTGTAACGGTTAATCTAACAGAATTTGGTGTCAGTTGTCAATTAAAGGTGTTCTCTTCATTAGATCTGTAATAGGGAGCCTTCACTAAGCAGAAATTTTGAGCAATTTCTTACTTAAACAGATATGTTATGTTCAAATCTAGGGAATAGCAGAGCCATTATAAAAAGGGAGGCAACAGCAGGACTTTTTGAGGAAAATGAGAAAGACAAGACTGTAAGAACAATGACTATGCATAGGACTGTAAAACTGACCTAAGATCAACTTCTTGAACATTTGAAGCATTTCCTACAAAAAAAAAAATTTAAAAATTGTATTTGGTAAGTAGATGATAATGTGAAACGTTCCTAAAGATCCGTTTAGGCTGTTAGACGAAAACTGCTATCTTTGTGTGAACACCCGTTAACAAGTCCTCTGCCTACTTAAAAAGCATCAAGGGTGGATTTAAGAAATACGAAATTTGAAACCCAAGAGCCACCTTAACAGATCTCTCAGAAAAACGCATTTGTCGTAAATCTTGACATGCACGCATAACCCTCCCACACCTCACATCACATCAAAGCTCAGAACTCTGAAATCAAGTAACTGATTTATTGACAAGTTACAGTATTTAGAAGCCAGACATACTCATGGCTTCTGCTCTTAAGTCACATGTATCTAATTATTCCAAAATATTTGATGTAGCCGTCTTCAGCAGTTGTAATGGAAATACGCTATTGTTTTCCTCTGTGGCCACAGCCTGATACAAATGTCAATTATTTTGTTGCTGGAAAACATTAAAATATGTCAGTTTGTATAGCATACATATGCAGTAGGATGCAGTTATGTTTCTGTGCATGCTGCAGATGTGCAATAAGACTGACAGTAAAAGGAATTATTTTTTCAATATAAGTCTTGCATGGAGTTATAGCTACCATAAAACAACTGTTTCTTGAACAGTAGTTTATGCTGCTAAAATCACTTTTAATTCTTAATACAAAGTAGATGCATAAGTAGCTATAATAAAAACCTGTGTACTAAAAAAAAAGGAAAAAAAGAAGTGAAAGACTTAAAAAAAAGGATGAGAAGAGTTATTCATATGCTTGAGCAAATAACTTTTTTTTTTTTTTTAATATCTGGGTTCCTTTCCCTCACTGTATAAATTTTTTATATAGACATATAAATGCTGTTTTTGCATTTTTAAAAGGGCAGCATAATAGCTATCAGATACTACAGTTGGTCTTTAACCTTTTCAAAATACTGCAGCAGATACACAGATTCTCAGATTCTGCCTTCAGTGCACAGGAATCTGAATGACACTAGAGTAACTAAACATCGTAGGGGGATACCTGAGGCTTATTAGAAACCTGTGTTAGGCAACCCATACTAAAATTTTAGGATCTTTAGCTACTCTAAACCCTAAATTGGGTGTTCAGTTAGGTTTCTTTATATAACAGATTTAAAAGACATTGTATTTCATTTAAAAGGTTTTATGATTTTATGAAATTTTTCATCTTGACTTGCCCAGGTATCCAAGGCTTCCATAACATCTTTATTTGAGGCTGGCACTTCTGAATTAAACTGGAAAGGCTAATTTCAGAAGGTAAAAACCTACTCTTGACAAAGCTGTTACTGCCACCATAAGGCAAAACTTCAGAACCAATTGTTTATATGAAATTCCATTATATCATTTCCTAATTTGGGGAAGCGGTGGGTATTTTTATGTTTTTAAGATTTGGTAAGTTTGTACAAAACCATTATTTATTCCACTCAATATTTCCTCAACTTTAATACTCTGACATCGGAATCACCTTCACAACAATTCTACTTTTACAAATGGAGGATTTTATCTTTAAGGGAGAAACAAACCACCTGATCTGAGGTGTAAACAGCTAAAAAAAGTTCCTGGTGTTAGACAAGAGTAGAGTAGTAAAAACTGGGGTATGATAGAAGAAATCCTACTTCTATGAAGTCAGGGGGAAGCCTGACCATAAACAGGAATCAATATTTCATCACACTAAATGTGATGGAATACATTTAAATATGTAAATGTATGGAAAACATACAGCAACATGAAAAATACCTCTCATTCATGTTTTGGTTGGCTGGGTTTTTTTGTGGCACCAGCCACTAAAGCTGCTGTTATAACACCTCTATAATATGACAGCAACACATATAATTTTACTATTTGTTTTGCTCAAGACAGAAAAAATGCTCTAAATCCAGAGCATCTTGTTTTGTTCTAGTTACATTCCGGTTGGAATGCTCACTAAATATCACTTGCTACCATTTCCTTCAGAATAGACACAAGTAGAACCACATCTCTCAACTTTACAAGTGAGAATAACACAATTCTCTGAGAGCCCTGAGAAAGAAAATCTTGCAATTTCAGTGGTGAAGGCAGAGGAGATGGTCACATTCACCCCTAACTGCCCGTCCTCTGCCTACATGCTCAGGTCAGTGGCTCTCAGCTGCAACTGATCTCTTAGGAATAAAGCGGTAATACAAATATTCATCCCGAAATTCAAATTCATTCGTAATATGCTGGACGACACCTCCTTTCATCAGTCTGTCACCATACATCACAGCTTCACCACGGTCAGAGGCAAGGCCAACTTGCATGAGCCAGTTCACCAGGTCACAGCCAAAGAAGATGCCAGTGGAGATCTTTGCACCACACCTGTATGTCAAAGGAATGATTCACCCACATGTTCTGTAAATCTGGTATCACCACTGCACGATGGGGAAAGGCAAGGAAAAATAGCAGGAAACAAGGAAAGACATCATGATAGTTAAGAGCATGTTAGAAGAGAATTTGCAAGTTTTGCATATTAGGGACATGCCAATGCTCACTACCTTTTCCTACAGACACTTCAATGAGAAGCAAAATGTAGATACAAAGTTATTTTAGGCTTGTGCAAATAAACTTCAGTGAACATAAGTAGCAATTTTCCTAAAAACACACACAATGTAATTCTATTTCTTGGATACTTACTTCCCATGTACTCATTAGCATGACCATTTCTACAACAAAATATCTGATTTGAGTGCAGCATGCCGGTAGCAACAGGAATTCAATCTGCACTTCAATTCCATTTTATAATTTCTCTACAGCTTTAAACAGACACTAACAGCTTACATATATTGTAAACAAAAACCATTTAACTTGCATATCTGCTTAAATATTTACCACACAGGCAGTACTAACAATAAACAAAACCTTTACAACAAGACTAAACTAATTTGCTTTTACATATTTATGAGGCAATGCCACTAACATCTACCTAGTTGCAGTAAAAATACCATTCAGAAATTTACCTGCAGCAATGAATGTTTCTGGTTATCTAAAATCTGCTCTATGGAACCCAAGCACAGGGTTTCTGAAGAAGATTAACAGCTACACAGCAAAAAACAAACTTCTTTCTCTATTTTTTTTTTTTAAGTTAAAAGCAGCAGTAACACAGAGCAAGTGTTAACATCTATTAGCAGAGAAGCAAAAATTAAAATAAATAACAATCCATGATTACAAGGTCTCCGTTACAGTACGTTTAAATCAAAGAGGATAGGATCAAGTTAGACGAATATTTAAAATGAGAAGATAAATGCTTTCTTTGAACTCACAAGGAGAAATAAGACATGAAACTAATTCCACACAAACATAATACTAAAACAATGAAGCAACAAATGTCAGAGTTTGATGTATTCTCAGGTGATACACGATTAAAAAAAACCCACAAAACCCAACCAAATGAACAGCCCAAAGCACAAGAAACCACAATAGCAGCAGAGGCACAGGAAACACAGCTGTAAAACCTGTCCAAAACAAACATTTTCTGATACATCTTTTCTGTCTGGCATGAAAGAAAGAAGTCCTTGAACTACCATAGTTCATTTTTCCTAAATGGATAACTTCATTACTTTATTTCTTATGGAACTTTACTGATTTCTGAGGAGACTGAACGAAATCATGATGCTGTCAAAAAACAGTTCTGGAATGTGATTTTGGGCTATCTGACCATTAAAAGACCACCCTGTCCCACCAAACTAGTCCTACTTAAAAGCTCACATAACAAGTTGAAGTGTCCTGTTAGAACAATTCTTCATGTCTCCATTTCATACAGTAAATATTTAAATAAAGGCAGAATCTTTTTCTTGTTCCTGCTGCTTCTGTCTGCATTTCTCTTCTCATCCACCTACACATAACTGAATACATAATCCTTGATTTGGGTATCATAATTTGCATCTGAAAGCTTTGCTGATCTCACAAATTGAGGATTAGGCCTCACGAGAGGAATGAGCAAAAGAAATTGTATGAACTCAGAGATGTAAAGGTCCTAAAAACACTATTATCTCACGTACTGAGTGGCCTCTGAGTACACACTGACATCAGTTGCAATAGTTTTGCCTCCTGTAAAAGCTATTTATTAGTAAACAGTCAGTCACATAAATACTGACACCATCTTAATCTCAAAACAAAACAAATGAAGGGTCTCAAGTTTGACAAAACTCAGACACAGGCACGCTATTACAGGCATTACCATATACATTTATTCAGAAAGATTTTCTCTCCTGAACTCCAGCTAAATGCAAAAACTAGGGCCATGCCTTAATGATATAAAGCTTTTTATAATTTGTATAAAAATCTAGATGGGACAACGTGATAACTTGCATCTCAATGGTTCAGTTTGAGACTAGAAACATTTCTCTGTTACTGCTAAATTCTTAATCCTCACCTTGAGGTTTGAATAAATATGCCACAAAAGGAATCGCCCACAGACAGATTAAACTGCATTTCATTATTTCCAAAAGGTGACCTTTGTAACAAGTTATATGTGCAGGGAGGAACCTTACCTTCTGCCTCTGACAATGCTTTTGACACAGTGATCTCTATGATAACGAACGAACTGTTGACAGGTCATCCTGATTTCCTCAGGTACAGAGGGATCCGTATGCCCTGCTGCTTCTCTTCCTCCCCAGAGGAATTCAAGTCTTTTAACAAAAAAAAAAAAGAAAAAAGAAAAAAGAAAATAAATTAAAACCAACAAATCAAAGGCATTTTTAAGGAAACCGCAAATGATAGTTGTGATAAGCTTCCTATGAGTTCTGTTTTGTTTTACTGGTTTTGTGCCCAATACTTTATATACAATCTTCCTAATAAACTTGTATGGCCTTTGAACACTGAGAGGTTTTATTCTAGGCTCAGGCAGAATGAAGGACAGAGAGTAGTTGGGAGCCGGTTTTAGCTGCTGGATTCACACCGCAGCCAGTTAACTCTAAGTCAAAGATGGCTTTGTACAACTTATGCCTCCACAGTGAGGTATCAATGAAAGTGTCCATCCACACAAAGCACTTGCATGAGGTTATGAATACAGGACTTTAAAACAGTCATGATAGAACCTGGTTCAGCATTCGCATCAAAGTTTTAATTTATCAGCTGAAATTATTTCTCAAGATCCATCATCTCACTGATCTAATCACATACTTCGCTATTATTTGCCAAAGATTTTGTCTATAGGGAGCCTGTGGGATTTTTGTCTTTGGGAGTGTCATTAGAACAGCAGTGAAAACTCATGCACAGTGAACTGCAGTTCGCTCTCCACAACTGGAAGAGAAAAGAAATTTGGAAGATCAAACAAATAGGAAATGGAATGCAATGGCACTGAACACTCAGTACCCTTTAAAAATTATTATCTTTAATAACTAAGTGTTTAGGTGTAAGTGTAAAGATTCTATTTACCTTCGCTTGAATGGTAGAATGATTAAATGCTTATCTAAGCCAAAAATACCAAAGGAAATGAAGCCCTACAGGAAAAAATACAGAAAAAGCAACTTTAAGCAAAACCTTTGGTTTCTAAAGAACAGAAATAAAATGTTAAAAACTCATTGCCAAAACACACGTGAGAAGTATCCCTCTTCTCTAGATATCATTCAAAATGCATTTTGTTTCTGCTTTGATTTTTCATTTGAGCCTTAAAAAGACAGATTAATACATAACAGTCCATCAAAGAAACTGTTCCAAGAACAGTTCAGTAAACCTAATGCTGTGACATGGCATCTGACATTTAAAACATCAGTAACCTTACATAGCCAGTTATTTAAATGTCTTGGTTAATGTCAAGAAAAGAACTGACTCATTCTAATTTGAATACTAGAATGCTCTCTAGTTAATTCATTTTTCTGTGCTGCTTTTGTATCAAAACTACTATCATTACTAGATACCGCAGTGCATCTTGTAGGCACATCCATGGATCTGTAAAACACTCCTCTAGTATGTGTATTAACACTGCCTTGCTTTCACCCTCCTAGATAGCAAAGCTGTCCTGTGTCAGTTTGCACTGAAATAGGCTATGTGCAGCTGGAACAATTATACATCTAATTGTCAGCTATTAGTTAATGGTGCCGTAACTGAAACTGAAGAGATAATATCTTAAAGCCTTACAGCGGAAGTATCCATGTAGCCATCTTGCACCTATTTAGTCATACTGGTGTAATTCCACAGAAGTGACACCGGTGAAACTTTCTGGTACAAATAAGGCTAAAATCCTACTCAATTTCCATAGGCATTTGGCACCCAGTTGTCATTTGTACCTTTGAAAGTGTTCATGCACACAAAACACATTCATGCACATAAAAGACATGCATTATGATAAGAAAGCTATCAAAGCAAAAGAAAAAGCTTGAGAAAAAAAGGCAAAACAACATAAGGAGCTGGTGACTTCAGCATCGTTTGAGGACTTCAACTTACAGTGCTTCTAAGGCATGTGCTGCAACACCCATTAACAAAGTCATTTTCAGAACAGAAGTTGATAAGTACCTGACCAAAATTAAACACAGCACAGAAGAACTGCAATTCCACATATAGCCTTCCAGGCTCTTGGTTGAACAGCCACCACAAACAACTGGAAAGATTCTGTTAAGAAAACAAAACAAAACAAAACAAAAACCACAAACCTAACCTGACTATTAAAAATCACAAGCACTTTCTTACTCTTCACATGCTAACAGATTCTTGCACATTTTCACTGTCTTTATTTAACAAATGATTCAGATAAAGACAAATAAGAGGGAATAAACACCTTAAAACATCGTTTTAGTTAGGCTTAATAGTGGGCGGGGGGAAGCTTGTTTGGTTTTAAAGAAAATAATGCAAAACATACCAGTGTAGAGGTCCTGCCCCTTCATATGTTTACATCAGGAACTTGCCTTAAGCATACTGAAGTATTCAACCTAACACAGACAATATTAGCCCAGACAGACTTGCAGTATTTGTCTTTAGGCCTGTTTGGCTGAGACCAGTGCTTTCTACATCTTTTCTGCATAGTTAAGATTGCGTTAAGCTGAAGCACATACCACTTCAGCTATTTTAGATGCCTGACAGAACGAAAAAACTTCCAAAGTTAACCCCTTCGGGTGTAAAGGCTAATTCTTTAATGTAACCTGTCTCAGTTCATAGCATATATGTAATCATTCAGATACAACTAAAATAGAGGCTAAAATTTGGGACACCTCTTAAATACAGAGGATGTAAAAAATATATTAGCATGGAATATTTGATACAGGAAATTTGAGGGAAGGAAAACTTCCATTTTGTAATTTAACAGGACCTGAAAAGCAGCAACTATTACACTACATAGTTGTGCCACACTGTCCTGCTTTGCAGTATTACATATTTATGCCATAATATTTTCCATTTCAAATAAAAATACTTCCCCCTTAATTGTCATCCGCAAGAAGCTCAACTTTGAGCATTACACTCAGAGAGTTGTTTCTCATCTTTGTCAAGTTAAAAATTCAAATTATATCCCTAATGCATTACATTCTGGTATTTCACACTTTTACACAGGAGCAGCCACCTTCACAGCTGGGATCTAGTCAGTAACGATGCTTGGCAATACCAGCTTAGCTACATTGCCTCCAAACCACCACTAAAAGCAACAAAACTGCATTTTCCCATTTCAAATAAAGTCTTACATTATTCTTCATTATTAAAGCACCTCAAAGAAATCCAAGTTCCAGATATAAGACAATCAGATTGAAACAATTTTTGTACAGTCTCCTTCAGAAGTAGAATTCACTTTATATTTTTAATTGATTATTGTCTCGGGAATAAGACTAGCTCTTGAGAAAAATGGGAAGAGGGGCAGTAGTGATGAATTAATTACCAAATGATAGAATTCCATTTTTTTTCCCCTTTAGGGTTCTCCAGTGTGGCTTGCTCACTAACATCATCAATCTTAACTTGCCTTTAATTTATCATGTGGCACAGAAAAATTAATTTTATGATATCCCTCTTCCAGTAAGGGAATAAAATAAAGCCTCTAACTTATTTAACGAATTGTTACATGAGGAATTGGAAGATTTTTACTGGACTGTCTACATAGCTTTCCTAAAAATCATTCCATCTCAATGAGTTAAACAACATGGGGAGAAAAAAATATTTACAGCAAACAGGCCAACAACAAGAAGCAAGCACAGCAGCACATGTCTGGCCAGCTGTTTGTCTCCAGTCTGTAGAAGCTGTTCTTCCTGAGCCAATATGCAGGTTTGAGCACTGCAACAACTCACACACTGATCAGCTGAAAAACAAACCAGAATTTTTCATTAGGCTTCTAACTTACGAACTCCATGAGCAAACTTGTTAAAATAACCTGCTGACTTAAATTACCTTGTAAGTATCTGTACTGAAGTCACACACATAAAATTTAATATGAGCTTTGACAATAACCTGTTCAGACATCTGATGAATCAAATGAAACAGTACCTCACATGCGCTCCTAAAATGAAGAAACTTTTTGCAACAGAACTCTTCTTTCAAAGGTTCAATGCAAACTTAAGTTGTAGTTAACATTTAGAAAACACTACTAGAAATAATGAAAAAAAATAGCATTTTCTCAGAACAGTTTTAAAACTTCGAATAAATTTCTGGAATAAATATTTCAGGTGTACCATCAGCTCTAATGTTTTTACTCTGTATCTCAGCGTTGTTGAGCTCTAGATCAGACAAGCAACCGTATTTATTTCAGTTCTGTGACTGTATTTTTAACATGGTATATCAGACCACTGTCATAATTCTATCAACCAAAAGAGCCAAACACACAGAGAATGGATGCTTGTCTTCCAGCTAGAGTTCTAAGGAATTCTGAGTATCTTCCTCTAGATGGCAGTGAAAAACTTCCTGGCAAGGACATACCTGAGTATTTGCACCAGATACCTGTCATAGCAGTTTAATGGGATAGTAGAAGGATTAGTAATTATTACAGCCAAAGTTACACAAGTGTATCCATTACAATTTGCTTTTACCGACTTACAGTTTTGAAGTGTTCACTCAGTAGGTCGAAAAAATTGCCACTCAATCATAAGATATTTTCTACCTTATCTTTTAGCGTAAGAAAATTAAACTGGCCCTCCTCCATCATTGGAAGACATTCTTATGATGCTTGCCTGAATTACTTAATAGATAAAATAGTTGGCAATAGGTGGAAAGCTAGCATTTTATGAGAGGAGACATAACTAAATATGTTTCAGTGTGAAATATTTAGATTTGTTGAAAGTTATTTTGCATCCAAACAACGCATAAGGATATGGACTTCCTTGTTAAGGATGAAAAAAACCAAGAAAAAGAAAATAGGAAAAAAAAGAAAGGTTCCACTGCAGCTAGTTTTGATTATTGAAAGCGATGTACGATGAGAATGGGCTGAGCATGCAGTTTTCCATCAGGTGCTGAACAGTCACTTTGATCCATTTTTTCTATTTTAGTGACTCCTAAGGCCCCCTTAAATCAATTTTCTCCATCTCTCTCCCCTAGACATGGATCATACAGCAGCATGGACATTTGATCTAATCTGCAGCAAGTGCTTGCTCCTCTAGATCTAAAGTTCTCATTCAAAACCTGTGCATGATTACAACAAAGGCTTCAAAGGCCTTTTTAGAAGACACAAGATCTGAATATGAGAATGTAAAAAAGTGTGTTTAAGTTGAAAACTGGAGGTGAAGTAGGGTTACGCATTCAACTTCCCAGTGTCCAAACAAGGCAATGATGGAGAAGTCTAAACGCTCGGAAGGACATGTTAAAGTAGCTTAGTGGTAAAAAACCCAACCCAAAACAACTGTCCGTCTTGAGCACTGAAAGATTACTAATTAACTATCAGGCAGAAGAGAACAAACACCTAACATATTGCCTAATACTTGAATTTAATATGAAATATAAGTTATCCAGGTAGAGTTGAGAGAACAACAGCCTAGTTTCTTTGTGTGAACGACACACATAAATGTTGTGGAAGGGTTTGTAGTATTAGACCAAGGAGACACTACTGCTTTACCTGTCTCAATTGGAGGAACCTTGCTTTCAACAGCATTTGACACTGCTTTGCTCTCTCTAGCACAGGATAATTCACCATTTGTTGTTTGACAAGAACAGCAACCTATTAAGCATATACAGTAACAGGATAGTTAGCTTTCTTCACTACCATAATTTATTTTCCAAGTATAACAATATATTCTATACAGCTTTAACTATTATGCTCAAAAATAACCCAAAAGGAGAAACCAGACTTAATTTTTCCAATGCGCTGAGAGGGTAAATGGGTTATACTACTAATATATAGAAATATTTAACATAGCACTACCAGCACGGAAGCGACACAAGTACTTTTAGCTAGAGGGAAAATATACAGGAGGTGATCAAAAGGGCTGCATACAAACAAGGAGGATTAGAAACACATTGAGTAGCAATGCTGCAGGCATATCATTCATTCTCAGAGAGATGGTTTAGTGGGTAAACAATCTAAGACACCTAGTGGACTGCATTTATCACATCCTTATCAAGATACCATTACTTACATAAAAACAATACACATGCTTTTTTTCCTGTCCACTTCCCCATCCTTATAGTGATAATCATCAAACTTGCCTTAGAAACATAAACCTAAATCCCTGGGCAGTTTTATCTAGATTTTCTTCTGTCCTAGCGTAACGCTTGAAGGTGTAAACAGCTGTCCTTCCCAGATCAGAATTAAATCTGGAACATTATTTTATTGTATCCCAAGCCATTTTTCCCTACCTCTTTCTGTAGATGGCTGTGCAGAAGATCCTCGAGAAGGCTGTGCAGAAGATTCTGCAGAAGGCTGAGGCACAGTGGCTGAAACTCGATTCCCCTCACTCCCTCCCACTTCAACCTCCTCCACTTGGCTACGCGGTGAATATGGGTTCAATATCTCATAGCTTGACTCTTGCCTATTTCTGTTCATGCACATAAGTGAGATACCTGACATCAATATACTGATGAACAGGATCACTGCTGTGGTAATTATCTGTTAAGAGAGCAAAGAAAATACATTTAAATAGAAAATAAAGGAAAATATTTGCATATATCTGTCTATCTAACTTCTGTACTTTCCTAAATATACTAACAAATGCATCTGAATAAGAGTTTTTATATTTACATTTGCATTTACAATGCATCTCATGGCATTGAAGGAGCAATCAGTACACGAGACTAATTTTCCTTGCCTGAGTAACTCAGCTCTTTTTTAAAGACCCCTATTTCCCATGGGGACCCCTACTTCCCATGCAATCCAAAAACATCCCCTCGCCATCATAATCTTTCCCCTCAGGATCATTAGTGCTCCAGTTTAAGTTCTGTTCAGTTACCTTTTAATTCCAAAGAGGTATGTGCTCTTGTCACCCTCTGGCACAGCTCTAATTTCCATGCTTTCTCCAATGGGGAGCATCCCATTAATTAACCTTTCCTTCTAATCATCTGCCACTGATAGCCTCACAGTGGACTCTGGGTTTTTTAGTACTTGTGAAAGTGCCACATGAATAACCTTGAGAGACTCATAGCCTCTCTATCCATAAGACAGACAGACGGAAAACACAACAACTATCTATGCTGGTGCACTTCACATCCTCTGATAAGAGGAATCATTTATTGGTGAAAACTGTAGTTCAGGCTCAGGGACTTTCAACCCATGATTGTGCAGAGAAGTCTCCCATAGTGCAAGCAGCTGCTACACATGTAATGTAGATCCTATCTATTACAGACCAAAAGCCATTAATTAGCTATTGGATGGTAACAATTTTAGATAATTATCAAGTGAGACTACAAATTAGTCACCAGGAAAAGGGCTGGGCAATTCATTACCACTCCTAAGCCTTTTCTTTGGGAAACCTACTCCCTCTTTTTCTAGTCATAGCTGCCTAAATGTGAAGGTCCTTGTTCAAACAAGTTTTCCTAGTGGTTCATTACAGAAACACATTTTTGTATCAATCTATAAGCATTCTATAATGATACTGTTATTGTTGTAGCCGGTACTTTGACTGAAAGCTACTGACATAAGCAGCAGACAGAGAACGCAATTTCTCAATAATGTATTGGACATGGCAGAAGTCCGAGGTGATGAGGACAGAACATGTTCATACCTGGTATTTTCCATAGAAAAAGGCAGAGTCAATACTAGCGTTGTTACGTTCGCCAACAATTAGTAAGATTCCCACCAGAAGTGTTGGGACACTGAAAGAGCAAAATACAAAGTAACCTATTTAGCATGCTCCCACTAATTCTACAGGGAAACATCTGAATTAACTCACCCCCATCCAGCTATGATGATAAATCCAATGGGAATCTTTACTGTTTCTCTCTTCCTCAACAGAAACAAAGAGAAAGATAGAAAACCTACAAAAAAACCAAGAAATGCTTTGTTTATTATTAAAAAGGTAACTGATAAATGCAGAGTCTAGAAACTCTATGATATGACCTGCTCAATAACTAAGATATTCTTCTCAGACCTTCCAATAGTCCAAAATTGTTTTTCTAGTTGTATTCTGAGAAAGTAAAATAGAAACATCTATTACCTTAAAAAAAAAATCATATTAATAATGAAACATTGAAGAAATTCCAGGATGTTTTATATTAAACACCCACTTCTAAATGCTTAGAAAGGTTCACAAGTGTATAAAAAATGTTGTAAGAACATTTAAGACACAAGTAACTAATTTCTTAGGGTATCAACAGCAGTTGTTCTAGACTGACAATCTTAAGTAACCAAAAAATGTTGTATTCTGTTATAACATTTCTTTAAAAACTGACAAATCAATGATAAATTTAACAAAAAAGTTTTACATATCTTTACACATATAGCTATACACAGGAGTATCTTCTGGAACTGCCTATTCTATTCACAACTCAGAAGCTCAGAAACATTCCCCATGCTGAGGCAAAATTAGTGTTTATGTTAGGCTATACTAATTACGAGCTACCTATTTCAGCTAAACACAAATACAACTTACGCCACAAAAAAACCACAGGAATTAAACCCTTAGGCTTGTGGACTCAAGGATGGTATAAAAAGTCTCCTGAATACCCAAAGTCTCTTTTTTAATCATACATGTAAGGTTCTCCAAGCTTCTTGATGCACCTTTCAATTCTGCCTATTTCAAGTAATCCCTTCATTAATCACCTGCAGAACACACATTGTTTTTAGAAATTACAATTGCCAGGGGAAAAAAAATGCTAAAGCTACTTTGGTATTTGCTTTCATTCTGTATTTCCTAGTTTTTTGAGGCATAAGGTTTTTAAATCTACTTAATGCTGAATAATTAAAATCTTAAACTCTGCATTAATTAAAAATCACCACTAAGATTTCAACTAGCTGAAGGGCAACCCACCACATTCACTCTGTTTGTAATCGCTTCTGCCTTGAGAGCAGGTTCTTGTCTTTTGTTACAAGCTAGTAAGGCTGCTGTATCTAGCAAAGACAAACAAGACCTGCCCAGGTATCAGGTTCCAATAGCAGAAGCAGTGCCTGGCACGGAGCCCTGTGTTGCTAGTGCTGCAGCTTGGCACAGCTTACAAGTATGCATATTTGTGGAACTACATACAAGCAAAAGGAACAATTACTCTGAAGAATATAATAAAATTATTTCAGTACGTTAATCTTTTATTACAGTACCTAGGTTCTGCCTAGAAAAATCATACCTGTCCACAGGTAGGTGCTATAAAGTGAGCTGTAGAGAAATATAAATACTAGGATCTGCACGGTGATGTCTTCTTCTTTAACAATGAAATTCCATACCATCATTCCAATGCAAGCAATAAACTGGAAGGAAAGGTAAGATGCCATCATTTAAATTGGGAAAGCAGGATGACAAGAAAAACCGAACACAGTGTAATGTAGCTACAATAAGCTTCAAAACTCCACCCCCAGATTCATTGAGTGTGATTTTATGAATTGAATAGTTCTCATAGCAGTAAAGCAGTGCAGCAGTAAACTCAGTATTACAGTTATGTCACTGACTACGGTACCCTATTTTCAGGAGGGTTTTTTTTTGACAGCAATTATATAGCTCAGATAAATTGGGAGTAAGGCAAATCAGAAAAAAAAAATATATAATCTTTATAGGTCTTACAAGTAGTAAAATGTAAAGCTTTTGTTAAGTACAAACCATTTATCTGAAATGATTTGGATATGAAGCTGAGGTCAACAGATGTTTGCTCAGCCAAGAATTATACAAGTTTTCACCCAGTGATACTGCATATATGACAGTTTTAGTACTGAAGGAATCTGAAAACATAGGCTGAAATATTACGGAAACAGTAATACAGTAGTTCAAAATTTTAAGATTAAAGCTAACTTTGCTGTTATAGACAAGAAGCACCTGCAACTCTCATACGAGACTTTTTTGAAATGTGACTCCATGATCAGACCTCAGACACTTTACTATATATATATTTGTTTTTTTTTAAACTACAGAACACTTCAGAAGCACTACCACACACATATATTACAAGCACAGGCTACTCTCACTGAATTTAACAACAGTTGCGCAGTTAACTTCAAGGGAAGAAGGAACATGTACTCTATAGCTTTTTCTCAGTTTAAATAATAATTAAAATTAATCCAGAGCTATTTGGCTTTGCCCTTCCCTAGCCACCAGCCATGCATTCCCACACGTCTTCCTTGCATCAGCACTGGCACCTGTCTGATCCCTCAGCGAGCCACTTCAGGGAGCTAAACCAGTATGGGGATTAGTTTTCTATTTAGCTCCTTGAATCAGGTCACCATAGAGTCAAACACACGCTGCTGCTGATCCTGGCATTGCTGACTTCAGATTGGCATAAATTGATACAGAAGTGCACTCAACAGTATTAGGTAGTAACTTACAACGCTAAAAATATATTTCAGAAGCCACTCCCCATTCTGATTGCTTATAGTTCTGTTTGAAAACCATACTACCAGCATCAACTATAATTTTCTTCAAGGGTGTATTTTAAGGCACAGAAATTGTTTAGACAAGTCACACAGTAGATTCCCCTGCCCTCCATAGATGGCTACAAGGATATCACTGTAGGAACCAAACCTGTGAAAATGTTAAAAGTAAGACTTAAAAAACCAAAACTCACACAACAGCATGCTTCTTACTACTGACCTGAGCAACAAGTAGATTTGTTGTAATCATATGAGGAAGCTGTTTGTATTTCTTACTCAGAACAACAACAATAAGAGACCAGATCTGTAACATACAAGAAAAAATTGAATTTAAGAGTAAAACAAAACCCAAAAGAACAAGATGAGTATTCTGGCAGACTACGGTGAAACTAAATATACAACAAATCTTCTTGAAAAGTTTCTTGGCAACACGACTACTGTAGTCAGCTCCACACCATCTGCTGCCAGTCCCTATGCCTCAGCAACTACAGCCAGAAAAAGCAATGCATCTTTGTGTTCTCATGATGGTGAAATATCTCCAGGAAGCACTAAGAGCTTGCCTCTAGTGTGCAGAAGCCTGGTTGTTCCTCAGGACATAAATGACCACAGAGTAGCCTGGCAATTTAGAATTTAAAATCCCTCCCCCCGCCGAATCTCCCAAAATGATCTGTGACAGCAAGAGGCAGTGTTCACTTGTGGCTTCCCTTAAGGCACAGTTTCAAGACAAGAGGACTTCAGTAAGACAACTACTTACGAAAATTCCAACTCCCTCCAACACGAATGTTTTTATTTTAAAAAAGCCAACAAAATAAACTACTATCTGTAGTGCCTATAAAGCCAAACACAATTCACATTGGACTTCTGGATTATCAACCCACTTTTTAAGAATCGTGCACCCAGAATTTCTAGGAAAGGAATTCGATAAAGCTAAATTAAAACTTTCAAATTAAACATTTTCATTAATACTTATTAATACTTCATTAAACAAATATTCACTGACATTTCTGGAGCTGAAGTTTGTACACAGCCTCCATTACTGTGATAGCATCGCAATGGCTTGATGTAATTATTCCCTGTGGTGTAAGCTAGTAGTGCTATTCCCCCACACCTTATTATTTAAAACAAAACAAACCTCCCCCCCCAAACCACGAAAAGGAACAAACTTTTAAGCCCTGCACTAGTGCTCTAATTTATTTATCCATCTTTCTCTACAGTGCAGCTTTCCAGCTCACCCACTGCTAAATCAAGAAGATTTTTAACTCCTTCCTCTCATCCTTCTGCAACAGGATATGATGAGGAAACGCGAGTCATCTTATCACAACTCAATTTGCTGCTTATGTACTAACGCTACCCTGACAAGACAGTGTGCTTTTGTATGTCACTTCATCAACACCTACCAGAGAAATGAGGCTGACAATACTTATGTCAAAGCTAACATTTTGGAGTGCAGATGCCAGTGGGTTGGGGTCCATAGAGGGAATGGTCAACAGCCATGCAGAAACATACATAATAGGTGCAGACACAAAAGTGCTTATCACCATGCCTGAGGTAATCTGCAAAAAGAGTCAAACAGAAACAAGAACTGAGTGAGTCAGATCTCAAGCTAAATAATCTGCTTTCAGGAATACAACCACTGGCAAAATTGTACCTTTGAATTAAACATACATAGACCTTTAACAAAACACTGAGTTGTTTCTACAACAAATTGTTTAGAATTTGAGCCAGAAACTATCCATTTTATACACACAGTTAAACTGAATATTTTAACAAGCTTCTGAAATAGTAGGAATAGAGAGTTCCCTACTGCAAATTCTTACAGAGCTTTTTCATGGGTGTCAAATATACTGATGACTACAGTCTAAGGTTGGATTTACAATGTCACAATTTACTTTTGGATACAAAGATTCTCACCGTAAATAAATAAGAAAACATGTAGTTATGCAAATACTAATGCACCAATTAATGAGAAGAAGCCATATAAATTTAAGTGATTTCTATTTTGGTTTCTCATTGTCTTTCTGCTTTCTAGAATTTGCACAGTGATGGAAGTGTGAATTGTTACTCATACTACAGATACCACAGACCTCTGTTTTAAAGATATTTCCTGAGTTTGTTGGGCACAAAATTCTATCTTGTAAGGTTTACTTTTAGTGCCTTTTTTTTTTTCTTTTCTTTAAAAAAATCCAACTACACAAACCAAAAATAGATAACATTAAAAACAATGGAAGTCAACAGGAATGTTTTAATGTCACTTCAAGTGGACGAAAGGAAACACTTACAAAATTTGTATTTTAAGTTGAAAAAGTAACTGACACCCTCTACTATAAAAAAAAGTAAAATACATTTCTATAGCAAGGTTTAACTGAAGGGCAACACAATAGAATCAGTTAAAGCATAAGTTCTTCCATAAGTTTTCAGCATTAAGCTAACACTTTTCCTACTGAAGGCAGTAGCATAATTTCTGTTTTTTCCTACAAAAACAGTAGCTCAAAGATAAGGTCTTCGAAAAAGAAACAAACCCAAAACCAGAAAACAACAAACCCACAACAAAGATACAAGTTCTTTATATTTAAAGTTATCCTAGTTCTTCCTACTGGAGTCACCAATAATAAAAGTATGAGGACTTATTTATGAACTTGTACTATCAAGACACTTGAGACATCAGGAAAGAGTATTTTGCTTAATTAATAATCTGAAATATAATTTCTATTTGAAATCTAGGGAGTACAAGTAAATCTAAGGAGTCTACACCACAGAAAAGCAAAGTCATCAAGCCTACTTATTTATTTAAGTATTTCATCAACAAAATTAAGCTCAAAGTTAGTACATGTTTGGGAAAAGCTAACTACATACAATTCCTACTTCCATATTAAATTGACTTGCAAATATTGCGACACCAGGTGCTGCTGGAAAAACTCCATAAAGAAATGCATAGTTTGATAAACTGGTGTGGTTGACTATGCTGTCACTCTTGTCCAAAAGTTCCACCATTTCTCTACAGAGAAATGGCATCATAAGTCTGAAAAGAGAGGGAAAAAAGTAATTAAAAAAAAATATTACTTGAGCTATAGCAATAGACTCTTCTTTACTCAGAAAATGAACCAAAAGGAAATTTAAGGCTTGTTTGAGTACTATTTATGAAAAGGAAAATACTGACATTGCTTTGAATAATTGCCTTTACTGTTACCGTGACATTTACCAGCTGCTTAAAAAATTTGTGTTACAGGTTAAACCAAAAAAGTCCATACACAAAAAAAAATGGTAAAAATTACAACGAACTCTGGGATATAAGAACATTCTCTGATTGTGCAGACACGTTCTTTGTATAAACCTCAGACTTAGAAAGGTAAAATGTAAAAAAAAACCCTCATTTTTCAACTGTTAAAGTAATAGTAGCTATAAGCAGTCAGCAAGCTTAAGCTTAAGCACCTTTCTGCAAGCTGTCTGAAATGCAACAAGGGCTCAAGCTTAAGTATCCCATTCTGAAAGTTTCGGCCAGCAAAAAACCCCCTACATCAATGCTATTCTGTTCGCCTTTAGCAACACCCCAGATCTCACATAGATTCACTATGTAAGCCTTACACAGGCTGATTACATAAACTCACCAGTAAAGCAAAGTGGTAACATTAAAAAACATTTTTTCCTCATGTTCTTACAAAATTTGTCATCGAGCTGGTTTACAGACTAGGTCTTTAAGTTTGCTAGTTAGTTGTACTGATATTCAAACGTACCTTCAAATTTTACAGTATAAACTTAACCACCAAACAATCGTTCTATTATGTTAATTGTAGCTCTGTAGCAAATAAAATATTTAGTTCACCAGTAACTGAGATATATTCAAGGGAAGATAATGATGGCGTAAGTTCTAAATACAAATTGTCATTTATTCATGCTTAAAAGTCATACAGTTTAAGAGTGTAAAGCGACCATTTTTAAGCTCTTCCAATACAGCAGTTTCAAAGATTTATAGACAAAGCAAGGAAAACCAACTAATTTAGAGATGTGTTGTGTAATCCAAAGAAAATACAAATACTAATCAAATAATACTTAAACTCGCTCTTGTCTAACTATTTAACCAGTAAATTTTAATTTAAGCTAGTAATTCACCAAACACCCAATTCATGACAGAAGGCCTGTGGGCAGTCCATGAAGCCACAGCACCCCTGAATTTTTTTTTTTCTGCAGAGCCTGACAACAGGTTTGTGGTGTGCAAAATTTCTTTTAAAAGTTAACAGTTGTATGCTATCAGAGTTTGGGAAGCACTCACCCAAAATACTGGAAGTGAAACATACTATCACTGTAATGATTTTGAGAGAAAAGCCATCTGACCAGTATATTCAGAGCTTAAAACATCTAGAGAACAAAATTATAAAAGTACATAAATCAAACTTACAGTTTAGCTGTGATGAGAAGGATCAGTGCAACAAACATACCCTTTGTCAGTTTTTTTGTTTGTCCCACCATAGTTAGTCCAAGGTAAAAAAGTGCGGAGCCAGAAAATGAACTGCCCAGTCCATCAAGGAAGTTTTCGAGGTATTCGGGAATTTTCTGGCCAAGAACAAAATTTGAGGCAATTCCTATGAAGACCATGAATACAATTGGGTTCTGCAAAACTCGAAGGAGTGCTAGGCCCACTATTTTGATTTTGCTCTGTGACACAGTGCGATTATCTCTCCACTTCTGGATTTCACAGAAGATAAACCCAAGAGGGTTTAGCATCATAAGAGATATTGGAGCCACTAGGTAAATGTACTGGAGATATTCTGGGTAAGTGGTTTGATATAAAGCTTCAACTAGAAGACAGGAAATGAAAAGTGATGAGTGATAACATTTCAGTACAAAAATACATTAATACTGAAACTAAGTTTTGTTGTCTGAAAACTACAGAAAAATTATTTCATTATCCTTTAGAGGTAACTGTATTTACAATCGATATAAGATGAGGTAGTAAGAGAAGTACGCCCAATCACCATTAGGCCACAGTCACGTAATGAACACGTTAAAAGATCAAAGATTAACTATCCAACACTATTTAATGATTCTATGAATATTCAAGATTTACAGGAAAAAAAGAAAATAATATAACAATCCCACACGCCCTTTGAGTCATCCGAAATGCTGAAAAAAATCGGGTTTTTTCTGAATTGCTTTTCTTCCCCAGAAACACGAGAGTCATGGAGAATTACATGCACCTTTGCAGGACACAAGTTGCTCCTCATCTTAGGGGAGTCTCGCACCTCTGGAATTTAACCAGTTTCCGGTGGGTAAGTCAGGTGTAATCTTTCTACACTGATTCCATACAACACAGCAAAGCAACAACCAAATAAAAAAATAAATTAGCACATAATTATTAGTTCATTTTCTGGGACTACTCAGGACAAGAGTTATCACTGTAGTTCTAGTCCTTCAGGGAAATTTAAATCATGAGCATTTGTTTTCATTGCTACTACATACTTGTGAGTCAAGGTGGAACTGCTTCTTACTTTAAGTTTGTGCTAACAGCACTTCAAAAATCATGAAAAGACTCTGGAAAGATAGATAAGATTCTATCCTAGGGTGAATTAAAAGAAACACCAATATTTTTAAAGTAGGATTTTGTTTTAATTATAATACCCTATAGTAAAGTCACTTGTAAAGCTGCAAGGTCTTGAATCCCACGGAATGCAGATGGTTTTGGTCTCCCTATCATAATTTCATTACTTCATATTGAAAATGGAAAAGAAAAAAAGAGAAATTATGCATATGAAGCATTTTCTCACATAAGCAGTAAAATAACATTTAAATTGTGATCACTGCTTCATGTTTGCATTTTAAATGTGTTTTATAAACAAAGAGTTCAAATGAAATTATTTTAAAACTTCTAGGTCTATACCGTTGTATTTCCTATATATGTATTAAATGATAAATTAAATCTACCAACATTGCTGTTTATCTGGTTAACAATACAGAGTTTATCTGTGTAAGAATGCCATGTTAACTTTCCAAACTTCTTTGGAAAGATAACATTTACCTTTTACCTGCCTTATAATGTTGTTATTTCCAATAATTTTCAGAAATATGCAAAGTGATGCTTTCCATTTTAGTTTCTCCTACCCAAGTTAGAGAGAAATACATTCTTCCCCTGGCAGAAGTATCTTAATATGCAGATGCAATTCTGTTTGTACTACAAAGAATATAAAAAAAAGGAAACACTATTGCATAAGTACACGTACTAGACCTTTCTATGGGATAACTTTGTACTCTTAAAAGTACTAAATAAAGTTTAAGATCGTTAAGCAGCCAACTGTTGCAGGTATTTCCATTTCCCCATATACTAAACCTGTTCTTTTTCTGAAAAAGTTTTCCCTCGTGACTATGTTTTTCAAAATCCAAAGGATTTTTACCTTCATATTTAGTTAAGCATCTGGAATGACAGGATCTACTAAGTGCTAAATCAGCATTTACTGCAAACAGCCTCCTCTTTAGATTGAATAAACCGACATTCGCAATTAGTTGATTTCCAATATAAAAGAAGAAACACTAAAGGTGCTTTTCTTCTTACAAGCCATGATTAAGGTATGTATACAAGAGCTACCTGTCCTAAAATCCTGAATAAACTGCT
>NW_008824035.1:9355840-9365607 GCF_000699105.1 Pygoscelis adeliae | reverse complement strand
GTTAGTTACTGCATTTAACAAGCCAGTTTTAAACACTGAATATATTCTGATAAATAAAACCACTTTAAACATGCTGAACACTTTTTATGTAAGTCAAAATTTTCTAAACCCCCAAACCTTAGAGCGATGCTTTTATGCTGCTTTATGCAGAATGCCCATTTCAATTAAATGCAACTCAACACAAGTCACATGTAAATAATGCTGGAGTAAAAAATGTAATAAATCATTATTTTTTGGCAAAGTGAAACTGTATACTTAATACAATATATTACGCTCTATAAGTAATTTAACTGATGTATGAAGTCACAATGCATTTTCCTGGGTAGCATAAAGTGGAACCAATGTAGATTGCTGAGTCAGTGGGGAAAACAATAAGAAATCACTCTTAAGGAATCATTAAGACAGTGAAAATAATCCACAGGTTCTATCTCCGATGAAAAATTTTCTTTTTATTTAAATCAATGTGCCTGCTTGCTGATCATAACAAAAAATTGAAATTAAAGATATTTTAATACTTTTTTTAAAAAATCAATTTTCAACATCCCAGCTGCTCAAAACTACATTAAATCACACACCAGTTGTTCACGCTTAATACAATTAGCACCATTAAAGTCATGGTAATGAGCCATCATCCACACGACACTTCTGCTACACCTATGCTTTAACAACACAGCACCAGTGAGTAGATGAAGCTGTTCTGTCAGAGTTGTATCATCTCACGTAGTAATAACAACCAAACAGACAAAGCTTTCTATCATAGTAATTCTATCTATATCAGGGGATCTGCTAGCAAATTTCTGTACCAGTTGTTTTTCACTCTGAACCAACATCAGTTTGTAGTGTAGAACTGTCATAACAGCGATTAGAGAAGAACAGAGTGGTGATCTTTGAAAATTTAATCTGTATTTTTATTTTCCTATGTGCAAATCTTTGCCCAACAGCAAAAAATAGCATAGTGGTTATTAAAGAAAAAAAATGACATGGGATGAAAACTCAGAACGTTCTTTATCTATTTAAGAGTTCAAACTGCCTTTTTAAATAGCGTAATTATAATACATGAATTTGTCAATACTGATTTTTTTTTCCCTTTACAAATTTCAACTGAAGCAGCCTTTAAAAACATATTTCCATTAAAAGATCAGGTTTTGCTCAGAACACTACCTATCATTACCCCTGAAAAGAAATAAGCAAGGCATTCTTTGTTGCCTAGTCCTGCAAACACTTCAGAGAAGCCACTAACAGTAAAAAGTTTGCACACCTGACAGTATGAACCAAACACTGGTGAGAGTTTGGGGATGGGAGAAGGGAAGGATAGGAAAGGAAATAAACAGCTCTGAGAAACTGACAACCCTTAAGTGTTACTATTGTGTAAAGTATTCCAGTAAAGCTCCTAATGAACTAAGTGTTGTGAATTTGGCTAGATTGTATATAGAAATATGAATCGTATTTTATAAATCATTAAATACTTGAAGAAAAATGCAATCTGACAAGAAAGTCATTCAAAGTAGAAAAAGTGTTTTAACTAGAAGGATACAATGGAACTATGTTCAGAAAACCTCAAAATAGGAAAAAAGAAAAACCCTAACAGGCATTTTAATCCAGTACCAAGAAACAAAGACATAATCCTCACAGCCTTATTTGTGATACACTTCTGATTTTTCGCAAGGGGAATAAATCTCAGCAGATGCAACTGAGGGAAACTAGGTATTTTCATCTAGGGAAGAAAAAGTTTGCTATTGCATTTGTCTATATTTTATACATATCCAGCAAATTTGAAGGGAGAAAGAAAGATTCAAGATTCTCCTGAGCGTGCTGCCCTGGAACAGGGAGAATAAAACTGCCAACTCTCAAGTAATCTAAAATATGGAGCTACTTGTTGTTACGTATAATCTGGAATTGCATGTTTAAGCTTCTCTTTTGTAACTGTATTTTCAATTCGGTAATCAAATATCTCACTTTTCGCTTTGCTGGAACAAACTTGCTTTCTTTTTTTGTTCTTAACCTTCTTAACCTATGTCTGGATGATAAGAGTGATCTCAAGAGAATTTGAGAGGCACAGAGTACTTTATCTTCAGGGAGCAGCAAACAAATAAAACATAGTCCAGGCATCCTCTCCAAATGCCTTCCACTCGAGGTGTATTTTGAAGATCCTGATAGCTGCAGTGTGCATTCCCACACCAGCCACGCGGGTCAGCCTGGGGAGAGGCAGCACTGAAAGCTACATTGGCACAAAAGAGCCTCCCAAGGCAGGTAAAAAGCACTGCAATTCAGACAGCAGCAAGTGGGAGAAGCCTGCTACAACTCCAGATCACTTCCTAAGTATCACAATATGTATGGCTAAAAGCATATTAACATACCATTAAGAAAACCTATAAAAATGAAAAAGAAAAAAACAATCTTCCTTAACAAAAGAAAGAAAATAATAGTCTATCCCAATAGATTGGGATAAAATTAAGTTTAATAACTGATATTGCTTGGAATTCAGAATATAGGCTTACAAGAACAAGAGTACACAGCCATACAAGTGATACTCTGAATGCCTCTTTGTTTTTTGTTTGTTTGTTTCTTAGCTCCACTGGACTAGTGGTTAGTTAGACATTCCAAGAATGGCACCACAGCCGCATAAAATTCTGATTTGAGATACACAAATGCAAGTTACCACAAATCACACAGCAATCTTGCTTTTAAAAGACAGACTTCTTCCAAGACTATATCCTAAAGCATGTCTACTGGCCACAATAGAATAAAGATTAAGGGATAAAACATGATTGGCTACATAAATTATGTTAACTAGCACAAAAATTAGAAGTTTCTTCTGAACAGATTTGAAGTTTGTCACACACATTCCACAACCAGTAGGCACCAACATTATGGATAGAAGTTTTCTTTGAGCTACACCAAGAGGTAATGCCAAATTAGTAAAAAACCCACCACAGCTATTTCAGAGACCACAGGTACAGGCTCATACTTTGCAAAGCAAGAAATTTTGGTCTTGAGGGAAACTCTGGCAATTTCCCATAAGGGCATTCTTAACCTGCAGTAAGTGGAAGGTAATTTATACCAATTTTGAAATTGTATTTTAAATCCTTCCCCCCCCCAGTCTGATTTACTTTAACATGACAAGATCACAGACAACAGTAGTTGGATTGTTTTAAATTCTGTCTCGTTCATATCAGCTGACAGTTTTCTTCCCTTACATGGTCTGAGGTCAAAAAATGTGAATTGAGAAATTGCTTAGATAACTCTTAACTTCAGTTCAGAAGTCAATTTCAAATTATGGAAAAATAAAAGCAAACATGTCTAGAACACTGAAAAATAGTTTTAAAGAAGAAAGCATAAGGAACTACTTACCTATCGGATATCCCAGTGCAAAGTCATTGCTTTGTGTAGCAAAAATAGGGAACAAACCTGCTTTGCTAAATCTACTCTCAGGACTGGCTACCAACAATGTTAAAACACAGACTAAGAAAAACACAGCAGCTTTGGCAACTAAAATACTGTACAGGAAGGACCAATTCACGTTAGAAAAGTTAAGTACCACCATGTTTTTGAACAGCAGAGCTGGGAGTGCAAAACGGGACACAAAATTTCCCAGTCCTTTGGCCTGAGTTGTTGTGATAATGTTGGCTCTTCCAGCTATGTAGCCACAAAGAATTATTCCAAAGCATTCTAACAGGGCTGGGAAAAGCCTGCTTATTGACATAGAAGGAGTACCGCCAGTGGTGTTGAGTCCAACTTGTCCAGGCAAAGAAATAGACATATTAGCTGAAGATGAGAGGTTCTTTGTATTGAAGTCTGAATAGTTATCCATTTCCTTTGACCACCTCTTCCAAAAAAAGAGTTTGAAATGATCTCATCTGTAAAAGAAAAAAAAGTATTTATTTATTAACTTCCAAAACTGTGTTTGTGAATAGTTATGGTATCAGGCTTGCTGACTGAAGAGTTTACACTTACAAGTGCATTACAAGTAAATAATGAGACAAATAATAAGTAGCTACAGAGAAACAACCCTGAGAAAGAAAAATGCTGAAAAATCATTCCATACACACACCATCTTCACACATCTTCGTCTCACAAGTCCACACAATTCAACAAGACAATTGATAGAGGCTAAAAATTCCCAAAGTAATTTGAGGGTAACACTGAAATATTAAAACTAAATGTAGATTTGGCATTCAAAAAATCCATTGGAAGGAAAGGATACATAACAAGGATTTTTTTGTTGTTGTTATTCTAGGATCTAAACATCATTTAGAATAAATTACAGCCCTTCAACACTTTCCAGTCGTTTCAGAAAACAGTAATTGCTAATTTCTCGGTGTACATTCCTTGCTTTCCTGGACTATCATTACAAGCCTAGCTAACTCTCTAACAGGAACGCATAAGACTCTTCACATATTTGTTAGCAGCTTGTAACCTTTATTACCTCCTCAGTTCACTGTCAATTCCCAACTACAATTCTCACATACTCTTTGCTTTCAACTATCAGATTGTTAGTTTTCTTTTCTGACTCCTTTTGTTTGCCTCAGGACATCTCATCTCATGTTCTCCCTAAACCATGTCCTACTTGGTTCTTTTTCCTCCACAATAAAAATACACTTTAAATTCCTAACATTAAAATCCCATCCTTGACCTCCCTTTAACTACTGCTGTTCACCTCTGCTTCCACACGCTCAGCTTTATACATGGTTGGGAGTCCTCCTTCACCTCCATCTTTAGATCCTACTTAATCTAGGTTCTGCCCCTGAAACAGCTCTTACCAAAATCCAGAGAGGCCAAAATCTTCTTAAGCTCTCAGAACTGGTGTTCCATTTTCATCTTTTGTGACCATCATACACCTTTATCATAATCATCATCATCTTGAAATTTTGCCCTTCCCATATCTTTTGTAATTATAGCTCCTCCTAACTCTCCTCCCATCTCTACTTGTTCCTGTAACATTCACATGGGAGGATCCCTCTAAATTTCTGTGGGTGCTTATAGGACTCCTTCCTTGCTCATCTTTTCTCTTCCTACATCCTCTGCCTGTGTACTTTCATAAGCACTTATACAATTATAAATAGATGAGTCATAGAGCTCTCTAATCCAGACCTATCTTCTTCTGTTAAAACTATCATTTCAGCCTGTCTCCAAGATCTCTTTTGTGAATATTCTGCTGTCAATTCAAGTCCAATGAGCCTGAAACTGTTCTCCTATTCTCCCAAAAAGATGCTCCCTCAGTTACTCTGTGCCATGTATCTGTTTTCCTAGAGGCGAGTGATGAAGGTTACAAAATCCTCTGATTTGAGGGAAATGCAAACTTACTGAACTCATATTCATCCGTAACTCTGTTGCAAGGAAAAATCTTCACAGTCTATCAGTATCAGTTCTTTTTTATTACATCCTTCTACAGACTCATTCTCCACACATCAAAAACCCCTTGCTTTCATATTCTTTTACAGTCTAAGCTTATGCCCTCTTAATCTATCATGGAAAAACAAGAGGAATAGCTCTTACAAGAACATGAGCACCAGGCAAGGAAGATAAATTTGGCCAAGAATTGTAGCTTCTCTACTGTGGCACAAAAACATTTGACAAGGCTCTCTCTACCTTCAAGAAATATTGAGAGATCAAGTCATCATATCACCCTTCAAGCTTGTAACTTGCTTTGTGCAACTTTGACCTCTCCCAGCATTTCAGTATCATGTGCTAATGATACACTTTTCAGTTAGCAAGAGATCCACATATGACACAGTGGCCAATGATCTAATTCATCATGCTATTGCTTACCTGTATTCCCACATATAGTTCTTTAAGCCCGTAACAGTGACATTTAAGTATGCATTAAATTAAGTATTTATGTACAACAGATATGTCTCATGACTCCTGATCTTCACTTGTTACCAGTAACCCCCTTTGAAAGGGCTGACTATAACACAGCAGGTTCTATATGCAAGTAGACATGTAAAGTCTGCAAATTAGATGAAGAGAGACAACATCAAACACCAATATTCAGTGGTCAATAGCAAGGTCTTGCCAGAAACAGATATGGCTTTAGTGATACAGTTCTGAAATGTGCAGTCCATCAGCTAACTCTACATATAAAATTTTGACATGACTAAGTCCTAAAGTACTCTGGAAAGGAAGTCAAGATAATTTACCCCATTTTGTAGACATAGAAACCAAGGCAAAGGCAGACAGATTTGCCATAAGCCATTTAACATACCAGTGGCAAAGCTGAGATTCCCAATTCCCAAACCAGTGCTTTGTACAGCACAATGGCTAGATCTGTGCAAATTAACGCCTGGTTGAAGAGTCTTCCCAGCCTCTTTGTATCCTATCCTCAGGGAATAGAGAGCTCATAACAGCCAGGTAAATAAGCAAGTAAATCAAGTCAGAGCAAAGGTGAGATCTTGTACGCTGTATTTCATACCCTGGCATCCAGCATACACATATTCACATGTAGCATAAACTCTTTGACTCATTACTTTTATTTATGCCTGAAGCTTCTAGTAAGCAATCCTACAATGCTGTTGTAATTTATCTGGACCGAGCAGCTGCATCATCCAAATCTGTCCAGTGGCCTCGGCTACCTCTTCTCCCAAGGCAAATGAGTCTCACTCCAAGTAGGGTTTATTTTAAAGGTGGTATTTTTCTTATGTTATAGATGATACATTCGCCCCAATTTATTTGGACCGGGAGCCCAAAGCATTATCTATCATAGAACGATGGAAAAACTTGCAGTAAATAAAGCAGACAACAAACCATTTCTTCTACTGGCAAAACTTAAGGAAGTTGTTGGGATTTGCAAGATGTCCAAAAGAGGATCAGAGACAGATTTCCAACATTGCATTCTTCAAAGAAGCCAGCCACATTCTACACTAGCTGCAAGGTGAAAAGCAGGTTTTTGGTGCAGCCCCACCTCAAATTCTTCAAGGTTGCAGCAGTGCATAGAGGTAAGGCTCCTGGCAATGCAGCATGTTCAACCTACGCCCTGCTCTGTTGAGGTACTTTTTCAGCAATAAGATAAATGTGAAGCTTTTTTAACCAAATGCAACATTTGATCTGTAGTAGAAGAGTACTTCGGCTGTATCTATTCTTAAGTTCTGCCATTCCTTCTCGTCCCCCATGCCTCCCTATCCAAGGCTGTATCTTCTACCACCGTGCCAACACTAATGACAAAATTTATTTTCTGATATTCTTACTCACAAAAGCCACAGTTATCTAGACTTTTACCACTATAACATCTCCTTCCTCTCTTTCTCTCCTGAAAAGTGGTTTGAGCTATCCAGGCTTTTTGCTTGCACAGACTAAGCCTTCACAGGGGAGTCTATCAATATAGCTACACAAGCCCATACTTTTAAACCAAAATTGTGCCTAAACACACCTCTTCCCTCTGTATTAGAATTATTTCTCCTCATAAAATCGCTACAAAATATACAAGTGTCCTTGTCCCCATTTTATAACTCAGGACTTAAATAAATATGCAGAAGACTGACTCTTTAGTTGTACCAGTCAGTAGCACGTGCTAAATCCCATATCTTCCTCACAAGATCAAAGAGCTTGTAGGTATTTTCCAGAAATGCAAGCTCTTGCATAGTGTGCTGCTTAGAACAGTGAGTACATCTCTCGGCCCCTTTTGCTCTATAAGATACATGCATTTACATAACTGTTGTGAGATTATGTAATGACTAATTGCAGATTTAACACACAGCCTTATCACACCTGGGGCTTAACTCAAACTAGCATCTCACATGAGCAAAAATGTCTTCAATTCACAGTTCTTAATGAAATCAAAGATACTGATCTGACATAAAACCAAAACCTTATATATTCTACACAGAAACTCATCTGTTCTTACAGTAGATGTAACTAGTCAAATGACACTAAAATAAGGAAATACAACACAGTTCCAAAGGAAAGCACTTAGCTTTGACTCCATAGGACATATGATTTGTGGTTATCCCTTCAGGGATTGAGATTTGAATCCTCGAAAACTCGGACGCAGCTGCATTGTTGGGAACTGCAGGCCAATGAAGACAAAGCTGTTAGGAATAACGCTGCCTTATTTGCTGTAGACTGTGTCAAGCATAGCTGCTTGCAGCCAGATTGTCAGCTTGCATTCGTAAGGCAGGACAGTGCAGCCAGCATGAGAGGAAGCCTGGTATGAAGACCAACAATAGACAGAGAGCAAGGAACAAGTGCAGTTTACAATTCCTTTGAAACAAACTGGAGCACTGATATTTGCCCACTTCTCTCGTAGGTTGTCAATATTTGTAAAGTGTTAAAATTCACCAAACCAGAAACTCAATTCTCCAGCAGCTGTGAGTTAAGCAACATCAGGTTCCTCTCTGAGTACCGAAATAGAGAAGTTGTCTCCTTTTCCAGCAGGAAAATCCCTTTCATCTTCTTTTTTAATGAAAGTCCAAGACGGTATGAGAGAATAGAAGATATACCTCAACATACATCTCTGGTCTCTCACTCTCAAGCTTTCAGCTGATAATCACTCTCAGAATAATTCTGGTGACACTGGCAAGGCTGTGCACATTGTTCATAAATTATATCCCACAACATGACCTCATTTCCTACCTTAATGCAATGTAGAAACATCCCAAGGATGACATATTATTTTATTCAGGAGGCTGAAAGTGGAATCGGGGCAGGAAGAGTTACCATTTATGGCAGCTCTAGCACCTCATCCTCAGCTCAGATAAGAACACACATATGCACGTTCGTGTAAAAGTTTGTACAGTAAGTCAAAGAGGAAGCAACTTTAGAGAGTTACAATGATAAAAGTGGGAAGAAGTGTTTACTGCAGTTCCTATTCCTGCAAGTTAACCGCAATTTTTACTTTTCTCTCTACTGGGCTAAGAAAGCAGATACAGGATAATATCATAACAGCAATTAATCCCAGAAGTGGGCCACCACTAGCTTGAAATCCAGACAACGCGACAAGAAATATTAGACCTTAAATGTCTCTGAGCAGTTGTTCTTCAAGATCACATTTCCTTTTTCAGTTTTTTTCCTATGCTGTCATTACAAGAAAGCACCTGGGCAGCGAAGAAGCCGCATGCACAGGAAGCCCAGCGAAACCGAGGCCTGCCCTGAGCACAGGACTGGCAGAGCTCACAACAGCAACACTTAAAGCTACATCAAAATTTGTCACTGCGGGTGTTCAGCCAAGACCAAACGAAGCAACAGTTGCCAACAGCACAAAACACCAAGCCAGAAAAATGAATAGAAAACATACCTTCCCTTAATTTTCAATTAGGCTCATCTTAGGGCTTGTCAACAGATAGATACACACTTTTGAAGCAAATGGCAAAACATTTTTCAAAATACAGATTATATTTTATTGTCAGCACCCCTTAAGAAGCGCCTCACTTACCCCACTTGCCAAATAGGGATGAAACATCCTTTGACTTACAGTGAGAAAGCCACGACAAAACAAATGCCTCTCCCGCCCCTTCCTTGCCCATCACTGCTCTCCTTTCCATGGTCCCCCCAGCTACGAGCACACAGCCTTTTCATTCAGAAACACCCAAGAGAAAAAAATAACAGCACCATCCTGTGTGACAGCTGCCTCATTAGAAAATAAAGCTAGAAGTCGGGCGAAGGAGTGGACAGCTTACCTACTTAGCTTTTGGTAGGCGCCTCCGCACAAGGGTATGTATAGAGGATTTGTACTCTGCCAAGGTGAGAACCTCCCTAAGGCCGAGGCCCAGGAGCGGAGGGCTGGCCCGGCCTGGCCCGCCCCGCCAGCCCGGCACTCGCCGCCCTCAGCACCC
>NW_008824035.1:9336100-9355289 GCF_000699105.1 Pygoscelis adeliae | reverse complement strand
GGGGCAGAGCCTCCGCTCACAGATGCGAGGCAAAACACAGCCCCTGGCTTCAGCAGAGGCCAGTGCGCGGCTCACCGACATTTATCTGCCCGAGCCAGGGCTGCCGCCTTCAGCTCGGCATGGGCCGATAGCAGGGCTGGCTCCCCGCCTTCCTGCCTGGTGTGAGGACAGCCCCAATCCCCGAAATGTCTACAGTAATTTCACCTTTTTTAGCAGTTGGAGTGCTTAGAAACAAAAACAGAAATAAAATGCCATGTTTTCCACATGGCGTCAGCTCCTCAAGGCTGGTCAGGCAGTGAACGATTTCCCCAGTAAAAACTAAAAGCTGGTAATTGCCAAAGATTTTCTTGCTGGAAAAGAGGATCCAGCTTTCTCATGGCTTCCGGTTTTTAATGCAATTGAGGAGACAGCGATTCAAGCTGCCCATTTTCTAGGAACTAAACCAGATATTGCTGCCACAAAGAGAGCAAGTGTGAAATTCTGCCTATTATGTACTTTCTTCCATAGTTTATTTGACCCAAACCAGCTTGTCTTACTTGTTAAGGGTGGCAGATACATAGCAATAGGAGTCCTATTTGGAGTAAGTGAGCTTTCCTGGCAGATGTAATGCCATCCAGAGTCTGCATGCTCAGTAGTTTCCCCCTCCAAACTGGGAGCTTCAAGCAAAAGAAGAAGAACCGTTCCTCTTCCCCTTTCATGTAACATCCAGAAGAGGCCAAAACAGCAGGGAAGGGAGAACTATCTCAACCAAAAAAAGATGTGATTGACAATTTATGAAGCACTCTCTCAGAGATGATCTAATAAGTTCGCCTATAGTTGGGTCAGTTTACAAGGTCTACTGTCAAAATACTTACAAGAACCTTACCAGAAACAAATCAGATGCTATATATTAAGAGCAGCAACATCAGTAGTAACAACAAAAATAACACTTAAGGGAATTAAATGAGAGGCCAGGAAAGGGTTAAGAAAATCCCATAAAGAATGCAGGCAGGGAGAGAAACTTGTGGGGATAAAAATGACTGTTGGAAACTTTTAGAAGGTACTATATTGTTGATATCGTATGTCTGCTTTCATTTTAATTTTAAGGTACTGATGCTTAATGAGCTTTGTGTTGCTGCATTAAAAATGTGTACGCTTAATACAGACCCCAACTGACATTTAGCAGCAATGATGCAGAAGTCAGTGCCTGCCTCCTCTCAGCCTCTCATTCCTGCCCCCATCCTGTCTCCAAATTGGGCCAACACAGCCCAACCGAAAGATCAGTGAGGGCTCGTACCAAATACGTGCCAACAAACGTTGGCGAGACTTTTTTTGGTGCAAACACTAATAAAGAAGACTCTTCTGTTAATTTATTCAATGATAAAGTTTCTCTGTTTGGCACCTGACAAAGGCCACTTTGAAACTAATTTGGATTAGTTTTTGGAAGTACAGTATAATGGGATCTTTCAGATTTTTTGGCTTTCTGCCTTGCACTCCTCCCTATAGAAATGACATGCCTTAGAGGGACACGCTCTGAGGAGTAGCAAGGGAGGCATACCAGACTGTACTAAGGAATCTTGGTAAGAATTTACTGAACTAATTTCTTCCGCTTAAAAAGATCACTAGTGATTCAGCATTTAATAAAGTATTTTAAAATATAATCATCCTTCAGTGCATTATTTTACAAGAGCATACATTTGGCAGGATAGGCTGCTCATTGATTGCTATTGATATCCACCAACCAACAGCATGATTTTCCAGGGGATGAGCAGTTATCGGAGAGAGGGCTGTATTTCCAGCTCAGCTATTTAGAGATGGTATAGCTATTGATCACAGCTATACTCTACCACGGCAGTTTAACTGTAGATCACAGAAAACACCATTACTGGCATTGCAAAGCCAAGATTTCCAATAACTACTAAATAAACATAAAACTGAAAGTTGTCCCCAAAATCTTAATTTGATCCTCTTGAGCATTCCCATACCACCCATTACATAATCATGAACTGCTTTCCCCCTTGATTTTTGTTCTGTTTTCACTGCAATCAAGTGTTTCCATCCATTCATGTGCCACCAAAGTAGTCAAATGAGTGTATGGGAGAGACAGTTCCTGCTTTTTGATCTGGGCAACAACTCAACCAGTGAAAAGCAGCTGGAGCAACCATTACATGAGTCATCCTGCTGACCTGTGGCTTTTATCATACTCATTTACCTACAACAATTACACGTATATAGGCTGGCCCCACACAGGAGCTGCAAGAGGCTTAACCCTCTCAATGAGAGCAGGCTTCAGATAATTTACCTTTTAAGATCTAGCAGTGACCACACGCAAACATATTTTTCAAAGGCATACAACTGAGCCAACTTGGACAGATTTTCAGGGGATCACAAATGTATCATTGTACTTGATGTGAAGGCTACTTTACTGGTAAACTGCAAGCGCTTGTTGTAAAGCCTGAAACACTGGAGTATTCTGAAGAAAAGCTCTCAAGAATTTACTGTAAGCAAGTACATTTCTCCAGTTTGTTTCTGAAAATACTAAAAGTAACGGCGCTTTTTTCTAGAAAGAGTCAGAGAGCTAGCATGGAAGTTGTAGCCAAATTGTTAGGGTATGGTGATAACTGAAAGACAACACTGCCTTACAATAGGAAGTGTCAGGTGGGCTTCAAAGCAGCACTATCAATTGAAAATGTAGCACTAACATCTCTCTAAATAACCTTTCAGTAGGATATTACAAAAAAGTGACTTTTCCCAGAATAGACAGAAATAAGAATCCAGAGGATGAGCAGACAGCAAGAATGTTGACAAATGCATCAGGATGAAATCTGTCCCCAAATCTACAGGTATAACCTCAGTGCAGTTTCCCCACAGCTGTGCACCTAGTTTTCAACAGCGTGGAAAAATCTACATATCTTACTAACACAATAATTACAACAATGGGTGGAGAGACTAGCACTTCTTAGGTAATCTCCTTATATTCAGTTACAGGAAAAATACTTACTCAATGCTCCTTCATTATTGACAACGAGCCAAATTTTGTATGAAAATTGGAATTATGCCTACAGACAACATGGCCTTGTAACTCTAGTACTGGAAGAAGTACTGTTCTCATACTGTTCATTGCTTACCAGGTAAATGGACAATACAATGCACAAGGCAGGGACCTGCACTCAACCTCTGTTAAATGTTCTTAGCTGAACTTTGGTTATCTAAAAATGTAGTTCAGGATTTGGAAAGTTTGTTGTTTTCTAACGTCTGTTCTCTTGCAGTTGTGTGTAGGATGTTCAGGAAGAACATGAAGTTCTTATCTGTGTCTGATCACTTACACTGACTCACATGGTTACTGGAAAATAAGCTATAGCTTACAATGTACCTATGTTTGATGAGGCAGTTAAGCAACAAGGGAAACCTGAAGCTTGAAGCTTCTTAACACAGAAATGGTGAGGGATGCACTGGATGTTTACATTCACTTCGATTACCTTGGAACACTTTTGTAAAACATCTTTCTTCTCAAGAAAGCTATTTATCTGCTCATCTACAATTTCGCAGTAGTACCCCTCATTATCTACGTTGATTATGAGAACTTAATTGGTATTTTTGGTATAGTATGTTTTGTAAGACAATGTGTACGTTCAAGCTGGTTTTGCAAAGTCCATGTTTACTGTACCGTACTCACTTCCACATTGTTCTGTGCTGAGGCAAGGGCATGTGTTACTGGTATGTCACAGGTGCAGGTGCAATTATAGTCTTCAAAATATTGTATCTGCCAAAAGAAAATACATGAAGCTAGTACAGTCAGCTTGCAGAAAGTCAAACTAAAATGTCAGCAATAATTATGTATGTTCAGGTCTGTTGAAATGGACTGCTCTTGTAAGCAAGAGCAGTAAACGCCATGCATGTTGAAATTCACCTCTCTAAAGCAAGAAGTAAAGAAAAAAAGTTCAAATTAGATTGCACTGAATTCAGTAAAGTTCAGAATAGCCCCATATGATTTCAATACTATGAGATTTTTTCTGAAATTGCTTTCGGGGAGACAAAACAATGTTGTAGAGACCTCCTAAATGTATAAATTCCGTCATTGGTGCTAGGGTATCAACCTGTTACTTGGCTCAGCAAGAAGGTGAGTTTGCTGAAGTCAAATACAAGTACTCAAAGATGAGTTAACAAGTTAACCAGTCTAACTGGGGGGAAGGGGAAAGAAGCATGCAAGAGTCACACAAAGAAATCACTATTTTAACATAGTGGTTTCAAATGCTTTATCTGGAAAGTGATTATCAAATCTTGTCCATTTGCCTCATATCATGGTTAGAGCTGTATCTACTGCATGTAGACACAAAGTGTTTTTTTACATTTTCACATACCCACATGACTATCAGTATGTGGTGAAATTATTAAGAACAGGACACAAGAGTTAAAGCTCGCTCTTGACCTCAGAAAACCCATTAATTCATTTTGACATAGGCAGCTTGTTACTTACATGTTCTCAGTACTCCTCCTGCTCAGTCACTGTAAGACACTCAAATTCTGCCTGATTCCTCCAAAACAAAAAAATGGAAGAGTTACCAGTATTGCACACAAGTTAGTAAATGCTGCTTTGCTCAGGAAAACTGTGTTAAAGCAAGCTGCACTGATTAAACAAGCTGTTTTTGACGTGTGATCTGCTGCACCTGTTGCTTATTCAGCAAGCAATTGGTTAGTAAAGAAACCCAAGCAAACAAACAAACAACCACCCCAAGCAAACAAATAAACCACAAAACCAATTTTGGCATCACAAATTAAAAACTTTGGAAATATTTTCAGAATATGACCCAAATCTCTGTAAACTCTCTCCACTTACTAAATTCCCATTTGTGATCACATCATATCCCACCATTTTTCAAGCCACTATTTATTACTTACACGAACAGAGTTCAAATGTTATCCAACAAACGTATTGATGGCAGTGTATTGTCTCCTTTGGCAGAAATCCAGTAGTTTTTTGTTCATTTATTTCTTCTTCATTTCACCACTGCTACAGCATTCAATCCTTTCTGTTGCTTTGTCACAGGAGAGTATTAATATACCCTCTTCTTCCTGAATTCTTCTGCATAAAGCTACTGTACCTATACTTTTTTCATACTTCGCCCTCTGTAACCTACAGATTCTTCCCTGACATTGTTTCTTCCTCCTACCTTTTCCTGATTATGTTCAGCAATTTGGCATTTCATTTAAATTCACGGCCAATATTTTAATCTCATACGGATTGCCAGACTGATTGTGTTTTCTATTTCTTTGACTCACAATACAAAGGAATTTCTGTCTTCTGTTAAATATTTGACTAAATATTGGTTTTAAGACTGCAATATTGTCAGAGTGGCTTTCTTACAACTATCTGTTACTTCCATTTGAGATTTTCAATAAAAAAAGGTATTTTGTTATAATTCTTACCTTCTTCTCCAGCTGCAGTTAAACTTTGTTAAAGACTTTATTTGTTTAGGTCTAATAGCACGCTGCTTTTGGTTGAACTGGAACAGAGCAGAGTCAGACGTGTTATTCTGTTGCATCATTTTTATGCCAATACTGGAATTTTACTTGCCTAAGAGTTGTGCAACTGCGTGGAGGATCAGGCCGTATACATCTGGAGTGAACACGCTGCTGTACCAGCGGTGAAACAGCGTGTAGTCTTCCTAAAATGATGAACTCTACATTGCCATATGCTCATAACCAAAACCATACAGTCAAAATTGTTGGTAGTTAAATACTAGGACCACAGCTTATGAATTGCTCATCATACAAGCAATGAAATAGTAGCGCAACGTTTCCAAGTGACACAATCCCTAAGCTTTGACGTTAAAGACCCTCGCCTGGCTGGGAAGCGCAAAATTAAGCAAAGCAGCCAAAAGTGCCACCTAGCGCCCTCCTTGAAACATGCCACCCTTGCCGCCCAAGCGAGGAAGCAGCCACTAGACAAAGCAAGCCATGCAACTGCCGAAGGAGTCGGGGATTCAAAGCCAGAAGCGAGTGGAAAGAGGAAGGAAAGGCGATTAGTCGGCAAGCCGGCTAGCTCACGGAGCTTACCTTCACGCTGCCGAGGGAGTGAGCAAAGGTGGTTTTGAAATGAGGTTCTGCAACTGAGTCAGCGCTCGCAGCCCTGTGCCCGCATCCCCTGCCTTCATCCAGCTGGAGTCAGCGAGCGATGCCCCCGGCTTCAGGGAAGCCCTCATCTCACCCATTTGCTTCAGCAGGGCTTGGCAAACTATGCCATTTGGATTCGTCATTGTCATCTGCTGTGGAAACTAGAGCCTTTCATAAAAATAAATAATTTCCTGTATGAAAATAGGGGGGGAATACAAGCTTGTTAAAAAAAGAGAGCTCTAGAAACAAGTGTTTAAAATAAAATTCCCTGGTGATGATTGCAGGGAATGTTCTTGCTGTTAATTGACAGTCTGACACGTCCTTCCATAATGTATCGAGCCTCTGATGGCTTAGAATCAAAGTTTAGATTACTTGGAGGACAGAAAGCTTCTCTTGCATCGGAGGCAGAGTATTTCTCAGCACAAAGAGAAATTCCTAGGCTGGAGGTGCATAATACCTATTCCCACCTGCTTAGTTAAAAGCAAACACAAGCATACAAAGTTTCTCATTTTATGATGCATGCTTGAACTTGGACCTACATTAGAAATGTTTGCGGCTAAAAAATGGATTTACATTTCCCCCTCCCAGCTACACAAGTGGCCAGTATGTATATGAGAGGGAGGAATGAAGGTCCTGGCATGGAGGGTGTGTGGTGATTCTCTTAAAGCACACAGCAGGATTTTTGTTTTTAAATCGGCAATGATCTGGAGCAAACACACCAACCCCACAGTTGATAGGCATTTGGGTGAAGGCACACAGAAGTCCTGCAGGTTCAGCTGAGGAGAATAAACTAGATATTTAGAGGAAATGAACAGGATATCTGTATGTTTTCAAACAAAGGTCCCAGAGTTTCATAAGTAACCCAAGCTACTGGCCAAATAGCAGAAGTGAAAGTTTCTATTTTAAATAGGGAGAAAAAAAACCATCAACAGAAGGATTTGAGCAGTCTGCAGCAAGGGCTGGCATTCGGGCAGCACAGAAAGTACTAACAGGCTCTGCAGTCTCTGACAACCAGCGCAATGGACATCACTTAGGAGGTACGCTAGTTCCAGTATCAACATACATATGACAGAGGCTGAGTTTTAAGCCTAGACTTTCACCCACAGCTCTTCACAAGCGCTCTCAGTGCTTCAGCCACCTTTTGCTCTCATGGCTTGAGAGTGCTTGGCCTTCAGTTGCACGGGCTTCCCTGTGCCCTCTGCTGCTCAACAGGGCATGTGAGGGCTCACCGGTAACTCTGAATTTACTAAAATTTCTGCTGGAACGGAGGACAGCAAAGACTCATTTTCACATGCCTACTTCAAGTCAGGTAGGATGTGAGATACAGAACTACCTAAACACCCATCTTTGTGTGAATACAAAAAACATTTTCAGAAGGGAATTGGTTATGCACCTTATCGGGTACGGTGTTTGCACAAGCTTGGAGCCAAACAATTGTGCACACAAGTAAATGTAAAATGTAGCCAAAGCGGTCCCCTTTGGGAAGGGAATGGTTTTGAAAAGGGACTTGCACAGTGATAAAGCCCTGGCCTGGCTGCAGAGAGGGATCAGCGGTTCCTGTTTTGGCGAGAGGAAGGATGAAGAGCAACCAACTCTGTCCTCAGCCTCACTGAGTGCCTTTACCTTAGAGGTGCTTAGGCAGACATTTCTGCTGTATTCTAGCAAAAAACTAAATAACAAGCACAATTCCATATTCAAAATGGAAAGGTATTTATGTAGACTAAACCCTAGCATTCTTGAAGAAATAACTTTTTTATTTGAGGAAGAAAGAAAGAACGGTAAAAACAGAGAGGAAAAATTATGAAAATTAAAAAGTACCCTATTGTAGTGGAGTAGAAAGTTTGACAATATCATATAGACAGCATTCATGATAGACTTCTATTTTACATTTTGAATGTAGCTTCTGCAGAAGCTGTGTCTTAAGCCATAAATACGTGTTTTAAGATTGAAGTAGTGATTATCTGAACTGATGTTTTTGTTCAGTAGACAGATTGATGTTGGACACAGGTAGCATTAGCAGCAGCCACCCAATTCATTCTCTGTGTTTTAATCGAAGTATTTTTGTGTCAGTCATCCTGTCCTCAGGATTATTTCTGTACCTGGACTGCTGTTGAAATTTTTAGATAGGTTAAGAGCCTGATTGCCAGTGCAGGAAATAACAGAAGTGTGCAGGCTCGTAACTGTTTCAAATGATTGTGTCCTAATTCTGTTGAAATGAAGACCCTTGGGTATCAAAATTTTAACATATAAATATATGTTTCCATTACCTATGAAAGAACAGAATAAACCAGTCGCGCTTTTTTTTTAATTTAACAATTGAAAAAATCCACTACAGAAGAAATCCATTATGCAGTCTTTCCCAGAGAGTTTTGACCATTGAAACTGAAAGTTTAACACAACTGAGAGATTGTCTTTTCCATTAAGCTGCCACCTTACAGCCTTTGGGGACTGTAAGATAGACAACAAGCAGTTTTGCCTCGTTTTGGGAAGTGATAGCAGGGCTGCTTATCATGGGTCTGCTACACAAGAAGAGTGCACTTACATTGCTAGGATGCAAATGGCTGGACTAACGGAGCTTGTATTAGGAGGTTTCCTGGGCACAAGAAAGGCAACGGGAGGGAGTTGTCAGATGAGCATCTTCTGAGACTTATGGCAGCACTAATTAATTCTTAGAGGAATGCTTTCAGGAGTTACAGAAAAGACAAGTTACTGCTGATGAAGTCAAGCACATCATCCTACAATGTGAAACAATCGTTCTGCTCAGAGGTGTCTTTCTAAGACCTGTGCATTAGTCAGTGGATGTAATCCGTGTGCTCAGAGGCTTTTACTAGCTCACATTAGAAACAGAAATTATTCGTATTGCTTTTTATTCCCAGTGCTGCTGCAATATCTACAGTGTGGAGACAAAGTGCCATCCTGTTTACTTTTATGCTTCACCAAAGTTTTTCATTAGCAGTCTGTATTTGTGTAAACACACGTAGACCAAGCAGCACAGATACCCCAAAGGCATAACAACTGGCAGGGTACAGAAAAGGTTACCGAGGCCCTCATGTGCTCTGCAAAATTTTTATTGTGATGTAGTTGAAAGGGGGAGTAGCACTCAGGCACAGCTCTGTTTGTGCATAGAAATTAATGTTTCTATGTACATTAGACATAGAAGGGAGAAACATTTTTGCTCACGACAAAAAATTATTTGATTTTAAAGTTGGCATGCCACTGTGTGCACCAGACCCTCACAGCTTGGAAGAGTAAGTACAAACTTTTTAGGAGGATTACAGAGAGTCCTATTCAACAAGTGAAAAGGATGAGCTCTTTTAAAAGTGTAAACCACACAGTTTCATTATGTATAAAATAAAATGTATAGGACCTCTAAGAGTGTAACAGAAAATGAAACTTGGAATCAAGCTTACATCATGTTACATATCTGGGTAATTCTCAGAGAACCATAAGACAGCAGAAACAGCTGTTAAGAATTGCTCGTTATACTTGCTGTTAGCCGGAGAAAAACAAATCCTGAAGGCTCTTGATCTATTTCATTACTTAACCTAAATAATACATTAATTGTTGTACAGAGATGTATGGGCCACTATTTAGCCCCCAAGTTGACAATTGGCTGGGACCAATTTACTATTTTCAATGTGAAATGGAGTCAGACTAGGTGAGAGGGCAGAAGGGAGCAGCCTGTGCGTACAAGGCAGGAAGGTCATTGGAAATTGTTGAACCATGATCAAAGGAGTTGGATATTTTTGTGTGTGCTGCGTGCAACACGTGAGCCTTCCTGCAACTGCAGGGAGCAGTCAGAACTGTTTTACAGCGTAGACTGTGGGTTTATTTTAAAGCAACAGCATTTTTTTGAGTTAAATGGAGGAAAGACTATGTTGTGGTTATGACTAGGTCACAGCATGCTCAGTTCAGTTCCCTCTCCCCGAAGTCAAGCAAGTAATTTAATTTCTTGACAACCAGAAAGAACCATGTTTCCTTTGGTAAAACATGAGATAGACAGTCCTACTAGCTGATCATTAGATTCATACCTCCCAGTGCTCGTTCCACGCTACTGCCACTAAAATCTGCAAACAAAGGTCTCTCAGCCGGTTGAGCCAGCTCCTTTACAGCTCACAAACTCCTAGACTCCGCCCTCCGTCATGGCTCTTCTATTTATATAGCCCAGACACCAGGACCGGTGGGCTTCTAGGATACATCTGAGCCATGAGTGTCTGTAGCCTTTTACTTAAAAGTCGAGGCCTCTGTTCCAGTCAGTCTGTAAACTGAAAGTCTCAACAAGCAGTGCCCATAGATGTCAAAGGATCCACCATCCATGTAAGAGTAAACCTGCTGCCTAAGTCTTTGCAAGATAGATGAGTTAGGGCACAGAGCTTTTTAGCTCGGGGTTTTAAATGACCTTTCTAATTTCTGAGGAGAAGCTGGAAGTGCAGCCTGAATTTGAGCCTCCTTTGGACTTTTATCAAAGGTCCTTTTTGTGATGAACCTGGTCCAAATTACCTGAAAAGGTTAACATCCAAGATCAAGAACAGGGCTCCAAAGTCAAAAGGAGGGTTTCATTTGTTTGATATTCTCTGGCAGCCTTCTGCCTAGTGAGTGGAGGTAAGAGGAACAAAAATCTGTGCTTAACTAGAGTGATTTTCCATGTCACCTCCCCATGGCAAGTGCCTGGCTTGCCCTGCCAAGAGCCAATGCCCATAGCTCACACAACAGCCATCTACAAGTACAGCATCACTGACCACAGATTTTCAATCATTATTTATCCTAAACGAAACTCATTATTTCTCCTTATCTGCAGATGTCTAATCTTCACTGTATGGAGGCCCAAAGTCCTCCGAGCATTACCGCTGTGCTGCTGCGCAAGGGCAGGCAGGAGAGGAGGAGAACAACCCATCCCAACTCCTGCCAGGCTCACTGTTACGCTCCTACTAAAGCCGACGTGTGTTTCTGTCAAGGAAGCAACCGTGGTTGTTCTCAATGTAACAGTCTGCACCACCAATTAAATAAAAGTAAAATTTATTTGGCATAGGACAGAAAAATAAGGAGAACAAAATCACATACAAAATAAATGTTAAGCAAAAAAATATTCACAGAACTAGATTAATATTTTATAAAAAGCTCAAACTTTACGCATCTGATAAAAACATGTTGCTTTCTGCTCAGCCTATGTTTTAAGTTATGTTTCTCTCTCTTTCATAGTCATGTGGCTTTGGAAGTCCAAATTTAGAGGTCTTCCTTTGCATGCATTATTTTACACTGAAGAACATTTGTCACAGACAAACTGTATTTCAAAATGGCAACATACTGAAGGGTTACTCCCTTTTTTAAGACGTGCTGTTTCCATTTTTTTCTTTCAGTCCGCCTATCTACCTGCTGCATACTCACTCACTAAGAACATATACGTGTGCCCTGCTTCTGCTAAGTTAACTCCAACACTCCCCTTTTTGCCAGTGCTCCAGGTTTACATTTTAACTGAATGGTCCAGACATTTCTACCTTACAGGCTAAAAGATCCCTGTTTTCTCCTAATGTACGTGAAGAATCATTCCATGAACTAGCTACCCTTAATGTGTTACTGGATATCTTAGGTAAGAGATTCTCCTTATTTTCTGGTGAATACAGTTTGAAAGATTAAAGTTCATACAATATATGTTATACAGAGTCAAAGTACCGCCGTAACAGGTTGGTTGCCCCTGACTGTGAGACAACGGTGTTCACGCTATTGCGATGTGGTATTACGTCCATGCACATTTTATATCGTGATTTGTACTCTAGTATTGATAGCAACATTCAGCCAATGGGTTTGTATTTCCTTGAGCGCTCTTCTCGTTTCCTGTGGCTGAGGGGCCCTCTCTAGGTCTCTTGACATTTGACATTCTGCTTGAAATAATCCCAGTTGGATCATTCAACTCCATTCTTTGCTTCCAAGGCAAAAAGTACCCTTTCTATTTGCATACTTTTGCCCAGAAAATTGTTGTGTTACAATATATGTGAAGCATGATAGCAGTTTAGTTCCCTCATCCTCTGCTCCAACAGAGACCTACTTCTACAAGTGACATGTAAACAGTTGTTGCTGCAAGGAGAAACTACCGTCCAGTTTTTAAAGTGACAATTTAAGGAACTTCTTTAATAGTTCAGTCTTGCAGAAAAAAAAAAATCGCTCTTATGATCCTTCTAGTGTTGGGAAATGCCGGCTTCTAAACAAGAACTTTGCAACCTTGTTTAAGTAGTTCATTTACAGAAATACATGCTTCCTGAATCACAAGCAGCGCTTCCTTTAACAATTCTGAATGTTAATCACTGTGACCTCTTCTCCCAATGGCTGGTGCAGAAAGTCATAACAGACATAACACGTGCTTTTCTTCCAAAAATATTGAGCAGAAATTATTGCCATATGGTACAAAAGTTGTTCCCATTTTATTTACTGACTTGAATTAAACAAGAATGAATATCCGTGGCCGTTGTCACACAATGCGAGTCTAGTGATGACATAAGATAGTTTGAGGTGTGAAGGTTTATAATACAATGCCATTGAAACAAACCCACTCAATCTTATATGCAAACAGTGAATCAAATTTAGTCCTCTAATAACCCATGCAACCACGCTGAAGTCAGCTGGGCTGTACGGACTGCAAAGTGAGACAGTCGTTTTGGGAAAGGGTTAAGTTTCCAGAGCAATACCAACAACTGATTGTGAGGTTAACCAGTGCCCACCGACATCTCACCTAAAGACTGATCCAATAGTCTCTCCATACACTGAGCTCAATCTGAAGTTAGCAGACAGAGCACGTTACAACAGCAGGACTTGGCTCAAACACTGCATAATGCTACTGTTGGCACTATTTACATTAGGACTTGGAAGAGCAACGCCTATTAATTTTTCTAGTGAGACACAGAAAAGTTGACAAAAAAAGTCATAAGGCACCACTGGTTCAATATGTTTTGCATTCTTCTTTTTTAACACTTCATAGTGAAATAAATACTTTAATACTGATGATATTCTAATTAGCTACTGATATATGAAGCAATATATTGAATGATAAATTGCTGCACTGTTCTGGAATGTATCTAGGGACTTTTATAGCAAAAGGTATAAATAGTAAAGTTGTTGTTAGGTGAAAAAATACCTCTTTCTGCACCGTTAAGCTATTTTACATATATGCCAAACATCCATTCTGAAGAGGTTTCTATAGTACAAAGAAGTGCTAAAACCCAAGCAGCTCAGGTTTCTTGGCTTGTTGACTGAGGGCCTTTCACACAGCACATTTTAAAGTGAGACTGAAGCTGGTTTGCCAAGTCTTGGTAGTGGTCCAGAATTTCTGGTCAGAAAACCTTGCTCAAAAGATCAGATATAGGATATTTTGAATGATGCAGAGAATCGGCAGAACAACGTGCAGCATTTTCATTGACTCACTCAAAGTAAAACAGTCATGCTGGAAGCAGGTAAGTTACAAAAAAGGTATAGTTTCTAGAGGGGTTTTTTTTTTTGGCTGCATAGCTATTTGGATATTAATAAGGATTTGGCAGGTCAAGGTACTGAAATACTGTATTCTTAAATTCAGAATGTTGTTCCTTAGAAAGTTGTAAGTTCTTCAGTTTAAAAACATGAATACAATAATTTATCCTTTAAGTTATTATCCTAAAAATCTTATTTGGACTTCTATTCACATAATAATATCCCAAAGAGACAGGCACTTTAAGTGACATCCATAAAATACATATACAAATTCAGTATTGCGCTAGGTTTGATCCCAAGGTGTACTTGTCACATGGAGGTCCCACTAATATCTGTTTAAGAAACTCTTACAGCCACGATCCTGCAATTAGATGTAGATACATCCTTGCGCCTGCGCATTTAATTGCAGGTTCAAGACCATAAATAGTAACTTGAAATAGGTCATTAGATATAAAAATGTAAAAAACAGGTACATAATCAAATGCTATCACAGCTAACAAGAGTTTGTAAACAAACACTGAAAAGGCCAAATTAAATTTGATCTGGCCAAATCCAACTCTCTCTCATCCCCTTCACTGTGACTGTCCAGGCTGTTGGGCAGAAAGGGGATCTGCCCCTCCATGCCCACTGACAGAGCAAAAAGCCCTGTGCACAAACGCTTCAGTGGGGTCCAGACTCTCTTTGGCTAAATTAGCTAGATTTTCAAGGACTGACCTCATTCTAGCCGCACAGCGTACTTAGGATCATGTCTCCCATGCTAGAGAAACATTTTCTTAACCTACATGACTAGTTTTTCTATTTTTTTTTTTTTTTGAGCAACACCCTGTGAAGCATGGCTGCTGATACAGACTGGGTAGGGATCCCAAGGAGTACGTTGAAGAAACAGAAACTGTTGAGGAGGCAGAGGAGAAATTTTTCAGAGCTAACCTTCAGAAGTCCAGTTAACAAAGAGCTATCGTTCAGCAATATTTCAAATCCAGAATTATAATCTTCCTCTAATTTCCAAAGGCATTTTATATGCGTCTAGATCCATTTGTAAAATGCACTCATACAAGGAACTCTTTTCTCATATACAAAATTCAAAAGCCATTAAACATATTAACCAATTGTCACAATGTTAGAATACTTCACTCTCTCTTCTATTAATGGAAGCCTTGCAGCTCTCTGCGGAGACTCCTTTCGGCAAAGTTTGAAAGGACAGGCTTCGTGGTAAACTCAGAAGGCCAAATCTTCCCACTTCTCCCGAACCAGTGCAGACAGCAAATTTTGGAGCTGATGCTCCCACTTGAATGCACAAACCCCAGACCTCCTCCACTACATCAAAGGGCTTTCACTTACGCACGTTTTTGACCTCAGCTGCTCTTCTGTAATGCAAGTCAAATACAATCTCTCTGAGACTTCTGACCTAAGCCCCAGGAAGCTTTTTAAGTTAAAACCCATCATTTAATTGTACCAAAGAAACAGCTGGAAAGCAGTCTGTGGAGCACTGGTGTTAGCGATGCTTTACGGAAGGAGCCTGCAACTACAGTAATTGCTGCATTTGCACCAAGACTACTTTCTGCAGACTCTTCGCACGTAGTCTCAGGTAGAGGGCATTACAATAATCAGGACACGGATGACTGTGGGCTGGTCCGCATCAGAGTAGGAAAGAATTAAGTGACTAACACCATAACACTATTAAAAAACAAGGAAAGAGGAATTAAAAAAAAGTTATTTTTATGCTGCTGAATTCTTCACTTGCGCTTTTCTTTGGAAGATTCTCCGCAGATAAAACAAGGCCAGACACTCCATCCTCGGGGCAGGATGTGCTATCTATTGTTTTAAAATAAGATTTACTTGGCTAAGCTGAAGTGAAAAGGTTTAGGATGAACTCTTGGTCATTGTGTAGTAGGTCTATGGCTTGCAGAAGCAGATGGGCCAAGTTAGGCATGCAAAGAAGGATCCAGGGGACTCTTGGCTACACGGTTTTCCCCAGCAACTGTTTTTTAAACAGAAAATAGATTGTATTTTATAATTCAAATAATACAGCCACTGTACCCAAGTGAATGAAACAGCTTTGTTCCAGCTCTCATTAAATTCAAAGCCAGACCTCCTGTGGAGCTCTCAAGGGGACAGGGCTGGACACGGTAAGCATGATGCACGTATGCTGTGTATGGTCCACAAAATGCCTTTCATGACAGCCTGCAGTATAAGCAAATAAAATTTATAGCTTTGAGCAACTATAGTTCATAAGCTGCATCTATTACTTCTGTAATAGAGACTGAAGTTTGTTCCAGCTGACAAGCCAAAAGTGGAAATAAAGCAAACCAGACAACTTTCCAATGATGTGGACAGGAGAGCTGACTCGAAGGAAACTTGAAAACAGACGTCGCCCAAAGATGGGCCAGAACTCATTTCACCTTGGTATAGGCGGAAGCGGGGGGGCACCTCTTTCTTTTCGGCCAGAGCCACCTAAAAGAGAAAGAAAGTTTTTTGTGTTACTCCTCCTGGTTTCTTTTAAAGTGGGAGTTTACATCCAAGCCATTAATTCAGTAACTGGTGAAGGTCTACTCATTTTCTTGCCTGGCCATTTTACTAAAAAATCTTTGTAGAGTTTCTGGTTAGTTTATTAAACAACATCAGAACTTCAAACAGTGCAAAAGCAAGTTTTTAACTAACACTATCCCCAAATGTCTGGAAAGCATATGTATTTTAGTCCTTTGTCCCCTTCTTAAAACAGATTGATAGCTCTTGTTAGCCTTACTATTTTATGCGAACACATACCTCCTCAGTGCTACTTGCAACACATGCAAATTTCAATGAAAGTGGCAAGCTCTAAACACAGTAACATTTCAAAGCTCTTCATGTTTTTCCCTATATGAAGATTTTCATTGCAAACTCATGAAAGGAAACATAAAAAATGCACATATATTACTTTGCCTTTCTTTGTGGAGTAATACAAATGGGATGAAAGCTAACAGGGCAAAGTGAAGGGTCAGAGACTAACAGGAATTTCTGCCCCAACCCAAAACCTCATCACAGGAGAGAGAGAGAAACATCTGAGTGTACAGATGATTACAGGATGACTATGAACCATCGATGTCCCTGGTTGTGAAAGAAATAAATTGATCCTTGGTTGTATCAGGCAAAATACCACTAATGAAGATAGGAAACATTTATGCTCCTGTAGAAGACATGGTTGAGACCTGAACTGGAACAGCATGTAACACTGATTGGAAAAGACAAAATCAAACTGAAATGCATACAGAAGCAACCCTGATGATCAGAGAACATAGCCTGGAAGCAGAGTGTAGTACATCCTGATTTAATCAGCCCAGCAAAACAAAAGCTGAGAGGAGGATATGACTGTTGTCTTAAAAAATATTAGGGGTTTAACACACCAAGGAGGGAGGATAACTAAACTCAAGAACGATGTTGGTACAAGAATGAGTTGTGCATGAACTTAGATTGGAAGTGAGGAGGAAGTCCTCGGGGATTTTGTGGTTCTGGCTGCCTGTAGCAGAAGGGCTGACTATAATGGTAGAGGTGGTCTCTTACAATACATGTTCCAACTTAAAAAACAAACAATTCCCCCCTCAAATACAAGTTTAAGAGGGCTTGTGCCTGCAAACCTGCATTTAGCTTTTTCTCTGTGGTGGGGAAGGGTCACCAGGCTATTGGCCTGAGAAGTTTTGAAACCTCAGCATCCAGTCTCTTCCCCATCCACATTGTTTTTAGGATGATAATGCTGAAATTCCAACAGCAGAGGCGGAACAAACTTACCTCTACTTTCATTTCTTGCTAGTTTACTGGGATAACTTCTGTTCGTGGGTACATATGGCTCTGGAGGTGGCAAATCAGATATAGGATGAAAAGAAAATCTGCTTTCCCATTCATCTGAAAGAAATCCCACGCAATTTACTTGTTAGCTTTGTGACAGCTTCAGGAAAGTAAATTGACATTAACATCATGTTTAATACACGTTTTATATTGCAAAATGCTTACGTAGCTGAGTATTGAACCAGCATTCTATTGGGAAGTCAGGGAAGAAGATGCTTTAGGTTAGTTCGAGAATGAAAATTCTTATTAACTTTAACTGATCTCTTAGCCAATTTAACGCAAAATCACAGATCAGGAAAATGGCCGTAATTCCACTGAAATACGTGCTACATTCCCTTCCACTTATAATAGATCTGCTTTTTTAACACACACACATGCATGCATACATGTTACCAGAAATGCTTAGTATCTCCTACTTCAGAACAGTATTTTGTTCCTGGGTATAGAATTTTCTGATATTCATACTTCATTGATATACAGAGCTCAAAAGCATCATTAAAAGCACACTGACCTATAAGTGGTGTTTTTTCTTTCTTAATTTTTATACAGGAAAAAAAATTTGGGGCCATTATGATAGAATTTATGATGACAGAGAAACCTGTATGTAACTAGTGTCAAAAATGGAAAAAATCAGTTGAAACTGTATCTCTTGAGACTACAGGGGCCCTATTGATGTACTTACTGAGTCTACAGGATTCTAAAGAATAAAGCAAGCTGATCAGTTGCTTCACTGAAATAATAGGAAATGTTTATGGAGCTCTGTTCCGCACTTGAGTTTGGAGGCCCAAGGAAGAAAGTGTGGGCTATCTTAAACTTTGTCATTTCTTCACTTGGTTGCTTCAGGACTTTGCAACCATAACTTTCTTGCAATACTGTTATATTTTATTGCATAATGTAATGAACAGCTGAGTAAGTTTTGCCCAGCAGTTGTTATGTGGTTATTTGCTGGGATCCAGTTTTTCTATGTTTTCTCCCAATGGCTGCAATTAGAAACCAGTGTGTAAAGGAGCTGCAGGTTCTGAACCCTGCAAATGACTTGTGTAGGAAAAAGTGTGTCTGTGACCCACCTGCCTTATCTGATACGTGAAGATGCTTCAAAAGCGTGAGTTACAGTTTTATTTTCTGCTTGCTTTTTCTACCTTATAAATGTTAGAAATACCAATTTTGGCCTCCCATAGTTAGCTGAAAGATTTATCTGTCCTTTGCAAATAGAAAACAATTAAAAAGAAAAGCATGATGAACCTTTAAAACACAGCAATCTTGGACCTCACCTTTTCAATAAACACTAGCAAAAAGAGAGATACTTGACATTTTCAGCAGTGTTCTGACAATCTCTTCCCTCATCTGTTTTTCAGCTTTCAGCTTTTGAGTCATCATCTAACTTGTTCTGACTTCCAAAGAGTCTTAGTGTTGAATTTGTATTAGAGTCAGAACAATCCCCTTAGGCTTTATTTCTGCATTGTAGCAAAGCAAAGCATGATGAATATGTTTCTTTTTTTCCATGCTATTTTTCAAAGGGTTATTTTAGAGACTGTATTGACGACTTTACAGTTCTGCTCTATGTATGGCATATTTACTCCGTTCTCACTTGTCAGGGTTAATCGAGACCCAAATGACACCTCTGTTGGCCAGAAATCGAAGGTCTGCACTAGAAACAAAGCCTCTATCCCAAACCTTTTTTGACGTATTAAGGCCAAAAGCTGCTACACGGTCTCTACCAAAGGCAAACAACTGGGAGGATGGCTTACCATCACCTGCATCCTGGAAGCCGTTTCTGACAGCTGATGAAGGCGGTGGTGGTGGCGGCGGCGCTGCCGAGCCC
>NW_008824035.1:9333260-9336031 GCF_000699105.1 Pygoscelis adeliae | reverse complement strand
TTATGGGAGGAGGTGGTGGGAGGGGGCCTGGAGCAAGACAAGAGGCAGGCACACAAACACTGTTTGCACCAGGGGTTATTCTGCCGGTGGTAAGCTGCTGCCTGCGTCCCACAGCCTCCCGCTAACAAACCGGAGAGTGTGGGCTAGCTTGGGGCCCGAAGGAGGAATCACCTTCAGCACCCTCTTCCCTGCTCTCCAGAGCTCTCCAGGGAGTTAGTGCTGATTTGAACAATAGAGATCAGGGGAGCAGGGCACATCTAAGCACAAATACACCTCAATGCCCATATTCCCATTTCCCTCAGCTACAGAAGCCTCTCTAGAGGTGCTGGTCCTTGAAGCCAGTTTTAAACGACTCTAAATTACGTTGGCCACAACGAGCAGAAGTTACAGCTGGAATTCAGAGTACTATGGAGGTCCAAACCATAGCCCATTTCCTTTCCATGTACCATTGCAAGACAAGAGGACCCGCAGCAGAAGAGTTCTGCTACCCTCAGAGGCTCTTTGTCCGTAGAGGTGGTCCCCTCTGGGTGTCACAGCCAGGGTCTGCGGTGGCGCACAGGGGAATTCAGCCCAGAAGTCAGAAGTGGCAGCGTTAAGCAGCATGGCATCAGCTCACTCATTTATAAACGTAAGTGCTGCATGCCAGGTTTTTCAGTAGCTGGAGCATATCCACCTCCCACTAAACTGGAAACAGACCTCACACCTAGACTGGCATTCCCAGTGTCTGTGTATCCGAGTAACTGGTGTGGTGACTGGTCAAATACAAAGGCACAGCCCATGTAACACAGGACCAGGGCTGTCCTGAGGGCAGGGGAAGACCACTTCTCCAAGAGGAGCCAGTAAATAAAGGCAAGAAAGCTGCTGCTGCCAGGGAGAGAGGTACCCGTGGTTAGGACACGAGGAGACGAAGCAGAGGGTGTGGAAGGCTATGTGTGTTCAAAGGTCTTGCTACCTCTGTTTGGCACAGTTGGGCAACTGACAATTATGTTCATTTCTATGAAATGCTTCCTTGTCCTGATGAAAATTAGCTACAGACACGCATTTTGAAAAATAGAGCAGCAGATACTGTGTCTTCAGCAACAAGCATTCAAACATGCTTCAAGAAACATGCTGTACTTTGTGGATTTTTTTCCTTTTTTTTTTTTTCCTCTTCTTTTTTCACAAATTACTAAAATTTGCCTTTAGGGAATGGTTTCTAAGAATGAGAAGCATTTAGCAACTTTCAGAATAGTTTTGCTTGCTCTCTCTCTAAACCTACCTAAACCCCATCATCTATATTGAACCGCTTCAGAACAGGAGTATTTACATTTATAGTTTATTACTATAACTTCCTTCTACTTATTAAGCCAGCAGAAAGGTAGTGCAGATTTGCTAAAACCATCTGCCTCAGAAAAGAGCCAACGAGGAAAGCACCGGTGGAAGCAGAGGCCATCACAGAAGAAGCTCTTGGAAGTGGCTGAATAATTGCACTCTCTGCAACTTTGATCCATGCTCCCAGTCAAACGGGGCAAGATTTCTCCGATTTATTTACTGCAGGCTGCGCTGGCATTGTGCCATCCTTTGGGCTGGTAACCAGCTCCACAAAGCACAGTTTTGGGGCCAGTATTTTCTGTAGCTGCACGGCTGCTGCAGGTGCTGTGCTATAGGAGATCGAGGCTGGTTCAAGGAGCTAGAAAGCAACACGGATGGCTGTCGCCTGTGGGAGCTCCCATGACATTCATCTCTATTGTCCGGGACTGGGCGGGTTTGAGATGATTCCAGATTTTTATTCCAAAGGATGAAATGAAAGGCAACTCTATGGAGCTTCCCAGCATTGCCTTCTGTGGCAATGCTTCTCCCTTCCCAGTGTTACAGGGCCTGGCTGTTTGTGCCTAAGTTCTCTCACCTCCAAAGGGAGAACCATCAGGTATTAAGAGAGCTAAGTTACGATGTGCAATTCTTAGAAGTTATGAACAATAGCTGTCACAGAGGACAAAGTATATTATGAAATAACTCAAAGGAGACAATTCTATTTTTAGCCTCATTTGAAACCTGCATATGGTGAGTAACAACAGTTAGGCATGCTGTAACAATTGCCATTATATTTAACAACTGTTGGCTAGGTCTTTTATTAAAATAATTTGTATTTGGCTGTAAGTGTTCGTGTCTCCCAACACGCAGAAGGTCAGGTTCTGCAAACCTCCATTCACGAGAACGCCCATTAACTCACGCTAGTTGACTCAGGAAGGCAAATGCTGTCACCTATCAGAAGCTAGATAAAACAGCTTCTTTGCATCGAAGAACATAATGGGGAAACCTCCGTTTGCAACCCTTTTAATTACAGTAATTATAACAAAAGTTACTGAGATCTGCAAAAGTGCACGTGAGCAGGCTGGTGACGCACAGTGACTTTCCTTAAGCCACCACGGTGCCTGTAAACCCTCATTTCCAACTGCAGAATCCCTTGTGCCTCACAGCACCATTTGTTGCCCACGCAAAGCAGGTGCGTGCGTGGCAGCAGCTCGCAGGGGAAGGTGCTGCCCCACGCCGCATCGTGCTCCTCCAGCACTTCTGTGCATCGCACATGGCGAAAAAGCGACGCCCCAGTCGGAGCGATCCGACGGTGCTCCTTCTGGGTCACAGCAGGCAAAGCACCTGCAGGGCCGCATCAGGGCAGGCCAGCTGAAGATTTTGGGTTATGCTCCAAGGGGCACGGCCAACGCCACTGTTGGGCAAACTGAAAATTTCCCCTTTCCATAAAGAATCGTCACTTCATCCCACCGTGCCCATCT
>NW_008824035.1:9331194-9332469 GCF_000699105.1 Pygoscelis adeliae | reverse complement strand
CGGAGAGAAGGGCTTGGCGGCTGCGGAGCGGCCTCCGGGCGGCAGGGCGGGCGGGCGGCCTCCCCCAGCATCTGCGGACACAGGAGAGGGCATCAGCACCCATCGGACGGGCTTCGCCCAACGGCTTCCTGACGGGCTGCGTCCTAAGGCACTGCAAACACGGAGGGGGTCAGCCCCCGCACGGGGCACGCAAGCCTTCAGGGCTTGGCACCCAGGAACAGTTCGCAGCAATTTTGATAGCACTGGGGAACCGCTCCAGAGTAGCGGGTTACATCCTGGTGATGCTTATGAGGGACAACTTGCGAGAGACCAAAGTGGCTGCAAGGTGACACAACTGATGCGGCCATCACACAGCAAGCAATAACACAGGGAGGGAAGAAACGGTCAAGAACAGGTATTTGATACCATCAACCTGAAAGCAAAGAAGTCTTAGCTTTTAAATGATATTTAATGACAACAGTCTGGCAAAAGGCTCTTTTCAGTCCTTTCTAGTAGCTGTTATCTAAGGATGTACTTGTGCACATCAGGAAGAAGGCAGCCAGCCCTGCAGTTGAAGAAGTACTGTTCTGTGATGCCAGAAACTTTGGTATTAATGCAAGTTCCTAAAATAGACTGTGACAAAACAAAAATACCAGCTCCGAGAGACTGTTTTGTACACATGTGCTGAAAAATTACGTTAGTCTATAAAATGTGTAAGGTTCGTAACACCCTACAACCCCCGTTGCCCAGTCCTCCTTCAGCAAGCGTGAAATCCTACATCCTTAACCTTAACAAAACTCACTGGCCCCAGATCTCCTTCGTCTCAAAGGGCACGAGGCTTCAGGCAGCTGTTTTGCCAGCCAGAAGAATACAGTGCATGCCCCAGACAAGCCTCCATACCAGCCAGCTGGGATGCCTCATGCATTCCCTAAGTGGTAAATCATGCTGTTGTGGAGCTGATGCAGATGTACTTTCCACTTGGAAAGTAGATCCTTTTTCCTGGTGCACAAGGGAGAATTAACCTGGAATCCTCTTATGCTCCCCTCTGGTCCTGCACACCCACGGCTAAGGCAGGACCTAATCTGCCTGACTGTACCTTGCAGGTAGCAATTCAACATTTCTGAGATCTTTAGTTTTCATCAATAACTAGGAGGATGGGTGGAAAGAGGAGTCTCACTTCTCCCTTATAAAACCTAGTATTAAGAATAAAACAAGATTCAAGCTGAAAATTACATTTCATTTACTTTTTCACACTGGAACTGCAAGGTCTTTCTTACCAGCATCTCGACTCGCAGC
>NW_008824035.1:9324451-9331151 GCF_000699105.1 Pygoscelis adeliae | reverse complement strand
GCCCCCGCCGCTGCCCCCCCCCCCCCCCCAAACCCCCCCGCCGCTGCCACCGCCACCTCCTCCAAAGGCACCGCCGCCACCTCCACCAGGTCCTTTGGGTTCTGTTGGGAAAAAAATGCCCCACGTTAGGCAGAGAAGCAAGACTGATCCTGCAAAGCCATCTCTTTCATTAGAGCAACGCTTGTAGCTGGGGAAAAATGGACGAGCTTTCAAAACACACAAGTCCTTGTTCAGGTTGGATCATCACAGCTACCATCACCACCACTATTGCACCATGGAAGAGGTGGTGCAATAAACATAGCCACCGTGTTGTATTAAGCCATCACTTTCCTTTAGTCTGCTCTGGACTGGAAAGCAGAAAAACAGTTGCTATGGAGAATTTGGAACTGAGCATGGATCGGACCTCTGAGAATATCGTGTTGTCTTTGTTAGCATCTTTGTAGCGGCTTCCCATTTCTTCATACCTTTGCTTTCTTATCCTTCCCCTCCACTTCTCCATAAGCAAACCGAGAGACCGGGCAATGTCACGGGAAATGAGGAAGGAAGGAGGAAGACAGAGGTGTCCTTCCTCTTGGAGGTGTCTCTGGTGATCACTTCTGGGAACGCACAGAACTCTGTCACTATTGATGATGTTGCAACATATCTACTTATTTAAACAAAGCCTAGTGGGGAAAGAGATTTCATTTCTGATTACTTTCCTGTAGGTCCGGAAATGCAGTGACAGGATCATTAGCTGTTAATTTTTCCAATAGGCAGGAATTATTTTATCAGCCCCCCCTTCCTCTCCCATTTCTCTAATGTCAATATTTCTGCTGTGACAACACTGAGATGGTAAAAGTAAAATGAAAGTGTTTCCACAACTACAAATACAGGGAAGAGCCCTATTCAGAGCACCACTGCAAAATGAGCAGGCCCAGAGGTTGGGATATCTGTGGAAATCGGTTCTCCGACGACAGGCTACATGGCTGAAGATCCATTGCTTAATTTCTTGGTATCTCGATTTCTACAACTTTGGGTGGGTAAACATTTCACTGACTTTAAAGTAATTAAAACCTGTGGATGAAAAGCACTTCTAATAATCCCACCCAGAAAAAAGAGGAAGAATGTGTTCATGGGGGAATGTTTCACACCATCCTTCTCTTTTCTCAAGCGTGTTAGCTCAGTTCAGCTCTGACTCACATAGGGTGTGAACCCCTGGAGAAATGCAGCTACTATGGTTTAGTCTTTCATCATGATTTGTTAATTCATGTAAACAAGATAATAGGCCACATCATTTTAATATTACTGTTTACCCTTCCTTTAATCCCCTTAATGCTTTTCTCCAGCTCATTACAATAGCTAGAACATTATTTCAGAGATAATACTCAAGCATTTAAAAACTAAGTACCTGGCTGACTGCAGGACTGTATCTATTTTTTTTTTATTATTCTTATTTGGTCACACTCCTTTGGGCATTTCCTTCTCTCCTCATCATCTTCCTTCTTTCCTCCTCAACACTGTCCAGCCTTTAACTGCATGGCCAGACCTGGACTAGGTTGTATCACATTTGCTGATCAATCTGTAGAAGTGTCTTCTCTCCCTAGGCAATAAACGCTGTTCCTCTGACGTAGCAGGCCCTTGTTCCTCGCTCTCTCCTGTTTCTGTTCTGTCTTCCCAATACTTTTGCTACATGGGCTTTTCCAGCCTCCTCTCAGCACCTGGCGAGATGTACAGTGAGACACAGCAGCAGCACAGCTGGATGGAGACCTTGTCTCCATTCAGGTAAGTGGAGCTGCTGCCTTGTGCTGGAGCACTGCTGGGCAGGCTGAGCAACAAGGCTGAGCCAAAAAGGTAACACCCCTGAGAGTGGCAAAGCTGCGTGCAGCAGTGACACACAGGTGGGGCTGTGGCTCCTGGCTCTGCTTTTGCTTTAAGTGGTACTGGGGCCATTAACAAGCCAATGGTGCCTTTATTTTTACACTGTTTATGCAAAAGTAGAGTCTGAAATTCCACTTTAGTATCTGTGCTCTCCTCAGTCCTGATGGGGGCTTTTTTTGCCTGATCTGCTGCAGCTCCTCAGCAGAGCTCCTAGCAGGGTAGCATGCTCCTGTGCATGCCAACTTCTGGCATTTTATTTTACCTACTTCTCTCATGGCAGTTCATCTGATAAGATATAAAATAATTTTGAGCATTCAGATCTGTAGAACCATTCACACGTACAGAAACTCCAACATGCAGAATCATACTTACTGTCTAGAATTGGAGCACTTCTGTCATTAGTAACAGTCTTCTTTAGCTTTTTTCCTTTGGTAATATCAGATAATAGAGCATTTCGCCCTGCTTGTTCTGACCTGCTTAGAGATGGCTTTTCAGTATTTGCCTGCAAAATAAAATTAAAAATGAGGAGGCAAAATAAACCTCAACTTCTAGCTATAAAGTTCTGCTCAAATATGGTAGCTACTTGAGACCTCAGTTTCTGTTTTAACAGCACTGGAGTGGGTAGCATGCCGTGTCTGCTTTTGTGAATGATGTTAGAGGTAGCCAGCTTTGTTACTGACTTGAGGCCCCAAACACTGCTGCTATTCTAACCCACACTATTCACTAGGAACAGAACACTTTTATGTGAATTCACATTTCTTTGACTCAAGATTTAGGGTCTCTGATTTTTTAAAGCCAAGGCACATCTGTGGCAAATTGCCATTCTGGAGACTGAACAAGAACAGATTACACACATAATTTGATTACAAAAAGGTGGACATGCTTGAAAGTTGTAATGAAAACTCCTAATATACAAATTCTGGATAAATCAGAAGAAAGATGGAGCTTTATCTACTATTTTAGTTTTGATAGAAATACTTTAAAATGGCAATCACCACTTCAAAAATATAGACCCAATAAAACCTTTAGATGCATGAGGTTTGTCTCAATGGTCCTCTCCTTTCAGTTTATGTTTTGAGGACACAGTTTTTCAAGGAAGAACCAGAAAAAACCCAAAACCATACACATATATGCACACACACGCATGTATATATGGTTATTTCTTCTAGGAAATGGTGGTTCCTGAAAAGCTTTCTAACTTACCAGATCAGTGTTACGGAAATTTCCTGAAAGGTGGTGAGAGTTGCCATGGAGGGACCAAGCACAGAGTCTGTATCTTGCTTGTGGTGGAAAATGAGGGAAAGACTCTTCAGTGGCACAGCCCAACCTATCTGTGTAACCAGCTAGGGTTTTGCTATGAAAATATCTGAGTACTTTACAATGGCATTTCAAGAAGCCTTTTCTTTCTTGTCAGTGAGGTGACTGACTGTTGGAGGGCAAACACGAGCTCTATTCCTGCTTAGGCTGACTTAAGTCAGGTCCGATGTAGTCTCACCCACCATGCTGTGCCAGCAGTGGGTCCTGTGCTTTGATACCACAGGCTGGCTGAGGGAGCTATGCTGGCAGAGAACTGTCCTTACCAAATTTAAACAACAGGATTGATTTTTTCCAGCTCGGGTAATGTACGTACTAGAGTAGAACAAGGGAGAAGGTGGGAGTACATGGCTGGAGAAAGTCAAGGGGAGAGCAAGACTTCAATTCCCCTGACTTAGATGAGCTGTTGAGGAACTGTGCCTCTCCACCCAGGATCCCTACACCAGATCAAACTACCAGTGTGGGAGAAAGAGGAGGATGGAGAGTCAATGTGGCTAGTGACATCCATATGGGCTCTGGAAGGGAACGGAAGTGATGGTCCCTCTTGTAGGATCAATTATCAACCGTAAACAAAATGTTGGAGAGCTTTCCCCAAATATCATGCATACCCTCATCCACACCTCAATGCCTCTGGACGTCCCGTTCAATACGACAAGCAGCAACAGAGGACAGGATGGTACATCTACCTCCTGTAAAACTTACCAAGGCCAGTGTTGGGGGCGGAGGGGGAGCTGGAGGGGGAGGCACGGGCATGGTGGAAGGCTGAGCTCTGTCTGGTCTTGCTAAGAAACCTGCACAGCAAAACATGAAACACACGAGGCCCACAGATTAATAAATCTTAATAAATAAATTTCTACTCAGCTAAAAAGCATCCTTGCAGCTAACAGGTTTATCTGCTACATTTTCTAAGTCTAAATAATCTGTAAAAAGCACTTCATGTTTCATTGTATGGAAACCAGCTGCACGGAAACGGGGGCTCCCTACATGATCCCCATTGCCATACAAACTCACAGACATACATATCCAGTTTTGCACACATACACAACCCATGCATTGCTATGGCAATACATGAAAATGCAATAACAAAATTGAACTCTGTTTAATCCAACAATCTTGTTCCTGTGGAAGTACTTCAGGATAATCCCATAGCTATACCATCAACTCTTACTTCAAGAAGGCCTAAGACCATACTCAGAAAGAGATGCTGACATTTTAGAGCCCTTAAATTGCTGGAAGATCCGCCCCCCGCCCCACTGTTACGGGTAGGGTGGAACAGCAGAGCTCTAGGAAAGACACATGCTTCTTCCTTTCTCCCTGCTTGCTCTGAAGACTCCAACCTCCATCATCACCTCTGAATGCACCTTCCTTCTCCTCAGGAGCGGCACACACAGTCATGCTCTGTGCACTTTCCCAGAGGAGGAAGGGCAAGCAGGCAGCCTGGCCTCTCAGCCACAGGCTGCTGCAGAGGGAAAAGCCTGGCTGCCAAAGCTCAGCCTTCCCCGAGCTTCCCTGTTGGAGACCAGGCTCCTGCTTTTCCCCACTCCAAGCAGAACTTCCAACCTAAGGCAATCCTAGGAGGGTCACAATTGAGATGTAGAACTTCACTGCAACGAAAACATTAAATGAAAAAAAAGAAAGGACAAGCATCGAGGAATTTTTTTCAAGTCACAAGGGCTTTTTGTGGCATTTTGGCACACTGCTCGCTGGAACTGTGCCTATCGGAGGCTCCAGGGCTTTTCTAATGGTGTTACGGCATTTCAGCATGTGCTTTGCTCTTGCCCATTCACCTCAGCCAGCTTTAGTAACGGTGATTTGCCACCGTTTATATAATGTTTGCGCCAGACAGGTAAACACAGTGGAAATAGGAATAAGGGTTATTTTCCAGACAACCCCAGGCTAACAGCTGAGGTCCCCAGGTCAGTTATTTACAAGAATACACAGCTCTTACTTTCTGAAGTAACTTAATTGTTTTTGATAAAACCAAGGAGAACTGTAATAGCACAGTATCTGCCAAATCAACTTCATGCTAGGTACAGTACCCTTTACAGTTTAAATGAGCATTAGGAAAATGTTCTGAATGGAACAAAATGGCATTTGCAGTGAGGGTTTGAGGTGAGTCACCACCTACAAAGTCTGTAATGACTCTGAGATGATCCATGATATGTGTGTGAGAAAAAAGTGGTTAGAAGTACAGATTTATCTCGGCAGATGCCTATGCTTCAAGAGAATTAGAATACAGCTATAAACACACACACAAAAAAAATTGCTGAGCTACCTTCCTCAGAAGAAAGCTTTTCTGAAATAAGACTTTAATGGATTTTGTCTAAGATCTTTAGGGAGGAAAGGGCTTGGAAAGGATTTGAACACATCACCCCTAGCTCTGGCTGACTATCTAGAAAAAAACATGGAGTTCAAAGTGGCATGAGGCTTTCACATTCAAAGTGAGACTAGAGTCTCTAGTGTTTGCAGGTTTTCTTCTCCCGTACTGCAGAAACTGTTTCTCTTTCCTGTTACTGCGAAAGAGCAAGCAGAGCAGAGGGGAAGCTGGCGGACGGAGAGACTGACTAACAAAGAGGAAACTATGTGAAGCCAAGCCTACGCAGCACTGTGCAAACACACGCGTTCGCAAAGTCCTGCAAACGGACCGGTGCGCTCTCATCAGTCCTCCGGTGCGTTACTGCGCATCTTATGGTGTCTCCAGAGAAGCGCCAGCTTCACGTTCAGAGGATCTGCTTGAATTCAGGTCCTGTCTTCCCGTATTTCTAGCTCTCAGTCGTTACGTAAGACTCTGCACAAAGCCCTATCCTTTCCCGATCTGCTTATCCTAAATGCAATATTTGAAATCTGAAGCCTATTAAAAGCACCAAGACTAATGCTGCTTTGTTCTTCAGCTTCCTGTTTAAAAAAAAACAGTCAACAGGAAAATTATTTCTTACAGCAGACCACAACCATCCTGTTTCTTAACACAGCCTTTTCACAGCTGCAGTTGTCTCTAGCGTAACTGTGCCATTAGGCTATTTCACCAAGCTTTTAACTCCTTCAACTGATTAAAAAGAGAAAGAGAAATTCTGCTCTCTGCACTGCTTTGGTAAGAGGCCAAAGCAGTCTGGATAATGCGCAGTGAGTCTCCTCGGCACTCCATGTGCCGCGGGAAAGTTTCTGGAGCAGGCAGAATAAAGTTTGGTTTGATATCAGACTTTTAAATTAATTCCTTAAGGCAGCTCAGACCTGAATGCAGCTGGCCTACGAAGCGCTTTCTCTAAAAAGCAGTATTTTTGCAAATGCCATAACTCATCTACCTCCCTGTCATTTAAGCGATTGCTTTCTGCATGCTTGTGCTGGTCTGTTCTACTTTTTTTCTTTCAACTGGGTTGCTTTCGATCAGCTTCTTAAGGAATTGGTGGAGACAGAGAGGAACCAGGGTAATGCTCAAAGCCTGAGTTCTCTAAGGGGAAGCCACTACCCACGGACACATCCAGCCTCTCCAAAACCCTCCCTGCACACATTATTTGCAAGGAGGTAAGGGGGA
>NW_008824035.1:9317040-9324377 GCF_000699105.1 Pygoscelis adeliae | reverse complement strand
TATCCAGAGGGATGACATCCTCCGATGTACCTGTAGTCACCAGCTGCACACTAGCTAGTACCTCTTCTGGTACTGAAGGGCTTTTTCAACAGGACAGGAGTGGAAATTAAGTACACAGCTGCACACTGGTGAGCTTAGCATTTAGCTACTGCTGAACAAGCCCTGTAGCCCCCAGGGCAGTTACCAGGGGGGTCTGGAAAACAGCATTTTGGAAGCACAGGACAAGCTTCTATAACAGGTCAAACTCAGGCAGAACTGGCTTGAAGTTTAATGCAAGCATCCTGCAGAGTTGTTTACTCATGATGTTCTAGAGCACACACTTCCTTTAGGAGCCATCAGAAAAGAGATCATATGGCGTGACTCAGAAACCTGCGTGCCCACACACAAAAGTACAGTGCATATACTTACAGAGCCAGTAAAACACCCCAGTTTGTCAAATTTTAGCTTAAAATGTAAGTTACGACACTGCTTCACTCTTACTTTTGTCACTCTCTGACTCCGCTCCTGCTACTGAGAAAGAGAATTTCAGAAACTCAAGCTGAAACTTTGCAGCAAGAAATGGCACCTCTGTCTTTGAAGCTCTAACTCACCCTTGCTGTTCGGTTGTTAGATTTTATACAATCTACTTCTTTGTCTGACTTTTTGTAAGCAAAAAAAATGGTGCTCTCTGGATTTTTAAATTTGATCACTATAAGCCTGTAGGAAGAATAACATATGGAAGAGATGCAGCGACCTGGGGGCTTGCCCACACAGCACAGTGCTGGGGCTGACCCTTGGGATGAGCAGCACCTCTCGGGCTGCAGACGCAAAGCAGCTGAGTCAGCACAATGCTAAACTTGAATTCTGCAGCTGCTTTGTTCACCACTAATTCGCAGGATCGCTGTTTTATGCAGAGCATAGAGATGTCCTAAGATGTTAAGCGTAACTCTGCAATTAGAGGAAAGCTTTGGTTACTGTCCTACACTTCAGCAATGGACTCAGTTCATTCTTTGCTCTTTGTCAGTGGGAAAGAGCTGGATTTAAGAAATGGACATTACATTCAATTGCTAACAGCTGACACTATAAAATACGTGAAATAGTAACTGATCCACCCAGTAATAAATTTTACCTACCAAATCTGTTAACAACCAAGCTGCTTATAACACTCGGTGCTGCAGGGTGTTGAAAAGGAACCAATTCCAAAAGACCAAGACTGAAGGCATATCGGTACTTTGAAACCCAGGACACATGTCCTTGCATATGTTCTAGGCAGCAGTGTAAATTATCACAGCTTTTAAGGAGCTATATAGAAATGTTATATCTAGATGAGCATTGGTGGTGCAGCAGAAAGGATTACGGTAACTAACCCGCACATGTACACCACAGCGTCAGCCCCTGAGCCCCAAACACAAAGGTCTGTATTGTCAGCAAGAGAGAAGGATTTCCACAGCTGGCAGCAGCGGCGGCAGCTGTTCTCCCGCTGCGAGGCAGGCGCCAGCAGCGCCATGCACACCGCTGTTTCCTCCGGAGGTCCAGCCCCGACCGGGGCTGCCATTGCTATGAGCTGGCACCCCACCGCAGTCCCTACCCTCGCTCTGCACCGCCTCAGCTACAACCCCGGTGCACCCACGGACAACCTTCAGCGGACACCCAACGGCAGCCTGCATCTGCTGCCTTTTAAGAAAGCCACCCCAGCTGTTAGCAAACAAGATACCCACCTAATCCCAGGTAAATCACACGATCACATAAGGAAGCTCTGATTTTTGTAAGCTACCAGGCACACCCGGCAGTCACTATCAGAAATGGTATTAAAATATTATGATATACAACACATTGTGATAAAAACTAATTTCATTTAAAAACCAAAGTATAGTAGACAGTATAGGATGCATTCTGCAAAGAGCCCCTTGCGCCGTGAAGTAATCCATAAAGAGCAATAAGCAAAAGTGGCACTAAACCAAACTCCGTGAAACACAAATTCTGGGCATTTCAGATTTAATTTGGTACTTCAGAAATCATTTCAGGAGCATTACAAATGCTGAAAAGAAACGCGACATTTAACGTAGGATGGACAGCGTGAACAACTGGACTGCAAGTGCGCTGTTTGCATCTAGTCAGCCATTTTGAGCTGCTTCAGGGAGCCCCCTCTTAAACATATTGAGTCAGAGGCAGACAGACGGCTCACTGTGGTTAATCATTTCCTGCATGATTAATTTCCAAGCAAAAAAAGAGGAAGGAACAAACAACTGTAGAAATAAAATAGAAGTGATAGAACTCAAGGGGAAAAAAACCCAAAGTCGACAATTAAAATGGTGATTGGCCCTCTGCAAAAGGACCTAACTTTCAAACCGGTACTGATTGTTTTTTTTCAAAATGCATTACTTCCTGCTAATGAAAGAAAGGAAAATTTTAAAAATCTGAATTTGAGGAAATTGGGCTAGGTTACCAAGTACTTTAGTAAGGTATCTCTCAAAACAAAAAGGACAACTAACTATAAACACATTACAAAGTAGTTGTAAAATCATTTAAAATCAGTTTCATACAGACCACAATATTTTTTCATGAACCGTTTTTTAATGGAGGACAGAACTATTAAACCATTTTGATAAAAAAACGTTACTGTGTTTTCTTATGAAGTTCGTTCGAGTCCCCCTGCTCCCACTTTCCTTGGTGGACCCGAGCCATTAGTAAGTCTACATGTCCCATGTTACACCACTGTATCCTCCAAAGGCCAAAGGGGCTGTTTGCATTAAGAGAATCAGGTGCGGGAGTGTGGGAAGGTGTGAATGAGAGCTTTAGAGGATGCTGAAGACACTCCTCCCATGCAACACCATGCCAGTAAATCCCATCTGAAAAATATCAGATATGTTTCTTCTTCTTTTTTTATTAAAGTTTCTAAAAATATAGAAAACTATAAATAAATATAAAGATAGATGGTTTTAAACCCCTAAAGAATTCAACAAGGACACCAAACCAAACCCAGTGCAGCATGAAACTACCTGAATACACTGAAGAGGAATTATCCTACACGGTGGTGAAGAAAAAATATTTAGGAGAGTCTCTGGCCTCAGTCACTCACACAGAGTAGGACAAAGCCTCTGACAGGTGCTAAAGTAACCCAATACAAGATCTACTTGAGACACCACAGGACTGCTGTATAACCGCCCTGTACTCAGCACTCCTCCTAACTGGGATAAACCTTCCGAAGCCCAGGAGCTCAGGAGGCAGAACGGGACATTTAAAACGTTACTCTCAGTATTTTTGGGTCCTCTAACATCACTGACTGGTCTTTTAAGGATGGCTTCTCGCTGAGACAACGCTCCTTTTGGTGCAGGGATTACAAGGCTATGTGGCCTGAGAAAGGACATTACAAGGGTGTGAGAATGCAAATTGTCCTAACCTGTCCAGAGGAAGCTGTGATAGCGAAAGGAGGCACTAACGTTTCACCCTTAAAACCACTTGCAGAGAACCAGACAGCCAAAAGAGAGACCAACAGAGGAGAAGTTACTCTGGATGCATGAGGCCCAGGGAAATTCTGGGGAGCTGCCGCTGCCAGAGAGAGGAAGCCAACTTTATTTGGGACTTTTTGCGTTTCAAAGAAACTCTCCACAGTACCTGAAATGAGTGGTATGAGTATGACTTTCCACCCAGACTGAAAAATACGCGAAATGCCAGGGCAGAGAAAGTGGCCGGTACCAGCGATGCCGGAGAGCTCTTGCCTGGATCCCGAGTCAGAGCTTCCTTTCTCTTTCCATGAACCGCCGTTGGAGGGGTGATGGATGATAGGCTGTATTCACGGGCACATGTGTAAAGCGGATGAGGTCTTTGTGGCCCCAAAATAGGACTTAGCCCCAACCTGAATGACACACAGGAGCTGGCAATAACAGGAAGATCTGCCACGGGGAACTGCATCTGTAGAAACTTGGCAGTGACCAACTTGGACGATCCAATGCCATCCTGCTGCAGTCAGGGCCCAAAAAGGAGAGAGGAGGAAAACAAGAGCAAGGAGGTCTCAGGAATGCACGGGGCAGTTCTTGGGGAAGAAACACATGTCAAGCCAGTATCACAGTGCACCCTACATAGGGTGCAGAGAGATGATATATTTTTTTTGGTCTGTTTCGTTTTAGACATACCCTTTTCAATAAAGTGCAGAGTTTTAATCTTTTACCTCATACAACAGCGTAACTGAGCTATGTGAAAGGTGCAGGTGCTGGAGGGCTAGTGAGGAGCAGTGAGATAAATAACCACAACAGCAAACAAAGTACAAGACTAGTTAGGGAAAAAAATGAGAGGATGCCGTGAGGTGCTTTCACAGGTCTCTGTGCGTGTTATCCCAGGCACTCACGCCCTGCCAATCCTACAGCATCTCCATCTTCTTCCACCCCTCATGTTCATGTCCCTCACCCCCGAGCACCCAGCCAAGCACAGTGACCCTGCAGGCAGCACTGACTGCAGCTCATACTGAGCAATTCCCCAGAGTCTTAAAACCCCCTAAATGCTTTTGATCTACTTCTTACGATCACAGGAAAACACTAACAAAGCAGGTTACTGTGGGGTGTCAGTGACAAGTGAACTATCAGACCACTGAGCCAGCACACGACCGTGGGTCGCCAAGAGCAGTAACAGCCAGATGCGGTCATGGTCCACAGCAAGTTGCATCCAGCAAACCTCATCTATCAAAGGCAACCAGGAGTTATATGGCAAAAATCCAGCGGTGCTGCATCCATGGAAAATTACAGCTGAGAAATAGGCCACTATGTTGTCAGAATGTTGTTTTAATCCAAGTATTTTAAAAAGTTTTTTCCTTTGCAGTGACATATTTTTCAAGATATGCAGAGGATCATAGGCAATGGCTAGCTTTGGAGGACTGCCCCCAGTCACCAATATAGTCACTATTTGGAAGAAGCAGCAAAGCTTTCGGTCAGTTGAAGTGTTTGGATGTTGACTTGAGAAAAGCTAATAATGTAAGAGCAAATACACTATAGCAGAAAGTGTCTCTCTGACTCATTGAAATCAGAAATTGCTTCCATCCAATCCCTGCTCCTATAATTTCTTTCAGCCAGTGCTTTCAGAGGAGATGTACAGAAATATTCCTGTCTGCTCAGACTCCGCGAGTTGGCTCATGCCCCCCGCCGCAGCGACCCTGCCCTGGGGAGCAGGACCTCAGCCCTGCAAATGGCACCTGGACCAAAGCCCCCCGCACTGGGCACCGCGGGAGGGAGTCTCGTCAGTGTTATAAAACAAGCACGTGTGTGTCATTCCTCAGCAGGAGGTCAAGGCCAAACGCAGCAGAGAAATCTACAGTTACTGGGCTGTATCCCAGCCCTTGGGACAGGAGGACACAACTTGAGACACTGCAACCTCCTGCAGCTCCCTCCCCACCCCTGCCTCCCTGCCAAAAAATGAAAAGCCCTTCCTGCAACCCCTCCACAAAGAAAAGCCCTGCAGCAAACAGCTTCACCCTCTTTCCCAGGCAGAAGTGGTGGTTAAGGACCAAGCTGTTTGTGCCTGAGCTCTTACTTCAGCTGTCCAGAGCACAGCTGCCTGCAATATTCAATCACCTACCACCCAAGGCAGCCTTTAGTCAACCCAAATGTTTGAAACAACGCACAAGGCTGTGTTATCCTAGGCACGCTGCCCAACGCAGCCAGCGAGGGATTCACCCAGGCTGGAGGCGACCTCAGCGTGCAACCCTAAAGAAAGGGACCCTTGTTACGGTGCTCTGGAGAGGCTGTAGGGACAACCTCTCCACATAGGGACAACATACCCGGGGAAACAAGGACCTGGTGTCTCTCTCCATCTTATTCCCTCTCCTGTTCCTCCTTGTGAACATTTTGTGTTCACAAAGTACTGTTCCTAATACATAGCCCAAGAGCCTCTCTCCGATGGGGCTGCTTTTTCCAATGTCTCATTACTGCAGAGGTGATCACTCAGTGTCATGTGGCTGTTCAGCAGCTCGCTCTTCGCTGCAGAGCTTTCTCCCCAAAACTTTAGCTGTCTTAAGCTCTAGGAGCTGTTGGTAGGGTGAACAGGCTAGTTCAGAAATTAAGGATTTCTGAGTATTGCCTCCAGCTTACTCAGTCCTAAATCAGAAAAAAAAGCATTCCATTAAGGTGGAAAAAGTCCTGAAGAGCAGGACTCTTTCCACCAGCTTATCCTGACAACACGGTGCTGCTCAGCTCTCCAACCGGACAGGGTCATTTGTGGCCTGACGGTGGCAGGCAGCCTGCACAGAGAGGCAGGCGGAGGGCAGAAGGGGATGTTCCCCACACCTGGTGACGCAGAGACGGAAAGGCATGGGCTGGCCTTCGAAGCCCCCAGCCTGTTACCATGAAAAAATAACTTTTGTTCACATTAGCATCCCCGCCTTTTGCCTTTCCACCTATTGCTGCATGGGGTTTTTTTTGAGGATGCTACGGGCCTGACCACTTGTTTCCTTTCTGTAGCATGAAAGCAATTCTGCCACTTGAATCAAGTTGACAAAAGGCTGGAAGATTCCCCCTCCCTCCACTGTTTTATGGCATAACAGGCCAAAAAGTATCAGGAATTAGTCTGAATGGTTTTTTTGGACACTTGAGCTGTTGCAACTTTCAGCCAGCATGGAAAGAAGTCATAGGAATCAAATTCGGTGAGCAAGCTCTGGGATTTTGCTGGACTTCTGCTGACCATGGTTGCCCACCAGTGTGCTGTGGGTCCCCTTCACAGCGGTGGTTATAAGGAGAGAGGCTTCTCTCTGCAAATCCTGAGGCTGGGATGAAAAGAGCCTGTTTGGAGTCATGGGTTACATGATGGGAGCTCTAGGACACTCCACACCGCATCCTTTCCACATCCTGGGCACTAAATTAATAACGTTGTGACCTGCATAACTCCATTGTCGAAGCTGTCTTCATTCACCTTTCTCTTCTGACCAACAAGACAACATGAAGCTGCAGTTGAAAGCATTTTACTATAATGAAGGCATACAGAAAAGGATCAAGGATCTCACACACTGTCAGATTATTTTACTTCTCAGTAGGCGTGGGTTTAGAATTCAGTTGGCTTCAGCATTCAGATGGGCTTTTTTAACATCAAGTGTTTTCTTCATCACAATCAACTAAGTCTTACTAAACCTGCAGTGAACTGTGACTGGTCTACTAAAGCCAGCATCTATAAAATAATACATATTAAAATAGCGACTACCTCTAAAGGGGAAATCTGAGGCATATAAGGGCCAGACATGTGGAATGAATTTAAGACACCCTTTTCCAATCCCTCTCTCTTGTAAATATTGCAATATTCCTATAAGAATGTTGAAAAACTACAGTGCACAGAGATTAGTTCAGATTTCACATCAAAAGCCCAAACAAAAAGTTAAGTGG
>NW_008824035.1:9306368-9317020 GCF_000699105.1 Pygoscelis adeliae | reverse complement strand
CACAAGCAAGAGTGCATTAGAGTTTTTACAGCCCAGGTGTCGACATGAATTAGGGAGTAAATTGAATACCTGTCATTAGAGGAGCAATCAAAGACTGATCTGCCCGGAGTGAGGGGAAAAAACAAGACAAAACCCAACCCCAGATCTGCATAATGTAAGGCAGCCTGCTCCGCCAAAGACAGTTTGGAAAAACGAATACTACCTCAGAGCCAGGTCACCGTCAATAAAAGCCTCGGTTCAGTGTGGCAAGCCCCATAAATCAGTTTTGTGAGAAACAGGCAACCAGGTCTGGTAGAGATTTTAATTAAAAAGAAAAAAAAAAAAAATCTTATTTTCCATTCCAAAAGTTAATTTTGGATGATTTGAGGCTGCAAAGTGCTGAGACTCCAAACCTCCACTACAATGGGTGGAGACGGAGCGTCTGATTTTACTCTCATTAGAGTTCATGGAAAGGCTCTGGCCAGTTTTCAGAAGGGGCTGGATGAGACCCATTGTACCTTATGACTTTGCTGAAAGTGTTTGAATTATTTGGGATGATCAAACTTAAAGTCTAAGAAGAGTACATCCTGCGAAGTCTCTTGATGTTCTCTGCTGTGCAGGGATTTGCACTGTAGCTCAGGGTTAGTCATTAAACCAGATCATTTGTGAGGCATTGAATCATATTTGCACATAAGTAATGAACTTGAGGAATGTCACAGTCAGCAATCAAGGTTGGCGTTGGCTCCCACAACACTGTCTTTTGGGTGCAGAAGGCTGGTGGAGCAAGGACCACAGCCACAGTCTGCACAGAGATGCCATCACTTGTGTTCAGCACTGCTGGCATCTTGCTTCATGAACCTGGGGAGAGCAACCAGCTAGATATACCGTCATCTGTCTCAAAGGACCACAACCTATTGAAAAACTCCCCATAACTTTCCCTCTGTGCCCTGCTCACAGACCACAAACTGAATAGAAACTCACGTCAGACCTTACACACTGACTAGATACTAAATGAGGACTCATTCTGCGTATGACTTGTATCCCCTGTGTTCGCAAACCTTCTCTGACCTCTGTCGCAAAAAGCTATGAAATAGCATTTGATCTGTCATTTAAATGCTTATTTCAGTAACACGGCCAGGTAAAGTTAAGTTCTTTGTAGACTCTGCTGGGCTGTTACAAAAGAATTGCTTTTTTATAATTCACATTCCCAAAGGAATTAATGCAAGTTTGCAAATAAAGCAATGGAAAATTTTCAGCTTACTGAGGTATAAATGAATATACACAAAATATACCATTACTTTGCATACTTAAGAGTTTTTAGTATTTACTATGATTGGTACTTTATCCTAGATCCTCCTCTGAGAATAGCTACAAAATGAAACTCTCTTACATAATTTATGTAATAACTAGCTTCCAGTAATTAAAAATGAATACCACTTTCAAAGCCTGAAAACCCTGATGCATGTAAAGCTGGGCAATGTACGCTGGGTATCTGCACATGCAGGGAGTTGGACAACAAAGCGTCCATTTGCACAAGCAATCAAAGCAACTCGCAGCATCCGTTCTTGCTCGCCTGGAAGAGGGCCTCTGCCCTCTGAGGTTTGGCCTGCTGTGTAGTTCATACTGCGTCTCAGAAAGCTTTCAGATGGGCTGCTATGGTTTCAGTAATTATTTTTATAGGATCTCGGCGATATAAAAACAAATCTGCCGAAGAGATTTTAAAATCAGGATGGAAATAATAAAAGGGGAGGGAAAAGAGGAGACAAAAAGTAATCTGAAACAAACAGAGGGTCTGCTCCAGCAAACCACTCCTCCCCTCCCAAACTCCAGGACTTCAATCGCCCCTTCTTCATGTTAGATCCAACCTTAGCTCACCCCAAACTACTCAGATACCGTGGCCAAAAGGTGATCATCTTTTCAAAAGGGTCTACTTTAGAAATTGCAACCAAAGCAATACAAAAAAACCCCAAAACCCAAGGTGAATTAAGGATGAGAGATTCATTTTGATCTTAAATATCCTACCATACATATTTTGGTTTGAAATGGATTCATTTAAAAGCAACAAAGAAAAGCAACAGTGTTACTGAAAACACATCATTTCACATGTGAATTTACACGATCACCTAATATCCTGGCAGTACTGGCAAATGATGTCTTGTTCTAATCCATATTAAAAACAAGTCCAAAATGTTATGTCCCTGCACCACCAGATTATTTGCCTGGTTGGAATCCAGCAAGAAACTTCTCCTGCAACTTACTTCAGAGAAATAGAGGAAGCAACACATTATTGCTATTAAAAATTGTCCGGTAAGGCAACTCAAAAACTATCTTTAGATGGCTTGTACAAAACTAACAGACCAGAAGACCATTAAGTAAAGTAGACTGAAGGTTGCCATTGTCTCTATATTGTTTGGTTCTTTGTATCATATATAAAATCTACTAAATCAGACCATCTTTTTCTCTATTTTAAAAAACATAGATTTTATAACATACCCATATTAACTGTGTTGATCCACCACCTTTATTACAACAGCAAGAAGAGCTTAATTTTTAAAAGTCTAATTTTTTAATAAAAGTAAAAAATGTACCAGCTGTCCTTAGCTGATAGGAACTGCTCTAGTTTCACTCCAGACCTACGAAGACTTCTACCAGAGGAAGATATGGTCCAAAAGTAGTAATGCGAATCTGTATGATAAATGATGAGGGCTGCCAGTTGAAGCTCTAGGGCTAAAGCAGACTACCAGCAGGGAAGACGAAGAATTGTCTTTTCCCCCTGCGATACTGAGCCACTGAATCCATCACATGCCTTATTCTGAGCTGACCAGCACTTCCCCGCCTCCAAGACCAGTTACTGGACAAAACAAACTGCTACCTAATGGAAATACATATAGAAACCCTGCAGAGGAACTCCTGCTTTAGACTCGCTTCTTGGGAAGAGCAGCTCTAGAGCAAATTAGTGGTTTGGTGACCGCCCTGTAGGTCACCTCCAAGCCAGGGGCCAACCGGAGGGATGGGTGGAGGAGCAAAGGCAGGAGGGTGCTTGGAGACACCCTCACTCTTTGGCCAGCCTGGAGGTGAGCTCCAGATCATCCTCCTGAATCGAAACCACGTGAGGGAGGTCGAACTGGTGGACTGGTGTTTAGAGACATCCCCAGGCAAGGAGCCTGACACCCTGGTGGCTGCTATCTCAGACTCCCATTCACAGCTGGGGCCGTGGAAGCACAGACCTGAAATTCTCCCTCCTCTGTTTGGATTTAGTTTGCCCTTTGCGAAGCAGTAAAAATCTAACCCACAGTGTGTTGAACTCCTCTCCATGTGTAACAGGAGAGACCTTAGCCCTCAGCATCTGAGCTTGCATGTGTGTAAGTCACCCACGATGCTCATGCGCCGTTCCTATCACCAGCAATTTCCATTTGGTCCAATCTGGAAAACATCTTGAGTAATACAAGGATGAATTTTTCTGTTAAGTATTTCCAACACTGCCTTTTGGCAAGAAAAAATGTCAAAAGTCGCTTGGAAAAGAAAGGTACAGCTAAGAGATCTTTCAATTATTTCATAAATAAGCTGCCAAAATGCAAAGAGTAAAATCCAGGCAACACTAATATTCTTCATATTTATACCAGTATAAGCCAAGCGGAGATCAGAGTATTGACCAACCACAATTACATTTTATTTCATTTACTAGAGTAGAGCTACAACAAAAATTCAACTCAAAATAGCTTTGTAAAGCCACTTTTACATAAATCTTGGAGTTTCGTCTACTTTTGCAGCAGGACTTGATATATATGAAATATAGATATTTATGAAATATAGGTGAGACAACAGTGAAACAGAGGGTTCAGATTTTACATGTGGCACTTTGGCTGAAGACTCAGCATTGATATTGGGACTATGAAGTTTGCACATATGCATCTGAGTACACAGTACACATCTGCAGCAGATGATGCCAATTTAAACACCTACAGTAAAGACACACAGTTAAGCCGTCCATACCTAATCTAAGGTTTTCATTGTCCAGTTGAAAGCCCTGAAAGTAAAGATAACTTCTGAAGATTTCATTTATGAAATACGCTTCTCTACTTGTTTTGGCAATTATCTAATAGATGGCAAGGTACAAGTTCTGTTTTGCATCACTGTGGTTCTTTTAAACACAAAGCAGTTCTAATGTCATATGGAAGGGTAACTCAGTCTAGGAATTTAGATTCCCTGTTCTACCTGGAGACGCACTAAAATTTGTGTGTGTTGCTATACTACAGGATTTACTAATGTGTTTTTTTTGGGAAAAAAAAAAATAGAGGGAAGTAGGAAACTAATTATATGTCCTGTCAAAGTTTGAGACATGAAGAGATTTCTATCTTAATCAGGAATTAAAGAAAACCCAAAACGATTTTGTTCTTGGAAGTGAAAATTTCAGCAGAGCCTACATTTGCTTTGTGTATTTTAAATTTCTTTTAAAAGATAATTTTAGAATTTTCTAATATCTGAAATTTAAATTTTGTGCCGAATTCACCTTTGATTTCAGGGGGGAAAAAAAGGTTTTGATAAACTGATGGTTTTAATTAGAGAAGCTTTTCGATAAAAATGTCCTGAAAAACTATAACTGCAATCATTAACTTTGATATCCAAACAGAAATTTTCCAACTCAAGCATCTAAATCCTATTGCCAGAGGTTAATGTTTTCCTAGCTTCACTAGTGTATTGACATGGCGCTGCTGACCCAGCACAGGGCTTTCTTACTGACTCATGACTGCCTTGATCATCTCCTGGTCCCAGGAGGGACACGGGGCAAGTCGGTGCCACTAGAGCTAAGACTGGGAGGACACAGATGCGGACAAGCAAGGGGGGCCAAAGTCCTGTAAAGGGGACTAGTTTAAAGCATGGCACAAATCAAACCAAAAGCAACCAAGGACAACAAAGTGAAAACGCCCTTCTGCTTTCCTCCACGTCTCCGATTACAGAAGTCTTTGCTCCAATTTATTTCTCTTTGGAAACAACTTTTTACAGCTGCACATGGCAAGTACTTAGCTAGCGAGTGAAGACGAGAAGCTGGAAAGAATGATTATTAATGGATTCTGCCAAAAAAATAGGCAGGGCAAAGTCTTTCGCGGCTTAGCACAAGAACTAGTTGATCTTCCCCTATGCAAAGAGGAGGCATGTCCTGCGTTGCCTTCCTGAGAAGGAAAACGGCGCAGCCGCATTGCCTACTGCAGCAGCCTGGGCTGGACCCTGAGGAAACATGCAGCACCCCCCACTTTCTACTTGTGAAGCTGGACAAGTCCACACACATTAAAAGGGAGCGTTTGCCCAAGTCATTGTTAGTTTAAACCAAGCAATTCCATTCAGCTATCTGCGTTTTATTTTAAGTATTTGTATCTCCAACCGTTTTCCACAACCTTCGACAACCAAGCGTTTCCATGCAGCAAGTGTAGTCAAAGGCAGTGTGTCATGTGGGTGCCTGCCCTGGAGGGCACAGGTTTACCAGGGGGTCAGGGGACTGTGGTGACATCACACACAAGGTCATATCTAGCTGCCTGCGTAGGTCAGACCTAGGCGGACGTGCTAGGCAGGTGAATACGCTAAGAGGGACAAATCCACATCTTGCCTGAACTCGGTGGGAGCTGCAAGCTATTGCTCGAGGAGAGACAAGGTGCCCCGGCCAGCTGCTCCGGGGCCGGCAGCGGCTCCTGGTTCCTGCCAGGTTTTTGGAAGCAGTGCCCAGACAGCATCACACCTTTGTGTTAGCTGGCAGCTCTGAGACAGCCCGCTCCACAGGCTGTGCAGGAGCTCATTGGAGCCCAGGGAGCAGCTGGGTTTGGAGGTTATTTGCCTCCATGCAAGACAACAGGTCTAGCTGAGCTCCTGCTGGTATTCCAAATGCAGCTTTTTGCATAAAAAGTAGTAGTTTGGTGCTGTTTAACCTAAAAAAAAAAAAAAAGTATGGCATACCACTGCCATGAAAAAACATACCCACAAAACCAAAAGCAGCCACATACCATCATTCAACACTTGCATTTCCTCTTTAGAACATTCATTGGCAAGTCCTCTTACTCGACAAGACTGCTCAAATTTGTCCTTGCTAATGCCAATCTACCAAAAGCTCAGAGAAGAAAATAAATCGGTCACTGCAGGCTGGAGTGCTCAGTGCAGGTGCCCTGAAACAGCAGGTACTGGAGGGTGGCAGCCCATTTCCCCTTTAATTTCTCTGTAATAAGAGTGGTTGTCGCAGTTGTTGAACCCTACCTAAAGTTAGCATCACATCTGCCGAGTCCTGTAAATACGGCTGAAACCCTGATCAAACTGGCTGAATGGTTTGGCTAGCTTGCATGGGCAAAACCAAACTGGGTTTATTTTGAGTAAGTTTGAAGACTAAGTTTAGCATATGGCAGACTGAAATACAACTCCTAACATCTCTGCTTTCAAAACCAGAATTGGTAATTAAACGGAGAGTTAAGAACCACTTCAAATCTGAGGCCACAAGCTTCCAGATAAAAAGAAAACTTTTTCCGAACTCAGAAAGCTGTTGTATCTGGATCAAACCCACAGCTGAAAGGAAGCTTTGCATTGGTTTTACCGGGTCATAAGACATTATTATTCTCATGAAGTCTACTTTCTCTCTTAAACTGCAGTCCTGATGACTGGCAGTCCTCAAACAAATGATCGTGCAAGGATCACTGTTCTCGTCTGTATCTGCCGAGGCCCTTATAAGCAGGCTGGCTCACAGAGGGCTGGGTTACAGGTGGTGCTGGTCCAGGCACCACCATGCAGAGAAAGCGCCCCGCTTCTGCGCAGAAGGGGTACGGCAGCACCGGGTCTGCTGTGTGAACAAAGCCTGAACTCTGCAGCCAAACAGTGCTTCAGGCGAGCCCTGATCCATCAAAACTTGCTATTAGGAAATGCTGTTCAATGCAGACCAAACTGGTTTTGCACGGCCAGCATGACTTTGAAGTTTGCCATTAGTACCAGCGTTTTGAGATCCATGATAAAAATGAGCAGTTTTCTGTCTTTCCCCAACTGTTCACCTGAGAAAGGAGCACAGCTTGCCTTTTCAGGTCTCCCTCTTATGCCGGGAGAAGATCTGGTCGTTACCTTGCCAGCTGCTAATGATAACAACTCAATACTTTCCCGCAGTGCACGGTATAATGCAGTCATTTTATTTGTTGACTCCCAAATTAGAAAAGCAAAATCTCCTCAGGAAACTCAGGAACAGCATGTCACCTTCCCTCCCTGAAAAGTGGAGTACAGGATATATTGTACCATACATATGGAAGTGTTTATTGCCTTTAAAATAACTATTCAGCTTTTATCAATAACCAGAAAAATTTAAAGTCACTGTCAACAAGGAGACTGAAATACAGAACAATAGACAGCAGGGCTGGAAGAGGGCATCTACCCTTCCCCCTCCCCTGAGTCACTGTCGATTATATAATTCCTGGCAGGTATTTATCTCTTCTCTCCCTAAAAATCTCCAGTGATGGAAATTCTGCAATATCCCTCAGTCACCTACTTTGTTAGCCTTACAGCCAATGAAGCTTTTCCCAGTACCTAATCTAAACCTCTTTTGCCATGATTTCATTTGCTATTTCTCATCCTGTTTACAACTGATGTGCAGAATAATTTATTCCTTTCCCCTTCATGGCTACTTGAAAACTGTTTACATGCCTCTCTGATCTTCTTTTCTTTAGGCTAAGCAATCATATTTCCTCCAGTCTTTCCTCGCGGGCTGTATTTGGTCCATCTCTCATCATTACTGCTGTTCCTAGGACGTTCCATAGTTCCTAGGACGTTCCATAACCCCATATCATATTTGAAATGGGTAAGGGTGACACAATTCACCATCTTTATATCAGTATTGCATTGTATGTTCTTTTGCAGCATCCAGTTTACTAATTTGAAATAAAATATAAATGTCAATTTAAAAATACTCATATTTTCCCTATACGCATGTCTGTCTCCTGCAAACAGGCCATCCTTTCTAACCCGCAGTGTCCGAACAGGTATGTTTGGCTACTGATCCCACAGTAGTACCATCTTTTTGGTCCTCTAATGTGGAGTAACTCTCCAAATACTAGGCTTTGCACCGATCCTCATCCTGGCAGCAGTTGTTCATGCTCAGTATGAGTTGTGGAGCTACGAATGAAGCGAGACATTCGTCTGCTCCTAGGGCTAACTCTTCCCTCTTATATCTCCCAAGCCCGGCACCCAGATTTCTCCAGACTGTCATTTCCAAAGCAAGCACGCTGCTGAAACTTCACCAAAGCATCAACCCACAATAGGCCCTATCAAGAAGAAGCCCAGAATGGTTTTGTGCTCATGTCTACAGAGAACCAAAATCCCAAGCGCCTCTGGGACCCTACCAGCATCAGTTTCTACCTGGCCCACTAATCACAAAGAAGCCACAGTCAGGGCTTACAACACAGTGCATTTGAGATAGGAAATAATATTTGATCTGCTGGACTGCACCAGCTCTAGGTCAGCACGTTGCAGCCTATCTACAGCACAAGCTTTCTGCTTGAGCCTCTGCTGCAACGAAAACAAAATTAAGAAGTAAACTCGCTGTTCTTTCTGATTCACTATGTGCCTCAGTGGACCTTTTCATACCATTTCTGTTCATTAGCACCAAACTCTGAACATTGCAGCCTTCACTGTGCAGTTTTCAAGTGTAACGTCATTTGCTCTAAGTCAGGACAACTACAAATTCAGAGTGCCTGGTCAAATCATATCTTAGGCCTCCTGACATACTTGTGAAGTCTTAAATCACTCCACTGTTAGTCCTGTGCTACTGGAATGAAAAAAACCCTGCTGCACATGTTTAAAGCTTGTGGATTTGGCAGAAAATCTGATGTAACCTAAGGCACATAAATCTGACATTAGGAAAGGTGTGCCACATCAGAGCATGTCAGTAAACTGGCGTTGCCATTAATCCTGCCCTGGAGAAGAATGACTCCTATATTGTCACACTGCAAATCAAGACATGAGATGGCTCTATGCCTTCTGACTGTTGTAGGCCAGGGATGACACACGCCGGAGACATGTTTCCCTGTGCTGCTGCTCACACAGTGACTGCTCCTCACTCCCGTCCCTCTCCCGGTGCAAGCCCGTGGGCTCTGTACCTCGTCACCAGCAGGAGAGATGCTTGCACAGAATAGGAGGCCTGGCAAATTCAGTCCAGCATACACTTGATGAAGTTAATTAGATTGCAATAATATTTCCCAGGTTGCACATTCCTGCAAGGAAGGAAAAAAAAAAAGAACTATTAATTGTGAAACCAAAGTGTTGGGGACCACAGAGCCTGGGTATGTAGCTATTATGCATTTCTTTGCGTAAGTAGAAATTCTGCACGGGAAACTGGCAGCATGTAAAGAGGAGCCCGCCTCCATCTAAAGAGGAATCAGAACAGGAAAATACACTGACTGTGCTCTTCATATCAGTCCCTGAGGCCAAAGGGCCCAATTCATTCTCGAACGAATTTAAGATAATTCCCCCGACTTCAGCATAGCATAGTAAAAGCCAATACAAATGGTGGAATGAAAGCAGAAAAGCCTAAAAACATGTGTGGATGGATGTGGCGGTAAGACTGAACGGAGTTATCCACTGCTACAGTTGCTCCTCTTAGAAGAGCCATGGTTCACCGACCAGCTTTGTAATAAGGAGGTTTCTCTCTAGTTTAGGCTAGAGAAAAAACGCATGCAAAAGCTGAAACAAATCAACTACACAAAAGTAAAACCGACCTCCTTCAACCTCTAGATGCTTTTAACAGCTAATTACAGAAATGATTTGCAGAACTTGCATTCAAGTGGGGGGGGGGAAGGAAGGGGGAGGGAATGGCCAGCAAGACGTGACAGAGACGTGCTGCAAATAATGTCCCAGCAAAAGATACCCTTGTCCATTTGATGTATTTAATATTAAAACAACAAAATGTCTTTAACAATCCAGTCAATTTAAAATAAAATATAAGAACAGTAACCATTCAGCATTTTATGGATTTACTTCTATTTAGAGATCAAAGTCTCGAGACTCCAATCTGTCCCTGGTATGAAACCTTTGCATACACTATGTGGTGAAATGAAACCCACAAGGGGATCCTGCTATAAACTCTCTGAAGCACAGGTTTTAGCTGCAGTTCAGGTTTGCATCTTAACTCCTATTTTTTCCCTTGCAGAGAGTAGGACAACCCTGTGCCGTTGAGCCAACTGCACGGTGGACACAAACTTAACAGAGCAATGCAGCTGAGTAGCTTTTGGGTAGCAAAACTGGCCAGTGATTAAAGTGGCATTCTGAGTGGTTTATTCTGTTTGTTTGCAGAATTAAGGATACTTTAAAGTTGCCTTCATCTAACTTTGAAGCTCTCTCAAACTTACAAACTTTTATACTAATAGTGCCCAAGGGAAAGAAAACAAAATAAATAATTTAAAAAAAAAATCATACAGAAAAATGAAATTTTCTTCCATAGATGCTATGAATATGTGCAAACACAAACGCACAGCCTCCCTTCCTTCTGAAGTTCAGTAAGAGAGGAGGGTTTTTTTCCTGAGCACAGAATTTGTCCCCATCTGGTTCCATTTTTTACTATTTTCTTTTTTTGGTTTCCTTCTCTCTCATTCCAATCCATATTTATTTCCTTTTGTTTAGTCTGTACTCTTTATTCCCTTTCCTCTTTTTGCAGATTTCCTTTT
>NW_008824035.1:9305617-9306358 GCF_000699105.1 Pygoscelis adeliae | reverse complement strand
GAAAGAAACATTCTTTCCCTGGTTTTCATAATGCAAGCTGGTGGAACAGGCGCATTCAGAAATTCCCCCTCTCCTACACCTTCTCCTGCTATTTCCCTCCTCTTTCAGTCCTGGTTGCCTGTGCTCACTCCTGGTAGCAGAGTAAAAGTGTTAGGCTTTATTCATTTAGGGAAGTGTATCAGTTTATTTTTTAATTCAATTTCAAATACCTGGCGCAAACCACTGTGTGGAGGCTCAAATATATTATTTATGAGCCATTATATTTAGCTTAAAACAACTCCTAATCTCTTTGAGATGAGCTGCTATAAGGCAGGATTAGGCTGAAATGAAAATGTCTGCAGCGGGATTTTACTAAATTGGTTTTAAATCACATTCTTAGTTAAACAGAGTTGAGTTTCACAGTGCTCTGGGGAAGGCTATAAACCCTAATAAAGCAGAAAGGACGACTTTGGGCAGAACTTTGGCGCTCTTTGCAAAACTTGCCGGTTTTACAGAAGCAGAGAAGCCCAGCTAAGGCCAGAGCCTTCTGCATGGGAAACTCCAAAGCTCAAAACCTGAGAGCAAGCTTTGCAAGGCTGCGGAGAGTGACACCCGCAGAGCTGTAAACTGCCAGAAATGTGGCCCTGCTATTCCCAAATTGCTGAGACCCTCAGCACCGCGCAGGGGAGCCAGACCCAGCATCCGCCTCCCTGGGCAGGAGGCGGTGAGGAATTCCCCGCCCGTGCAGCCTGGTCCTTCCTG
>NW_008824035.1:9287024-9305598 GCF_000699105.1 Pygoscelis adeliae | reverse complement strand
TTTACGCTGAGATCAGGGTGAATGCACTAGGTGCTATGAGGAGGGTAAAACAGCAGTGCAACTTAGTCTGTTTTTCTACAGAATCAGGGAAATGTTTTTTAAAAAGATTTGGGAAGAAGGATGGACAGTTTTAGGAATACTTGCCTGACACTCAAATCTCTGATTGTAATCTCTGGCATGCCCTTGGAACAGCATCTGTCATCCCCAACAGCTGCATTTAGTGCTAGAGCATGACCACTTCCACAGTCCAAGCCCCTCCGCCTGGCAAGCTGTGACCTTGCCTAGCGAACCAGGGAGTCTCTGCTCAGAGCAAGCGCCTTTGCCGTTGCCCGCCGCTGCTGGCACTGGCTGCGCAGCTGTCACCTCCTCTTCCCCCCACGCTCTCCCAGCACCACGTGTGCCCCGCGCTGGGATTTAGTTTTAGTTCAGATTCTATGAGGCACTACTACAATATTCTACATTTCATCATCCTGAAGTTTATTTTCTTTTTAACTTTCACTCAGACTTTGCATTCAAAATTTTTAATTAATCACAATTGCCTAGTAATATTTAAAAGTAATGAATGTATTTTTCTGCAGGAATACCAAATGTACATCCCATTAAACAGCCTCCCTCTGAGAGCTCCCAAGTTCTCCAGCACCAAACTGGTGCTGTTTCATTACTGATATGGTGCGTTCCCAAGCCAAAACCCTCCAGCACAGAAAAGCTGGGATGGAATTCCTCAACAGGAATCACCAGGAATGAGAGAAAACCTTAACAAGAGACTACACCAGTAAACTCCAACAGAACAGCTATATACTTAGTACAGCCAAACCAAAATAAGTTCTCGCTAAGCATTTTATGTTTAACCTGTGCTTGGAAAAGCACTTTCTGGTATTTATTAACACTGAACACTTCTATTAAAAATCCAGATCTTTCATTCATTATATGAAAGTCTTAACAAGACTGAGAAGATTTCATTCGCACTTCTCACGTGACTCAGGTCCACACTGCTGTTGTACAGCAAGGCAGGCTCCAAGCTTCTCACAGACCAAGCTAACCCACAGAAGAGCTTCCCATTTTTGCCCCGTAAGGTCCTGCTCTGAAAGCCCATGTCGCTTGCTACCTGCTAACACAAGTGCCGTACTGACCACTTCTTACTCCCCCCCCCCCCAAAATCTGTGAAAATACGTATGCAGAACCCCTGTAGGATGGTTAAAGAGACATTTTAAGAGGACTAACCTGTGCTATTTGAATCCGTTGGACGTCACCCGGTTCTGAACTTCCCCAGCAGCTTCAACCTCGTTTCCTGTAGAGCTGCATGTGACACCACACTTCCTCACCACACCTTGCTAGACTCGCTTCGCTTACTTTTAAAAACCAGATGAAGAAACTGTCCCTTACGGCACGTTTAAGAGCTTTCTGCTCTCGTGTTGAACCACTGACATTTCTGCATAGCCAAAGAGCCCTCCTCTATTGCCTTCTGAGTCACTCCATGATTCAATGGACCTTTTTGTATTATTTCTTTGCATTAATACCGAACGCTGAATGCGATTCTGTTACAGTATGCTCACTGTCCCCCCTCTTCTTTTAAAGAGGAAACAAATGCAATAGTGGAGATTGTAATTACGCTGCAGGCGTGGGAAATTTCAGTTCAAGGACATTTGTTTATCAAATTTTCAGAGTGGTAATGAATTGATGTATTCGAATAGATGCACTTATCGGCAATTTTCAGAAATATTTTTCATTTCAACGTGGCAAACAGCTTTCACAGAAGTTTGAGTCCCATGAAAAATGGTTTATGACTTCAGAACAGTAGGGGTTCTCTTCTCCATTGTAGCAGTGTGCATCCGTATATTGTCATTTAGTGATGGGACAAACACGCCTGAACATACGTCACAAAAGGAAGGACAGTAAAGTTCCGGATTAGAAGAGTACGTTTACAGGATTAGTCAATAGGTGGTGCTTTAGCAGAATTTTTTTTAAAGACTTGAATTTTTTTAAAGACGTGTGAATTTTGGAAAGGCAATCTAATCCTAAGTGGTACCAACACCAGAAATGCTGACACAGCCTGGAGATAGTTTGAAGACTACCATGTCAGAAGAAACGCAGAATGGTCTTACCAGGGTCAGCAAGGAGATACTGCTCTGCTGGAAGATGCTCCTTGTGGAGCATGTTAAAGACCCTTCAGTTAGGCTAAGGTGGGGGTGGAAATCAATTAAATGTCCCTTTATTTAGTGAGAGCTGAAAAAACAACAGCCAATGTCTGGGGCACTGATCAGCCTGGCAGGGACAGAGTGAAGGTGGATGGGTTACACAGCCCGAGGGGTTCCCTTGGAGACTGATTGCAAACATCTGTGCTGGAGCACTGATTGGATTTAGCTGTACCTAAGTGTGGGTGTGAAGAACCTGAAGGCAGGAAGAGAGTGAACAGACAGTGATGCCGCACATTTGGGATGCAAAGTTTTCAGCAGCAACACTTGTTTATGGCTGTCCTCCCACAGCCATTCACTTCTCCCACTGCACCCCATGGCTTTCTCAGGTGTGTTGGCATGGTGGTTCTACAGCCTGTGCCATGGACCGTATTGCAGAACTGATCTAGTGTTCAAAAGTTGATTAGGTTTTTGTTTTTTTTTTTTTTTTTCCTTTTTCTCACTTTCAGGCAGCAGGGGACAACTGCTAGCATGAAGCTGGCTCTGCTGCTACCCAGGCTGTAACACAAAACCACATCTTACAGTGGCAAGAGGCTCAGAGGAAACCAATGGGACCTCCTTCTTTGCCCATTGGTTGATGCATTCTATGTAATTTCTACGTAAATTAAGAGGTTTTCACTAGAAATGTCATCTTTTAAATTAAACTGTGCCAGATGAGGACATCAGTGTTGTTAGCAGCCTCCCGGTGACCACCGGCCAGGGATTACCTCCCCACCTGCTGCCTCGGGGCTTCCTACCACCGCTCACTAGTTTACTACTATCAAACAAGCCGAAATAGCTCCAATAATTTTTATCGGTGGGTTAAAGTAATCTGACTGATCCTGCTGGAAATCGAGTGGCAATGGTTTCGAGGATCCCTCCTACCCACAGAGATGCAGGAGTAGTGACCTCTGGCAAAGAGGCAGTGACAAACAACAGGATTTCACAGAGCAGCACGTGCCCGCTACAGGGGTCGCCGGCTGCCAAGTTCTGTGCTTATGCAAGAGTAACTGCGCAAGGATAATCCTACCTCCCCTGGAAGTTGGCAGACACAGTATAAAAAGTTGCTGGATAAAGGTACAAGCTTGGGAAAGGAGAGGATCTGTTCAGGCTGACAAGGGGAGACCAGCACAAACCTTTCCAATTCAAGGAACTTCAGCAGCTAAGTTTTGAACAAATCACACCCATCTATTAAGAGATATAAGTATTTTAAGTGTAAACATACAGAGGATACCCACACAAAAGGAAATACATGTATGACTGAAAAAAAGACTAGTCCACAAAATGGATGCTTTTGCATCAGACTCTTTTTGGATGCACACACGCCTACTTGTGCGTGCACATCTGAGCTCCTGCGGTTGTAGCAGGACTGCATGTGCAAACACATGTCTGCAGACGCACCTGCTCTGCCCCCATTTAAAGTTTTGGGCCAAATGGCCAAGGTATTATTTACACTGGAAGACACTTGAGAGCACTGCGAGACGCATGCAGCTTAAGCATTTTCCCCTCAGTAAGCGTGCAGAGAGGCGATACGCTGGACCCCGAGCTTCAGAGGCGCCGAGGGGAAGTTGAAGAGTTCAGGAAGTGGCCATGTTTGCCCTCGGCACACTGCCTCTTTGTCCTCCCCCCAGCTGCTTGCCCAGGGGCTTTCAGACAGCCCGAATCCCTCACAAGAGACGGGTTATTTCTCTCCATTTTAAGAAGGGGCTACGTTTACAAAGTCACTTTTAACGTGTCAAGAGCCGTGTGAGGATCTAGCCGCATATATTGGACCGTGCCAGAGCTGTGCTTGGAGCCGCTGGTGGGGCAAATGTACTTTTATATCCCCCCAGATACTTGGGGTTGTTCAAGATGGGAGGAATTTGTTCACCCAGCAGGTAACTCACAGCAGTCTCCCGGCCGCTTTTAAGCTATGCCCAAGGAAAACGGCCTCCCAGGGTGTTGCTTCAACCAAGTTCAGAGTGCAGCGGCACTTCAGCGTGCCCGTCAGCAGGGCCACGAAGAAGGCGCTGCAGGGACAGCAAAGGCAGCTGTGTGACACCGGGGGGACGCGCCGTGTCCACAGAGCTCTCGCGCAGCAGGGTTTGCTGAGCCACCACAGACACCAGATGATCTGTCAGCTCTGACCATGGACCATTAAGACATGACGGGAAATATCTGAAGCCTGATAAATTCTGTCCTCTGTAAACAAACCGCTTATTTCTCCATCCTTGTCACACATGAGGAATCTGTTGACTGGCACCTTCCAGAGGACTGAAGCCTCAACAGGATTTTTGGCAGTAATCTTATGTGATAAGCCAACTGCTTGTAACTAATGCTGTATCTCACCTTGTACATACACAAGACAAAACCATCTCTTTATCTTTTGAGTGGAAAGCACACCTGAAGCTCTTCCTTATGTACACCTGGGTACTGTACTACTAATGGAGACATGTGCTAGTAACCCTCCAGATGGCACAAGTTGTTTTTAAGACCGTAAATTGACTTCCCCTCACTTGCCACGAGATCAAACAGTGTTTGATTTATGGTAAAGGACCACCCCAGCAGCAATAACAAATTGCACAGTGGCCTGACAGATAAGCTACACAGGGATGTTAATAGACACAGATGAAAAGCTATTTACAAAATAATTTGCTGTCCTGTGCTATGGGGGTAAAAAGGCAACCACAGGCTCTGAGGTTTTTGGTTTAGATTAGAAACGTGCACTACCCTACGTCCACACATTTGAGTATACTGGACATGGTGATCCAGGCTAACAGAGCACGTTGAATCCCAGCATTCAAAACCCACACATACCACTTGCCTTGTAAAAATGGGCCCTGTGCATTCATTATATGGAAACTCACACCCTTCACTGATATGGCTAAGACTATACACACACAGAGACAATAGTGGATAAGGTGGGGACTGTTTTTTATCTGGTACCTGTCACCAGCAAATATGAGCAATTAACATCTCAGTGACTGGGCAAAACAATCTGTACTGCTCCTGACCTCGAACGGGCACAACACATGTGAGTGCAAGAGTAAACCATCGTGTGGAGCTGCTAATATGCAACTACAAAAAAACCCCCACAACCCAAATCTGTTTGCCAAATCGCCAGAGCCAAGCACTAATACAGAGGTGTTCAAACTTCAAAGCAGGAGCACAGTCGGCAAGAGTTTGTTGAAAGAATTACAACCGGGCATGGAAACTGGGACTTCTCAGTAGCATATAATCCCTGCTGTTTCCATTTCCTCTTGCTCATTATCGGCACAGATGGGGGCTGAAGATTAGTAAACAGTGGGTGTTTGGGGTGAATTAGAGCATGTGTGATGTAGAGCTAGGTATCCTGGTGGCATCCATGTGACTATGTAGAGACATGTAAATATTTAATGTTGCCCACTACATTTCTTCAGAACGATGAAATATTAACACGTTCCTTGGGGGTGGGAGAATCATACCAGATAAAACAGAGAATCTATCTTGTCCTTCATCCAGGATGTGAACAAAATCTGATGGTCAAAAATTTTCTGGCAAATTTCCCCTCTGTAGTCACGTGTGTGTGGAAGATGAACAGTTTTCACACTGCTCCAGTCCTGTCTGAAACCAGGAAAAAAAAAACAACCCAAAAACAAAACCCAGCAAACTCTGGCACAAAACCCTTTACACCCTTACATACAGCTACATGCGTATGAGACATTCCATTTTCAGCTGTCACCCTTGGTTTTAGCCACAGGTTACCCTTTCAGAGGACAGCCACATAAATAAAAGCTATTACTAAGAAAACGTAATATGCCTAGAAACGCCCAAGTATTTCTTGACTTGAGTGAAAACTGCTGAAGTGACAAACCTTGCTCTCAGAAAGTTACTTGTCCTCCCTGCCCCAATGATATAGACATCAACAGACTCCTGAAGAAGAGTTCTGCACGGCACATGTATTATGATATGTTATATTTCTAAAAGGAGAACTCTATCTTTGTGGAAGCCTCTTCATATCATTATAGATATTTCTAATAACCTTAATATGTTCTCAGGAACCAAAAAGGAAGTTTTATTAAAAGGAACGGTGCCAGTCATTGCTTACAAAACTTAATTTCACATAAAATCTAATTTCTTAGTTCGTAGCTTTTTTATACAATAAGCTTGAGACACAGTTTCTCTTTGATCTGATCAAAGAATATAGGATTATTCAACAGGTCCACCAACATAAGAAACAATGTATATCCTTCCAAAGAGTATTTTCAACACTTTTTGCCCAGTAAAAACTGCCTAGCTGTTTTTCTAGAGCAGTGTTCGTTATGCTTCACTGATGGCATGCCTAGTCTCCCAGTACCTTTTTCAATATATGAGCATTGCTATGATGGCGATATTGAAAGATATTTTGTCCTGGTTTCAGCTAGGATAGAGTTAATTTCCTTCCTAGTAGCTGGTACAGTGCTGTGTTTTGGATTTAGGATAAGAACAATGTTGATAACACACCAATGTTTTAGTTGTTGCTAGGTAGCGCTTACCTAGTCAAGGACATTTCAGCTTCCCATGCTCTACCGACTGAGAAGGCTGGAGGTGCACGAGAAGCTGGGAGGGGGCACAGCCAGGACAGCTGACCCAAACTGGCCAAAGGGACATTCCATACCATGTGACGTCATGCTCAGTACATAAACTGGGGGAAGCTGGCTGGGGGGGCCGCTGCTCAGGGACTGGCTGGGCATCGGTCGGCGGGTGGTGAGCAATTGCACTGTGCATCACTTGCTTTGTATATTCTTTTATTATTATTACTATTTTACTTTATTTCCATTATTAAACTGTTCTTATCTCAACCCTCAAGTTTTCTCACTTTTACTCTTCTGATTCTCTCCCCCATCCCACCGGGGGGTTGGGGGGGTGGGTGAGTAAGCGAGCGGCTGTGTGGTGCTCAGTTGCTGGCTGAGGTTAAACCATGACATATTGAGCAATTTGTCTTTAGCTATTAGCACGAGTCTTCAAGTTTACAAAGTTTCAGTCATGAACAATTGGATGAAGAATTTTTATATACTTGCTTATTTCAGTAGAAAACATCAACTGTTTTTAAAAGATCACACTTAAATCTGAATAATACTTTATATTCAAGCTTCCCATCAGCATTTGTGTACATATATATATACACACACATATGTACATGCAAACAAAGCTAAACAAATTTACACCTTAGAAATCATGACCTACCACAACATCCACACATTTTAAAGCCACAAAAACAATATTCATTGACAAGATCAATTTTTCATTTGACACAGGCCATACAGTTTCAAGCTGTTACTTCTGCTTAGTTTATTTTCCCTTTACATCCTGAATCTTCATATTGGAAGCACTGAAAACTTGTGATTAGGTAGAAGGTAGAAAGGGAGCTAGCTACAAGCAGGATAATACAGGACTATATATTGGCACAGTTGCACTGGAGACAAAAGAGCTGTGCACCATTTTATAGTAGGGGCATCCTGTCCAAAACTTATGCCCTTTTACTTTTTTTTTTTAAAGGGACAATAAGTCCCAATTGGTGGGAACTTTAGTCCATTTCTTGCATTCTTCCCATGGGTGGTATATTCCACATCGGGAATATCTGGATGCCAAATATAGCCACAGATCAGAGTCTGTGCATACTTGCTGGGCAATTATAAAATAGAAGCAGCTTCTCTGCTGTATAATGGATGAGATCTTTTATTTCTTGCTTAGGTGCAAGTGCCAGCAATCCCATACTGATTGGAACAATGCCTGAGTAAGGTGAGTAAGATCAGATCATGTGCAAGATCAGATCATGTGTTTTTCATTAATATTTATTGAAAACAATATTCTCCCAAGAATAAACATTGAGAAAGAGAGGCTCAGTATATGAATACATGTATCCACTGCATGCCACATTCTCATTTAATTATCTATGCAATTACTATGAATTAGGAGAGTTTATTACTATGAATTACGAGAGCAGTAGTTAAAAAAGTAACACAGAATTGCAGGGTCCATGAAAAGCATCCGGATAACAGCCTTGGAGACTAAAGATCTCTGTTTCCTAAGACAGTGAAAAATTCAGCCCTGTTGAGAGCTCCTACATCTCACTCGCACATAACGGGTAGCTAACACGGGACACATCCAAGCGAGACTGCTCACACCACTATGCCCAAGGGTTGGCCCTGGTCTGAAAGGATCACTCATTAGCCATCAGGGAACAGTTTCAATCCTCATTCACAATCTGAATACTTCATGATGGTCTTCAGCATAGAAGTCATTCAATGCCCTTTTGAGCAGGAACTTTCATCTTGCAGACCTGGGATTACCAACTCATTGCACTTAAACTATGCTACACCTGATAGAAAGTGATGTTTAATCACAGCTCACCTGGCTTAGAGATAAACTGCTGATCTAGAAATAAGATGCCCTATATTGCCAATCATCAAAACCTGGTTTCATCATCAGCTGAAACTGAGTCAGTTGTCAGGAGACTGCACTCACAGGACATAAAGCAACACTTCTACCCCCAAAAGGTATGGGGACACCCCGTTGTCCCCACAGCTAGAAAAATAAAAGGAGCTGTGCTTCTGATGCCTTGGCTATGCAAGTTCTCATAACACATTTGGGAACAGGCAACCAGGATAAGCCCCAAAATGTGCAGGCTGAGATTGAGAGTGGAGGCAGTAGTATGATATTCTGGCTCAAAGCAGCTTGGCGTCAGGTCTCCCTCATTAGAAGTTCCACAGAAGAATATAACTGAACTTGTAATCATCTGTCTGTATCCCACTCTGCGTGCGTTTTATTTCTTCTTTCCTCTCCCAATAGCAAAAGGCCAGGTAATCAGTAGAGAACAGAATAATGAAATTTATAGCTAAGTATATGGCTTATGGCTCTGAGGGTGTTACCTATGCACAATAGAAAACCTCAGCTCTGTGTATTTTGAAGCACGGCTGTCTGAAAAGTTGCTGCTAACAGAGCAGAAATGCCTTACAGTCCAATTTCTAGACTATTCAGCAAAGCTGGCTGGCTCCCCTGCGAGGCTGCGCCGTGGCAGTGACCTAAGAGAACAGCACAGAGGAAGGCAGCAGGGGCCTCCTAAAACCCTCCTGCTCACCCTGAAAAATTATGGCTGCCCCAGCGTAAGGGGGAGACTACAGCACGGGCCCCTTGGGTGAGGTGAGAAGATTAGTCACGGGCATTTCAGTAAAGCCCAATGCTTCCAGTTGGTCTGTGGGCCACATCCCAGCAGAGCCAGCACATCCCGGCATGGTCCCTCATGGAGGATGAATTGCGAGCCAATACTCCCTGGCTCTCATTGGCAATGCCTCCAAGCATCCCCACACGCTGTGGGAGTCTAAAGGTGTTTCTTCACCCGCTTCCCTGTCACTACGTACTGCCAGTGGGGGCTCAGCTACACCAGCTGTGATACAGGCTGTTTATACCTACTTGAGGTTTCATGATGTTAATAGTTTGGATTTAAGTAAACTTTGTGACATATTTAACTTTGGGCTTTTTGCTGCTAAATGGGACAAGGACTGTTCTCTCAACTTCTAATGCCAAAGCCAGCACCTCGCGTCACTCTTAGGAATTCCAGTTTTGAAGACCTTTGATTGTCCATGAGGCTACTTCCATAATTATATTCTTAAGAACTATTTAAAAAATCCCTTATTTTACACTTGCCCTTATACCAGACAGGATTCCTTAGTGACAGGGTCCGAGATCCTGCACTGATGCACGTTACAGAAAATGACAGTGAAACCAGGGGTCACGTGCTCTGTTGAGAAATGATGAAACCAGGACCTGAACATGCCCTAGTTAAATGCAGAGAAGTGAGACTGCAATTTGTGACAATTTCACTGAAGACAACTGAGGTTTATTGCATCAAACATGCCTGCAGATACTCTGGGTTTTTTCCTCCCCGGTACAGTCACATCACAGTTACCCTCCAAAACTTTAGAAGAAAGATGTCAAGGGCACTGGAGCTTTAGAGCAGAAGAAAGAGTGATCCTACCTTCAGGGTGGTGATTTCCAAAAATAACCAGCAGTGTCCACCAGAGAATAGAGGGAGCACCTCCAGAAGCCTAATGGAAAACAGCCCAGAGGAAAGGCCTGGGAGACGCTGTCCTGACCTTGCCTGGAGCAATCCTGCTCCACTGGTCTCTTCTCAGTGCTGATGCCCCACAGCAACCTCACATCAAGGGCAGGACTGGACCCAGGGTTGCACCTACCAGCCCTTTTGCTAGTCCAGAGTGATTTTTTTTTTGTGTGCGTGTTTGTGTATCTGTTCTCAGTTCCTAGGGCATAAAGTCATGCCTAGCTAAGAAATGGCAGTGGGACACTTCCTTATCTCTATATAAAGGGAAGAAGGTGAAAATACACTGGTTTTTTTGTTTGTTTGTTTGTTTTGTTTTACTTTCCCTTCTTGCAGGGTTTTTCCATTCTATTTTCATTTGCTTCTGTCTATACCTCAACAGCAGATGGCCTGGAGCAAAGGCCTTGGAAGCTGTAAATGCTGGGGTATTATATACCATGTGGTATCATTACCATGGTTTCTTTAATGCCTCATCAGTCTCACTGATTAGTGAGCGGATGGTGAATAAACATTTGTGAGAAGAATAAAAGCTTTCAGTCTAAGCAAAAAAAGAGCAGTCATATACCACTCTTACTGTAAACAACTATAAACTCCATTACTCCTCCTAAGAGGAAACTTTCTTGGGGAACTTTTAAAGTAACACAAACCAGAAGACAACAATGACAGTTCTTTCCCTTGGAAGCACAAAATCCCTCAGTGTTCTCATTTAAGTACTGCACATGATGACATCAAACGGGGTTTTACCCTGCAATTCACTCACATTATCAGGGAAGTTCTGCTAAACAACTGGCACATTTTAGATGAATAAAGAGGGAACTTGTCCAGTCATCTCAAGCTGTTTGTCAGTTATGGAACACTTCATTTTCTAGTTCCCTATAGCAGCTCAAGTTAATTTGTCTTCCTCTTGACTCCAGTCAGCATGCACACTTTTTTTAAGGACGCACAAATGAAAAAAGAAAGAGCTTATAATAAAACTTGAAGACACTGATCCTGCAGAGAGCTACTAGGAAGAGGATAACCAATAAATGAGGAAATAAATATTGCTCTGGTCTTAAGGGGACAAGTAAGTATAAGCGTGCAGCAACTCTTCAGAGTAAGAGGCTTCACTTTGAAAAGCATCATCTTATTTGACATTAGAATCATAGAATCATTAAGGTTGGAAAAGACCTCTAAGATCATCGAGTCCAACCGTCATATTAGAACTAAACATATATTAAAACTAAACAAGACAAGAACATGAGTTGTTCATTTACACCCAAGGGATACTAGTCAATTCAATTAAGAATAATCTGTTTAAAGTAAGTCGTGCCATGAAACAAGTTTCCTGTCCCTTCCTAAGCCACCTATTCAGATCAAATGCAGAACTTGTATTTGAAAATACAGTAGGAAGGTCCAAGGGAGAATTACTTCCTTGTGGTTTGTTGCTGCCTAGTATTAAAACAAAGTTTTGGGGTTGTCTGCTGCCATTTGAGAATTTCAGGTTCCATCTTGCCACCAGAACTACTGATTGGAAAAGTTGTACATTTAAGGAATATCTTTCTCTCAGTTTCAAAGTAGTATTAATCTGGAGTGGTTTGAAAACGCAACCTGCAGACAGGAATGATGATATACCGGTAAGTGTTGCCTCTGTGGCCTCAGATGAATAGCATTCTCTCTAAAACTGAAACAGTCATACTTGCATACCTTCCTTACCACCACACTGCTATAATTTGATTTTTCATTTCATCCCATTGGAATAGAAAATGTATTCTACTGGGCAGTGGTTAAATGCATTTCCTATCTCAGACATCTTAAAATCAAAGGCAAGATGCACGACCATATGAAAAACAAGAAGGAGCATCTCACCAAATAGAGATACATATAAAGAGATCAATACATTGAGTCATGCAAACTCACTTATGTGCATGAGCATGTGGTTTCTTTACTTACAACATATGCAACACACAGCACCCTTTATGGTTTACATTTAATGCTTCCTTTAAAAATTGTTTTCAGTAGCTTCAGATGTGAAAGCAAGAGTGAAAAAATCTATATTTTGCAATTCCATGCCAGAAAAAAAATTCTGGAAATACGTTAGGCAAAGTGGGTCAGTCAATGTTGGGTAAATCAGGACATGAGGAGAGCAGTGACTGATGCGATGGCCATGGGAGGACTGATGAGTTGGGGTAAATTGGAGAGGACTGTAGAGCTTAGTACTGCATGGCTGATGCTGTCCATGTTTGCCAAACTGCAATCCAAATTGACCCAAAAGAGCGTCAAAGTAGTATCCTTGAATTACTAGCTGAGGAACATTTCCTCAGGTAGGAGGTGAGGGGGAGAATAAGCAATCCTTCCCTTCCCGCCCTCCCCCAAATATTTTTCATCCATGTCTTCCTATTGAAAAGCTACCTAGCTGATGCTAGTTACAAAACCAGTTACTATCCTGTTTAGGCTACTCATAAAAGGAAGGTTCCTGATTCATGCCACCCTCTTACGGCTCTGGAGTGCTACCTCAGCAGCTGGAGTTTGCAAGCTGCCTCCAAGCACCTACATCTTTCCTTGGGGACCAGCGTAATTTGAGGATGGCTATAAGGTCCCACCATTTTCAGAGCCTGCCAGTGGGGTGAGCTAATGAGGCACTGTCTGTTGTTCCCAGCAGAAATAGCAGAGACACCACTGATCTAGGGCAGCAGCTCTCAAACTTAACTGTTCACATCACTGCTTTAAAAAAAGGAAGAGAGGAAAGAAAAAGAAATGAGTTGAGGAAAAAAATGGAAGCTCAGGCAACCTCCTCTTCCACTTCTTGAAAAAGGGGCCAGGGTACAGCTCTGAGCCACTGGGTGCAGACTGGTCTGGAGGGACACTGCATCTGCTGGAATTAATTTTACCTTCTTAATTTCCAAGTATTTTAAGGATCATATTTTGCACATTTGATAACACTGCACTCACCCTTTCACAGTCTCTCTTGCCTATGGAAATCTTTAAACCAGCAAAAGAGAAGACAAGACAAAAAGATAATCTAAAACTAAAACCAGAGTCTGATCAGAAAGTTTATTACATAGTCTATGATTTAATACTCAGAACTACAGGAGATTGAGTTTTATATACCCTCAAGGTTCAGTGGGAAGAAACTCATGCTGCTAACCAAATCCTGTGGTGTGCTGAGCCAGTGTTACAAACCTGGAGGCAGAGTCTGGACCTGCCAGCCTTGGGCTGTCCACGCCAGCATGCTCTCATGTGCACCCCGCAGGTATTTCCCTTGCCAAGAAATCCCAAGCTCTCAGCTCTACACGTGTCCCATTGTAAAGACTTCTTTTCTAATGTTTAGAACAGTTTGTTGTATTCAGCCATATCACTGAGCATGGCTAATTTGGGATACATTTACAAGCACTCACACTTGTCTTGCTTCCACTGCAGCCAGGCATAGCACCCATAGCTATCTCCCAAGCAAAGCTACCCAGACAATTCAGCTTTATGTAGCTGGCAGGCTCAGCTGTTACAGGGCTTTACTCTGACACACAGCTCTTCACAGAACAGCAATGCACGTGTATAATTGGACAACAGGTTGTGGTGACAATAAAATAACACATTATCCTATCTGATTTCTATGACTTAAAGGATTTCCCAACTTTCCATGCCTGCTGATGCCCTCTTAGTATTTAGATACCCGTGTCAAGTGAGTTACAAAACCAATCTGTTATTGTGGTGAATAAGCAATGGACAGATCTGCTGAATGATGCAAGGCTTCACTGACTTTTAGTTATGCTTATGTAACTCCATAGTTTCACAGCTGCTAATAATTAGCAGACAACCTGCATAAGTGCAAGGCAAAAAAAAAAGGAAAGGAGAATCCTGCTTCATCACATCAAAAACAAGTTACCAAAACAAGAGTAATGATTTTTTAATTTCCCATGATTTTCTTTTTCTGCTCTCAACAGAATTCAAACAAACACAGCATAACAAATTCAGCATAACTTATAACTGAAGATCTGAATGGTGCCTTGTTCGTAGCATTTGGATTTGAAACACAGATGCAGTTAACTCACAGCTTAACTTCTTCCATAGTACTCTTTAAAATGCTGATCTGTGTTCTTTCTCAGCTTCCAGATTTTAAAAAGTTTTCTTCAAGTGATTTTTTTTTAAACAAAGAGAGATTCAAACTTGGATTCAGTGTACAGCTTCCTCTGCTCTTTTCCTCTCTTAAAAATAAGAGATTAATTGTTATGCAGCAAACTGGGAATAACATCACTTTCTAAAAATTTCCTTTGCAGCTCTTGTCTTTATTTCACCAAATTCTTTTCCAGATCTGATGTTCTCAGTGTTTCCTGAAAAAAGTCAATGCAATAAACTGTTCTTTAGTACTAAAACCCCTATGAATATGACAGATAAAGCAAAAAAAAAATCTTTCACAGAGTAAAAGTAGTCTCTGTTGCCAAGTGATCTGAAAGTAGCTGAGTGGGGAAAGGAGATAGTTTTATGTTTAAAGACAACATCCTTTAGCTACTAAAGCACTAGTCTGCCAGTCAGGAGACTTATGTTCCTCTCCCAGCACTATTACTGACCTGCTGCTATGAAACTTCGGGCAAAGACACTTCCCCACACCATGCTTCTCTATGCATTCCAATTTTTGAAGTCTTTATTCAGAATTCTCAAGGTCGTTTTTGGATGTCTTGAGACCACTTTTATTCCCAGATGTTCTGGGGACAGACAAAAGCAGCCACGCTTACCCAGTAAAGCAGAAACAGCATATAGCCAGCTGGAAGGAACCACTGGATTTCATCTAGTTCAGAGCAGGGCTAACCTGTCTTAAAGCAGATTGCTTGGGCCTCATCCAGTCCAGTTTTTAGACCATCTCCAAGGACAGAGACTCCAGAATGTCTCTGGACAACCAGTTTCAGTGGTCAGCCACCCTCACCACCAAGGACCTTACTGGCAATTTTCGTAGGAAGCAGTGCAACAAGCTAAGGAATGCAATTTCTTCTTAGGGCTCACTTCTGGTCCTGATAAGTCAGGGTCCAGGAAAATTCAGAGAGAAGCCTGCTCCATGCTGCCTGCTCTTCACGGCAAGAGGATTTCAGCACTTAAGCACAGCATTCACCAAAAATATTAAAGAGAGGGAGGAAGAAGGAATCACCCCACTTCCTGAAGTTATCACAAGAGAAACATGCACAAGCTATTTTGGGCTCGCTGAAGCTGCGAAAAGCATTTATTTTAACCTCCGTATTACTTCCCATTAAAGAATATCCTGTAGTTTTGGAGATATGTACTCAAGTTTAGCTCAAACAAGGAGAGCGCTCTCATGAAAACATGCACTGGAGGACAGGAGGGCCCTTCACATGGACTTAGTCCCAGGAAGGAAACGGCAAGAGCTACACACAAACACACACTGAAGAGATTAAAGACGAGGGGTGCCACAGCTTAAATCTTAGGAACTTTTGCTTCTGCAACATCAGTAGTTTAAGGAGTTACAAAATTATACATTTTAACTCCAAAGTGTACTTATGTGTAATTGGAACCAAATGTAGACGAACACTAACGACATTACAGCAGGGTTAAGTGTTACAAAACAGACTCTCTAACTACTCCTCGTGCTTCCCGTTTATCTCCTTCCAGGAATAAGGAAAAACTTTCTATTCTGAACTCCTTTGATCTCTCAGATTCAGATGAAACTGCTCCCTCGCCACTTGTGTCTCCAGCCTTAGAGACACTCTTCACTGATCTTTGTGAAGCGAGTTGGATGCGGCCCAAGGACAGCTGCTCTTTCAGACCTGTGTGCCTGCAAGGCTGAAGAGTGGCTGCAGTATCTTTCAGAGCCCTGATGTTCAGGGTTATTTCCGCTGAAAAAAATAATTTTTTCCACAATTCAGATTTCACTTACAACTCAGCAGCAGTGGCATAGTGCTTGCAGAGAATCACAACAGAGTACTAACATAGTAAACAGTTCATTGATTTCCTTCCCCTTCCTCCTCTTCAGCTATCTAGACATACACATACATGTAGCTGGTGCTACATGAGAGCATTACACTGCTATCATACTGGTCACCACAAGCATCCGAAATATTTTAAATGAAACCTTCCACTAAAGCACGATTCTAGACATCTTTACTAAATTTAGTTTTTAATAATCCCTTTTCTGGGCTATTTGCCAACTAACAGTTATTATTCAATAACAGACAGATTTTCACATACATCTCTGAAGCAAGGAGCTAAACAACAAGCAGGTGTTAACTGCACACCCAACAGCACATGGGACAGACAGCTGCCTTGAAGATTTGTGGCCACTTCCAGTATGCTGGTACTACCAAGATCTTTTCTACCAACCCAAAACTTAACCATCTCCCCATATAAAGAATGCTCCTCCCACCCCTACTCAAATACAGCTAGCACCATGGATTTTGGACCAAGATACTTGACAGTCCCTTTTTATAACAGATCCAACAGACCAAGTGTTAGTGCACCACAGGAAGAAAAGGAGAAAGTGTCCACATAAGAGCCAAGAATAAGAGAAGTCAGTAGAAAGAACACAAAAGCATTTAATTAGACTTGAATTTTAACACTTCGTTGTTATGAAGAAGTCACAATTAAGATATGTTTACCTTGGCAAAAGCATAAACTTCAAAGAAATCCTCCCCTCTCCATTGCATCACTATTTCTCATGGTCTCTATACATAAGTCCATTATTCAGATGGAGATTCAATGTAGTTAAAAGCACAGAACACTTCTAAAGGCAGCTGCATAAAGACATTTTACTAAATTGTATATATACACCAAGAACAATATATGTGCCTCCAAAGGAAACCTATGAATTCCTGTCCTTGTGTCACATTTGTCAGACAACACCAACATGCACTCTTTTCTCCCTCCAAAAAAGCTTGGTGTTTATACAAGCAAGGCAGAAAACTAATAGCTGTTAGAACTTTACACACTGTAGGTAATGGAGAGCAATACTGCAGCGTGTTCCCTTCACAAAGGGATTAGCATTGCTTGTGCTCCTCAGTGGCCTCTCCACTGAAGAGGGTCTGGAGGTCATCAGATGTAAAGGTCATACCTGTTGTCACAGGTGGGAAATTGCTCCTTCTATAGCTAATACCTTTTTCTAGATGCACACTTTCAATTCTGACTCTACTGCATGAGTAAAAGCACTGAACCTCTGATGCAATTTTGTGATAACTCTGGGTTTCTCTCTCTCAAAAAAAGAGAAAGGTCTAACAGTCTTGTAGCAATGCCGCTCCCAAAGACAGCACCTTGCTACCTGATGCCATTCAGAGAGTAATGTAATGCTGTAGAAAGTTAAAATTATAATTTCAGTAGAAATACTAAAGTAGCAGCAGAAGTTAGGACACAGCTAGAGAGCTTCAACTGTTTTAATTCCCATTTGCTGGGGTGAGTGATCTCAAACCAAGAGGCAGGGGAGAGGCAGCACAGGGCTGATAGGGGACTTTTGTACAGACAGAGGGAATAGCTGCTCCTCCTCCTCCTCCTCTCTCTCCTTTTCCAGAGATTTTTCACCCAGATTGCTGAACCTTTCAGCAACTCATTTGACAGCACAACCCCACAGATAACTGGGAGAGGCTGAACGAGCTGCAGCACAGGGGTAAGAACAGGTGAGCAGCAACAAGAGATAAGAGAGGGGTGGGAGGGACAGGAGTGGAGGCAGAAATCCCTGAGCTGCCAAGGGCAATGTAGAGTAACCACAGCCTCCAGGGCACAGCCCCTGCCCCAAAGAGCTCGCACTCCACAGGCCAACCACAGGAACTGGCATCCCTCTCGCTTTACATTCCTCGGAAACTTGCTGTAACCAACTATGGAAACAATCATTTAGTGTACAACATGGAGAACTACACATTTGACAGGCAGATGCTAAGGGCAGTGTCCTGCTCAGCTTGAGGTCAGAGGATGCTGAAGAGTGAGGCAGAAAGACACACAAAATACTTGAGGAATGAAAAGCAGCACTTTCTGGAGGAACAATAACAGGGACTCAAGAGATACAATCTCGTATTTTGAGGATATTTGTTCTTGCCCTAGCTAAACAGATTTTTAAATGACATTTGTGCACATATAAAAACCTTTTCCTCTCCATTTGTAGCTTTCCTCTGTCCCACCCGATTCTCCCTCCTACTCTTTTCCTGAATCTCCCTTTCTGCATCTGTCCTCCCCTCATGTGCTCCCCCTGCACAGAGGGCAGAAGTGCTCTGGAACAGCTGCATTTCCTCCTTGCATGCTCCTTCCCCTCGCCCGCTCTGGCAGAGGGGAAAGTACATGCCAGCTCAGCCTGCCTCGTGCTTCACAGCACTCAAAGGTGTGCTGCCAGAGCAGGTCCCTCCACAACAGCACTGCCATCCCTCCTGCCTTTATTGAAGGCAAGGCT
>NW_008824035.1:9285935-9286958 GCF_000699105.1 Pygoscelis adeliae | reverse complement strand
ACTCCGAGAGGACCTCTTCTTTTTCACATGGCCTTGGGCCTCTGCACTGTGCTCCCAAATTGGAGGAGCTAGTGGACAGAAGAAACAGAGGGAAAAGTAGAGAGTGAAAAAGGGTGTGAACAAGGAGCAAAACACACTGCCCATCCTCTGGAGGTCAAGACAACTGAGAACAGCTGCTTATCACAGCCCTCTCTTTGAGGAAGCACTTGAAGAATACAAGAACAATTTAAAAGTACCTCAAGGTGGGTTCCTGAACAAGCACACCTTAGTGCCAGAGACAAGTGCTGTGTCACTTTTGCTTTAAATAAGAGGCCTGAGCAGGGCAGCTGAAGATGACCTGCTCTCAGAGAAGGGACATAGTCCTGCACTGCAGAAGGTGTTTATTAAAAGATGAAGCACAGCCATTAGAGTAGCAGAGGCAAACAAAGGGGAAGACAAGCTAAAACTTTAAGACTGTTTACTTGAGGTTCCCATGCTTGACTCTTTCAAAAAGCTCATAAGAGCCAGCTCAGAGGGCAGAGACCTGCTTTGGTTGCCTCCACCATAAAGCCTAACTACAAGGTTCACCTCAACATCTGCTGCAGATGAAAGCACTTGAGGAAGACTGCAACACGAACACCTGCATGAGCAAGCAAGCAACCGTAATGGCACGCTGCTTGGGTGCCACACGTGTGGGCAGTGGTGTGTGCCGTGGCCCTAGTGTGGCTCTCCCCACCCTGCCACACCAGCCAGGATTTCACAGCCTTGGCTGTACCACAGCGGGGGTGGACATGGATGCCACCAGCCACCTCCTTGGAGGTCCAGGCACAGGCATGGTCTGAGCTGCCAAGAGGGACTGGGGGCTGTGTTCAGAGGCCAATGCCATCCTCCATCCCAGGCACGCACCCAACCCCGGGGAAAGCGAGGGGGAAGTAGGGAGGGATCCCAGCCCCGCAAGCACGGCTTCGAAAGGCAGGAGGAGCGTGTCCCAGCCCGAGACAGAGCAGTCTGGAAGAAAAGAGAGAAAGAGAAAACAGGCACGAA
>NW_008824035.1:9263006-9285298 GCF_000699105.1 Pygoscelis adeliae | reverse complement strand
CACCCGCCCCGTCGCCCCCGGCTAGCAGGCCCGGCCCGGCCGGCGGAGCGCGGCTTTCCCGTGGGGTGGGCCTTCCCAGGCGGCGTGAGGGTCCTGGCGAAGGCCGTGCCCCCCGGCCGTACCTGCGGCCCTTCTGTCCCAGGTGGTCAGTGGAAGTTAAAACCAGTCAGAGCTAACGAGATAACCACATTAACAGGGAAAGGTTTTCAGGCCCCCGAGTGCTAACGAGCTGAACTGTGTGTATTGGTAGCTTTTCCCGGGATTCATCCTGTTCAAACCCCCACCGGTTCCCTGGCTGTAGGCATCGCCTGCATCGGCAGCTCTGCTTTCTGTAACCTCTTGGCCTCCCCTGCGCCCACTGGCATGGAGCGCCCGAGGGAAGAGGTGCGCTGCGCCCTCCCGCTCCTGCTCAGCGCTGCCCCGGCTTTCTGGGAAAACCCCCAAGGCCGTTAAGCAGGGTCTCCTCTTACCCCAGCTCCCGATGCTCTATTTGTCCGCAGAGCTCTCAACACACTTCATTTTCCCTACCTGCCTCCGATGGCCTTGATAGCAGCCAGCAGGGGAGGGGTAGTGGAGCTTGGGGAATGGCAAGGCAGCAGGCAGACACACACGGTGGAGTAGAAACATAATTAAACAGTGGGAAAGAGGTACTTGCTTTTTCCCTTTTAAGGTTTGCAGTATGCAGAGGTGTGGGAAGGTCAATTACCCCTCTCTACATGATGCCCCAAAAGGCATTTGTGCTTCTTACCTCAATTAACTCACGCAGAGATTGCTTTGCCAGACAAACAATAGATTCTGCTTCCTTTTCCCTCTCAGCTTGACTAAGTTTTCTAGAAACAAAGCTTCCGTTAATGTTTTTGGGTCCAGCAGTAAGGTCTTGAATGGAAAAATGCCCAAATTCTATGTAATGGAGTAGCTTGGGCAGATAAGAGCAAGGTTTGAAGGGTGAGAGCTGTGTCCTGAGTGCCTATGTGAGCCAACACATTGATCCTGCATGCTTTTGTCTCTGTAGGATTTCACGTTTTGGAGGTATTTGGATGGTTTTTGTATCAGTGTTTGCTATTTATCCCATATGGAGCCTGGAATAAACACATCACATGGTATTTCCCCAGTACGTAGACAAGAGGAAGCTGTTTGCCTCTACGTGACTTTTCAGCTAACCAGTGACCCAAATGCAGTATTGCTTTCCACTCCATGCATGAACATGGTCCAGCCGAGCAGCTGCATAACACTGTTGTCTGAAATATATGAATGTTAGGGACAGGTGTCCTGAAGAACTTAAATACATTCTTGATTCCCTTGTAGCAACACGTCCCAGCAAGGTCAAAAACTGAGTAACCTGTGTGCTGAGGTAACCTGCTGTAATTTACTTTCATGTTTGGACCAGGAGATGACCATTTGCCCAAAGACAGCATTATGGTGAGACACACTGCCCTGAGAGCAATGGCATTACTGATTTGCCTTCAGTGTAAGGTTTCAAACCTTGCCAGGCCTTTATGAAACATATTTTCTCTGTTTATGTGTCATTGCATGCTTGGAGCATTACAACATGGACACAAAAACAGGTTCAATTTTTTTCTCTCTACCCTCTTCTGACCCACGCACGCAACCTAGATTAGCTTGCAAGCAAAAATTATGGAGCTCACAAATGGAAAAACTGCAGGTACTCTGTGTTTACTGCCTTTACAGACCTAAAGCTCCCTAAAGAGGGTCACAAATCCACATGAGGCTCCTAAGCACAGCATATTGCATTTGGGTCACTGGTTAGCTGAAAAGTCACGTAGAGGCAAACAGCTTCCTCTTGTCTACGTACTGGGGAAATACCATGTGATGTGTTTATTCCAGGCTCCATATGGGATAAATAGCAAACACTGATACAGATCTGCTTGGCTGTTAGAAGTTGGGAAGATGTCCTACAATGGGAGATCTGTGCTGGGATGACGGGAAACATGTTAGGAAAGAGTTCTCCCTTTATGGGGAATCGACCGAGTGACCCATCATGTCTGTGCTGCAGTAGCCTACAAACTCCTTTGGACTCTTGCCTGCTGGTCAGTCTGGCCTGTCGCACGCTAACAAGTGAAATAATTGCCCTGTCCTTGTTGCACATAACGCACCTACAGCCAATGGAACTCAGCAGGGCTCTCGCAATGAGCATGGAAATGGTTGCTTGCAGGTTGGCTGTTTTCCATAGCTCTGCCAGTCTTTTATACTTTATCAGGGACTGAAGTACGACTGTTTTAGAGAATCGTTTGCAAAATGGTCTGATTGCCTCGTCTGTAGTTGGGATTTGATTTCCAGAAAGGGAGAAAGTACCCCAGAGCTTTGTTAGAAGTCAGTGTCTGTGCAACATTTATCTGAGAGAAGCTTGGGAGACTTGGTACCGATTTCACAATTTTTCAGGAAGAGAAAGAGGGAGGGAGGGAATTTACACCCAGGAGCGTGCCTAGGGGCCTGGAGGCTGTGCTAGACTTTATCTAGCACTAGTAAACATATGAAAATGTGAGGTCTTGTGACTGGATCCAAGAACAGCAACCTTCTAAAAGTGTCCAAAGTCAAAAGCATTTCTGATGTGCTAAACTATCGGTGACTTTAAAGGCGGCATCTTGCATGCCACCATACCAGAAAACAAACTTTTCAGGGAGGTAATGTGCTTCCTTTCTCCAATAGCAGCACAGTGTTTATGCACTTTGCGGGTCCTGTGTTACACATACTCTTTCGCCCTGCTGTCCCTACCCACTGTGGTTTGCTTCAGCTGTGGAAACAGGAACTGCTGAGTCAGCATGCTGATGAAACTCACACTGCTTTCACACATCTCTGGGGAGGTGGCCACAGCAAGGAGGTTGGCAGCAACTTATATCCTGGAGAAAAAATGAGTGCTTAAATTGTCTTACAACTGCCTGAAACAATAATCTGATTTCTTAAAAACTCTCAAACTGAAGGAGGCTTCAGGACCCGAGCACTAGTTGCAGGTGAGTGATCACACCTGGCATACACAAGCTCATGATCAAACGTTTAGAGTTCAGTGAATGTCATTTTCCTGCTCGCTCTGTTGATCAGCTCAACTACGTTTTACAAAGCTGAGATCCAACTGGCTGAATAGACAGAATAAGGCCATCAGGTTTAGCTCATCTGCCTGGTGATGATGGAGAGCAGCAGCCTGCTCTGATTACAGACTCATGCAGAAGTGAAATTGCTCCCTTGGAGTTGGTACAAGGTAATGGACTTTAAAAATTCAAATAACCTCCTTACAAATGTCAGGTCTCCTGAACAGCGCAATTGCCAAAGGGGAAAGAGATTTGGGGGTGACTGCATCCCTGCGAGCAAAATATCCATGGCACAGTAGAAAGTAGCTGAAGGTCAGCTAAAGGGATGGGAAGGGGAAACTTAATTGCCAAATTGTTTAAAAATTGGAAAGAGAGTTAGACTGAAGAAGATTGAGATGTTCCAGAGAGCTATTCTATTAAGGACAGAAATAGGGTGTTATCAACAAGCTCAAAGTGAGCAAAAGCAGCTTTAATAGGAAGAAGGTAGCAGTTAAAAGAGGGACAAGTTAACTGCTCAGGGTGCTATCACTATTAAAAGCAACACCTTCTCACCCAGAAGCCCCTGGTCTGCCTCGTTTAAATGAGGTCTGCTTACTTCAGCAGCACGGTGTTTGCATTTCATTATTTTTTACACTTATTAGAGAAATTCAACAATGAGTGTGTGAGGCCCGTTTCTTGTTTTGCTTATCATGAGAATTGTTAGTCGAAGCTCAGAGCCGAAATTTGCCTGTTGAAGGCAACGAGGCAGCAGAGGTGCACATGTGGGTCGCACGAGTATTATCCAGGGCCACCTCCCTGGGGCTGCTGGTGCTACCCACGTAGGAGAGAGGAGAGTTTAGTGTCAAGATTGCAGGGAGAGACTACAGTGCTGTAAATGAGAAATCGTTAGACGATATGTACTTACACATTGACAGCAAATTATCTTTGACAGTGACTGAGACAGCACATTTACAACCTCCAAAGCTACTATTTTAACAGGTGTACAGATGTGCTGACACATTAAAAGGACAGTAGCAGATAAGAAATTGTATGTAGGTAAGGATATTCTCTTTCAGTAGATGGATACTGGTAACAGGGGATGTTAGTGGTATGCAAGAAAAATGTATCGCAAAGGTGAGCTAGGAACAGAGAATAAAGAAGACTGGGACAGTCTGAGCATTCAAAGCAAAGCAAAACAAAGATGCAGATGAACTGTCTCCTGAAGTGTGCTTATTGGTGTTTGGACCATCTGTTTGGAGAGTCAGAGTACAATGCCTGGATTCTGCAACCTAAGAAGGGAAGTTGTTAGCATTTATTTTTGCCTGGTGTCACATCTTTTGAGACACGAGTAGCTCATCAAGACTCAGAGCGATAGGAAGGCAGGAGATTTGCTGTGCCCATAAGACAGATCAAACTATCACAAATAAAAATTGTCAAATAAATAATTTCAAAACTTTTTCTGAGGAAGTGGAAGGAAAACACTGCAACGTGGTAGCTAGCTGTGTATGAAGAGAGCTGGAGAAGCGAGCAGGCAGGCACGCATGTGTGCATGCACGCACCCTGGCACACAAATAGGTGGAATTTGGAGGCCAAGACCCAGATCTGCCTTGAGGAAGCTGGGGCAGCTGAACCAAGATACTGTGGATGCTCACCATGAATCTTGTTACTCAATGTTTATTTTTAATGCTAAGATTCAACCACATGCTGCTCTAAGAGGATTGTTCTGTCAATTTTAGAGCCAATCACAGTCTCCCAAATTAACTCCCAGGCACCGTTATGCTGCAGCTTAGCTCATGATGAGCCGGGGAGCTGTGTGACTCCCTCCGAGGGCTGAGAGCTGAGAACTCACACTGAAGATAAACAGAGCTGCAGCAAGCACTCCATCTGTCAGCAGAGGCTTTACCCAGCATACATCTTCAGCAATTGTTTACAGGGTTAACGATTATCCAGGGAGGCAAAGATTATCATCATCTAAACCGTAAGAGCTGAGCAGAGTGTTACAAGTGATCGATTGCCCCAGACAAACTGTTTGCTTTGCTTAGGACTGCAGCTCACCAAAACATCGTCCAGCAAACACTATGCAATGACAGAAGTATTGCCTAAGTGCCTAATTTTCCCTATAGAGCATCTCAAATGCCTGTCCTCTGCAGACATGACACATTCCTGTAGACCATTAACATAATACAAACTATTTTATTAAACTCACAGCAAATTATTTACAGCTGTTAGCAAAGTAGTCCTATTGGCTTGGGCAACCAGTTGGGAAAGATGAGTAACTTGTGACAGATGCCCCACCTCACTTTATTTATTTTTGAGAAATATAGGCAGCACTACTAGTACTTCCACGCTGTATTACTGAAACACACATAGGCTTGTTGCTTATGTTGAGTATTTACTAAAACCCAAAGGTCTTTGGCCAAAAGCAGCACTACTTCATTTTGGCCACTAGAGTGAGCTGCTGCTCAACATTTGAGTAAAGTTTGGGTAATTATTTGCGTTGCTCAGGCGAGGAGGTGTTCTGTCATTTTGTCATACGTAAGTAAAACTGAGATCCACACTTTCCGTAGGAATGATCTTTGTGATGCTGTGCCTGGCTTTAATGGTCATGATCTATTTCAGGGCAGGGGACAGTTTTCAGGGAACAGAGAGAATTGCGTTTAAGATGTCATACTGAGCACCCCCAAATTTGAAGCTGCCCCCACATTAGTCATCACTCAGAATGAAGAGTGGAAACCAACCTTCCCAGGGCAGAGTAGGCTGAGTATAGAGATTATCCTGTGGATACCCTCCTTTCCCCTCTGGCCTAAACTTTTCCCTTAGGATGCAATTGCAGAACATAGCTGTTGACAACTGAAAATCCTGAGCATTAATACATAATGAATGAATGGCTTCTTATAATGAGTATTGGCAGGTAAAAATAAGAGGGCAGTGACTGCAACATAGTCACTGGGATGCCTGATGGTCACAGAGCCGGGCTCAGTGAAAAAACAGGGCAAAAAATCCTCCTCTACAAGTCCTTTACCATGGGACTTGATAGCAAAAAATACCTGTGGGACCCAACCAGCTGAGTCTGGATCCTTCCCACAGTAAGGGACAGTCCCTCCTCTTTGCTGCATCAAGAGTTTCTACAGGTAGAGTCACATATGACAGTTAGCAGTTTCAGATTTGTGCGTGAAAATCAAGTGCTTAAGCATGGAGTTTGAGATATTTCTGCTGGTTACATCTAGTGTTACAAGAGAAGTCATTTGTGACTCCGCCAATACAAAAACCACAGAGCAGATATTGAAACCAGCTTGAACGCTAAAGTTGGATACAGATTTACAGCTCAGCTAAAGCTTATTACACTGCTATTGATTTCAGTAGAATTGTATCTGTGGGTTACAAAGTCAGACAGTCTTATTAATACATTAACATTTTTAATAAATGGTAAAACGGATCAAAACCTGGCTGACAGCCATTCAGTCTACCAGTAATGCAAGTGTTTCTTTTTGGCAAGGAAATGCCACCAAGCAGCAGCCCAGAAGTGCTAAGTATGGAGCCTTACGTTTTATTATCCCTGCTCTTTCCCAGCAGGGACCGATTCCTGTCTGTGAAACTTTCGGAGGCTGGCCAGGTTCTGACGGTTAAGATGCTTTCAGATGCTGACCAGGGTAGCAAATAGTTTCCAGTTGATGTTCATCCTTGCTGATTTAATTCAATAAGGCGACCAGCAAATACAGCTAATGTTCCTATAATACAAACTAGCATAAATATGCCAAGGAGAAGATGATCAACCACCATCGCAACAAACTTCCATTCTTCTGCAGCCTGGGAAAGAAACAAAGGAGATGGTAAAATCTCTGCAGAGCCACGTTTGTTATGGGCATTCTTGTAATTTACTGTCTTGAACAGTGGAAAGGCTCTTCCTTAAGTTCCACTATTATTATGCAAAAAGTACTCATTTTCTTCTCAAAAGCAGGTCAGTGGTTCAGAAAGCCTAAGCAACCTAGAAATGCAAGTTTCAAGGCTAAACTGTTTAGAAACCCTGGCAATTTGGTGAACAATTTCATTAAAAAGAAATGTTGAAAAGCTTAATTTTTAGGCAAATCGTTGCTTTTGAAAGAGAGTTTAAAACATTGAAAGCAAAATGCTTAGTTTGGCCCAACTGGCTTTTGTTTTTCTATTGCTTTTTCATTCTCACGGGATATCTAAGCAATTTCCATTAATTTAGCTCTAGTCCCTGCTTTCCATCCCTACTATACACTCTAAGGTCTGGGAAAACCTTCTTGGTAGCTCCCTTAGTCTTTTTTCCAGTTGTGGGACACCGTGAACCATTTGCTTTGCGACTGCCTTTTCACTAGACGCTTTTGGTGGGAACGCAGCACCGTAAGAGCGAGCAGAGTGTGAGGTGCTAAGTGCAGCAGGGCTCAGGATTTCCAGCCCTGGAACTCTGCCTTACGGAATGACACGTACTGGCCTAAGGCACCCTCTACTTTTGCCTTAGTTGCCCCACAAGTAGAAGAGGCTGTTGTAATTTATCTAGAGGACACCGATAATCAATACTGTTTTGAGGTGGTCCATAATTGAATGCAATGAGGTGGCAGCCTTCAGAAGCCACAACCTTCCGTTTATTTGGGGAACTTGACTTTTGAAGCCCTCTGGAAGTGATATCAACAGTGCCCAGACGACACAAGCAGCTGGGCTCCACTTCCGAAGGGAGCACTTGCCAGTAACCTGAAGACCCTCCTTGTAAGTCTAGGAGGAAGTGAAGCCCAGAGATGCTGAAGCCACGCCAGCCCTGCCGAGGGCAACACTTTATCTGCAGAGAGGCATAGGAGTCATGGGGAATATGAGACTACAGCCAGAGCCATTCCACATGCTCCAGGAATTTGGTCACAGGAACAAATGCCATGGTGTAAATTCTGCCCGTGGGAAGGAGGCGCCTCCTTCTCAAGAGCAGGGGACAAATTATTGTCCCAGAGAGCTCTCCCCCCATCTTCAGGCTAGCAGCAGGGGACAAATTATTGTCCCAGAGAGCTCTCCCCCCATCTTCAGGTTAGCCTGCAGCTGAGCAGGAAAGGTCTATGATCATTTAGACAGATGAAGTACTGGTACGGAATTATCCATGCAAAAAGCTGTGTGAGCTGTGATAACTGAAATAAAAGAGGGGGTTAACTGTGTTGAATGTGCTAGGAGGAGGCAGAGCTAGGTTTTCCTGGGGAACACTGCCATATGTGACTCTACACGCATTTATCCTTCCTTTGGCTTGCAATGTGGAAAAAGTCAGTAATCTGAGTAGCTCATGACGTGCTTCACTTGCAGGGACTACTTGTAGCATTCAGGAATAAAACAAAACCTTATTGAAAACAGAATTATCATTTGTAAGTTACATTTAACACTTCTCAGATAAAACTGCTAGCCTTTTGGAGGCCGGCTTGCTTCCTGGCTTTTCAAAAGTGACAGGAGATTGTTTACCACAGGGGGAAGACGCCTGAGTGGGAGACAGGAGGAATGTGTTTTGGAACTTGCTTACAGCTCTTGAAACGTCTTTGCTACTCACAGACACTCCATCTCTATGGCTTCATGTACCACATTTAGAAAACCTTAGCACTGCCACTTTTTTTCTTTTTTTTTTTTTGGACCAAGATTCGATTGCCATCTGTGACTATTGTCTGTCACTTCTTGTTGACTGCATCAAGGGGAGAAGACTCTCCCCTGCTAAAGCCAAAACAGGGTTTGGAGTGTTTTTATGAGGTGTGGATATTTTGCCAAAAAAAAAAAAAAAAAAGAAAAGTAGCAATTTGAAAGCAAGAAATGAATCATGCACAAAAAATGCCTTACATTACTGGCTTCTTGGTCTGATTTCATTGTTTCCGCAATGTATTTGATTCCCTCTATAGCATTTTTCACATCTGGATTTTTGGTAAGCGGGGAGTAGAAGTTGACAGGCACAGAACCTGGCTTCCCAGAAATTTCAGAAATATCAATGTCTTCTGCAAAAATATTTTTGTCTTCTTTATCCCTGGACGGTCGTTTCATTGTAGAGAAAAACATGATGTTTGGGATTGTGTCAATAAAGATCTGAAAACAAAGAGGGAGAAGAAGACAGTTGCTGGTCGGCGGGGCTGTGTTACAGATGCAGCTGTGTACTGAACAAAGGCGAGCCTCTCCGGTCCCAAATCGCTTCCCGCGCTGGATCAGCTACAGATTCCCTCTCGGAGCATGTCACAGCCTGCGCCTTAGTCACACTGGGGCTTTTGTCAGCCTTATGTCCCAGGGCAGATGGAGTCACCCACAGGCCTGTCACATTTTCTGGAAACCATTTCCCCCTGCCATATAGCCAACATCTACACATGAAGGGGGATGCTACGTCCCAGAGCAGACCCTCATCTAATTTGGAACATATTGCTTACGAATCTGGCTTGAAGAATAGACTACAAAGGATCTCTTTTGGCTACTTATGTTTGACTTTGCTATTACAAATGTTTGTTATACATGCATATATGGTTTACAATAAGTTTCCTTTGGAATAACGGAGGCTTGCTGCCAGAGTAATTTTAAGGGCATGCAGTGTTTGCCTGTTGAAATCTCTCTTCTGCAGGGATTGTTCATGCTGCAGAGTGAATCTGATGTAAGCTGTAGCCTTAAAAGTATAATTAGAAATACAGAGAACAATCTCCTATTCATGTCATGGTTTAATATGAACCCAGGCAGGCTTAAAAAAAAGCAAGAATAACTGAATGGATCCACTTTGGTACTGTCTCCCTGGCAAAGGACTTGTAGTGACAGACATCCATTTTTTTTCTGCATCTCGTGGTTACCATTGACACTAGTGTGCAAGGATCTCCTTGCTTCCCAAGGACTGCAGAGTGACTGTGTTTATTGGAAAAGTACAGAGAAGATCATGGCTTTTGCTAAACTCTTTTTCAAAATGGGATGCTGAACGCAGGTATCCCCAATGGCCTTTGTGCTCTGCACTCACATGGGCTGGTGAACTTGGCCACTGGCAGGCAGCAATGTTTTGCAGTCAGATGGAAAATTAGACCAGGAAATGTAATTTGAGTCCAGCTGGCCCATTTTCTTTTCCCTGTACCTTCAGCTGCCCATGTTTTGCCTCATCTGTTCCCTGCAAGACTCTACCCCAGTAGACAACTTTGTTACTTAAAGGAGCACCTTAGCAGTCTTGCTGACTTTATGCACAGCTAAGTAGTAAACACTGGCTCTTGTGCCTAGAGAGATTTAATGTGATGCATTTACTTCCCCAATTCTTGTTGACTTTTATTAGAAAACCTGCCAATAAAATATGGAGTGCTCACTGGAAACCAGGAAACGTGCAAAGCCATATAGCTCACCTTTCTGACCCAGTGCGGCATGGTGTGAGTGCTTGGGGAGCGGTGGTGGGTGTTGATGACGATGACCGTGATGATGATTGAAGCGATGACAAACACCATTGTAAACAACATATATTTGCCTATCAGAGGCACCGCACTGGAGGTGGAGGGAATCAGCTCCACGATGACCAGAAGGAACACAGTCAAAGACAGCAGGACAGAGATGCTGAGAGTCATTTTCTCACCTGCCATGCAAAAAACACAAAACAAAACACCAAACCTACCAGAAACCCCCCCACTATTGCTGTTCCTATCATTCAGTACAGAGAGTATTTATTTGAGAAGATAGGATGTGGATGATGGCTATTCACACATGTACGTGTGTGCGCGCATCTGGAGTGCTATTATCTCTCCCAGCATCCAAAGCAGTAACCAGGCTGGCCAAACCTGAGAGGCTCTCAGCATCAGCTACAGCATTAAGGTGGGAATTACCAGGTATGCCTGGGCTGAGGTATGGGTGATGGATATGGAAAGCTTACTTGCCAGGCGCACTTCATGGGCTGTGCATTTTGAGTGATGAAGTATATGCACCTGATTAATGCTTGCTCCACAGCCTCCTGGAGGTTCGCTTGCCTTACTCCCTGGCAGGCTCATGCTGGGCTGAGTAGGCAGACAAAAATCACAACTGACACCAGTTGCTATTTGAGATCTTCCAGTATGTAGGATGTCAAAACCAAACCACAAAACATGATTCACACATCTTTTTTCTATCCACTTCAACTTTCTATAAAGTTTTCCACTGGAAAAAAATACATCAAGTATTTCATAGAAGAGGCTTAATGAAATTAAGCAGTATGAAAAGCTGACACAAGGTAAAATGAATGAAGCAGAGGAAATGGTTGCAGGGAGCAAGAGCTGCTCAGCAGGGACAAAGGAGGCCAGAAGAGCCCAGGATTGCTTGTTGTGTCACACGGGTAACTTCTGTGAACAGATAACAAGATCTCTGCTCTAACACTGTGCCAAAGGGCCTCACTCATCCTTTGTGTGCTCCCTTACTGCGTGATGTACTAACACACTAACTACCTACAAACATAGGTAAAATATACATAGGCAAAACATAACAATCAACTAGCTAGATCTTTCTTTTGCAGAAGTTAACTGGATAGTTAAGCAGTGACTTCTGTGGGAAATCAGCCCAATTTATTTATATCAATAGTTTCAGCTTTCAGCACTTACCCTTTATTTGCAGAATGTTTAGAGCCATTATTTTGAGTGGAAACGTCTGGTTTTAGTAAGCGCTGCCCTTTAAGTTGGCTGGTGATTTCAAATACTCAGAATTTCTCAGAAACTTGTTAGAAGAGCAATTTCTATGGGAGTAGAATGAGTAAATCCACATACCTGAATCTGTGGGTAGGTAAAAAACTAACCCAGTTAAAAAGGAGAAGAGCAGGCAGGGAATGATGACGTTCACGATGAAGTAGAGAGGCAGGCGCTGCATGAGGAAGTGGTAGGTGATATCCAGGTAGGGGGTGTCAGGGCAGCAAGCGTAGTAAACCCAGTGCTTCCAGCCACGGTAGTCCTTCATCACCCACTCCCCACTCTCCATGAAGTTACTCAGATCTGGACGATCACTCTCCTGACATAAAAAAATACAAATTCTTAATATTAGATGTTCTGAACAAAATCAAAACTTGGTAGTTGCTCAGGAACAGGATTCCCAATAACTCAGGCACTTCATGCATTTTTGTGAGCAAACCACTCTTGTGTATGTTGTTTTAGAATATCATCCTCTACACAGCATTCAACTGAATATTTTACAGAAACAGTCAGGGATAGTTGACTAAAGAGAGACTGATTAAATATTTACAGATAGGAGACATACCTCAGGGGGCGGGGAAAAAAAAGAGCAAAAAAAACCCCCCCCTTCAAAAAAAAAAAAAAAAAAGAAAACAAAAGCAGAACAGGCAGCACCATAAGGAGTGGTGTGAAGCTGACAGAAGACAGACAGGCAGGAGACTGTTAGGGCACAGGAATTATGCGTTTGCAGGATTTTAGAAGCCAAACCAGGAAATTTTGTGCTAGATCTACAAATAGGGTTTTTATATTTTACACGTAGTGCCTGCTTGTTTTTCAGTCAAACCAAGGTTATATTCCATTCTAAAACTGAGATTTCCCTAAAAACATATCCAGGTCTTTACTGCTTTTCCCAATTACAAGCTCCTTGCTTACCGGGTTAATAACAACCACTGTACCATCGTATGTCCAAGTTCCCAACTTCATACTGCAGTTCTGCTGGTCAAATGGGAAGTGCGTGACTATAATTTCACAGTAACTTTTAAAAATAGCTGGTGGTGTCCAGGTGATCAGGCCTGTGTGCTCCAGAAGGACTTTGGTGTATTTAACGATGGCAAAATCACCGTCTGCGCTGCAAAAAGGAACACGGACATTAACAGCAATATGGGCAGCGTAATTAACATGGTCACAAAAGGATTTCTCCAGCTGCGGATCATCTGGTCTCCCCAGTGCCATCGTGCCCGCTCCTGGAGAAACTTACTCTGCGGCATGCTATCCACTGGCCCAGATGTCGTGGGAAAGCAGCCCCACCATAGTGGTGCCACGAGGCAGAGCTACCCCTCCTCTCCCCAGGCAGCTGGCACCCCTTACTTGTTGTAAAGAACAAGGTCTGGCCGCCAGATATCATCTGAGGGGATGCGGATTTTTTTCACACCGCCGTAGTCCTCTGGATTCCACTTGAGGTTGACGTCCGTCCATTGCTAAAGAGGAAGGATTTCAGCCACTAAGAGCCTCTTCCAGCACTTCTGGGGGTATTTTTGGTACTTCCTAGAAACATGCACCTCCCTTCCTTTGGGACATGCAGGAAAGCATAAACATACGCTAGTGGGACCCCCAGCTAATTTTTTACATTAACTTAAATTTTGGTTTAAGAAGCTTATAAAAAAAAATAGAAAATAATATAAAAGATAAATATACCATAAATCTATTGTTTGAAATACAACAGAAAATGTTTTTTTTTTAAGGCTCTTAGTGTCTAGCGCATTTTGTTCTTGAGACCCGAGAAAGAAGAAATGCTCTGCTAGCTGACCCACCTGTCCAAGTTGCCCCTGAAAGTATAACAGAGTAGTTCATTCCTGGCTGTGTCCAGTGCATTTATTTGAATTGGATGAAATGGTTAGCAATATTTAGAGTTACCTGTTTCAGGCGTACGTTGGTTGTTACAATCTGATTTACTTCATCCTTGGAAAAAAAAAAAAGGATGCAGTAGCAGCAAACATCAGGATTAAAGGAGAAAAAATTGTATCCTCAGAAAAAGGACACCGTTTGGCACTATCACACAAGCCAGCAGTTCAACATGTACCACACATTCATACCGTACCACACTAATAAGTTGAATGAGCTGCAGCCCGACGGTGACAACGACGGCATCCCGATGGTCCTCCACTGGGCGCACCACCTTGTTGTAGTCCCTGAACAAGTCCTCGACGAGGCGAGTCTCATGTTCATAGCACAGGGCCAGCCCAGCTGCAGAACAGCAGGGGTGGCATCAGTGAGATGGGGCAGGGGACACGTTACAATGCCCTCAGTCTGAGGTGGGCATGAAGGAAATACTGTCAACAACAAGCTGCTGGCGGTGGGTGAACACCAAGTCCTCTGTGTGACTCCTCATTTCAGGCGTGCATTACGTGCATTGCAAATACCGTCAGCTGGGGTAACTACCTATCTGATCCAGAGGTCAGCTTAGGAGCAAGGCAACAACAGCCTCCAACCAGGAGATGAACAAAAACAAATAGCCATGATGGTGGACATCAGACTGATCATTAGGAATCTCCTCCAGGATCTCCCAACCTGCAACTGTGCTTACATGCAATACTTTGGACAGTTAAATGCAGAGAATACCCATAATCAGGGATTTCTGATGTCATCTTCTCCACCTTCAATTCCACAGACTTGCCTGTAACAGTAACTTTAAAGGACAGGGCCAAGCACAACAGTCGCTGAGGTGAAAGCACCATCCAGACTCCTTGCATCTGAAGTCTAAGCAGAGCAGGAGCACCTCTCCACAATGGGAGTTGCTCAGGTTGTGTTTGTGACCATTCACAATGCGGTCTCCTATTTCCCTCTCCTCAGGGAAGGTTTCAGCTTGTCCTTGGAGAGCTCTGCCCACAGACTGCTCAGCGTGACTCAGCAGCGCTACACGGAAGAGCCCTTGTAAGAAGAGCATCACGAGTGAAAATGGCAGGTAGCAGCTTTGTTTCAGTGCAGCTTTAGCAGTACACGTGCATGGCATAGTACTCCCAAGGGGTGAGTGCTCAGCTTCCCACCTCACAGAAAAACAGATGAACCCCATTTCCAGATCACCTGTTGCAGAACAAGCAGCCACATCATGTACCCAGACTGTAGCTGCTTCACTGTTACAGGGGAGCAAAGCAAATGGAAGGGGGGCTTGGGGATGTTTTTGTATGTACCCCCTTTCAAAGGTAGTGAGAGGGAACGGAACAGCTGAGCCTTGCCACAAGCATTTTTGGCAGATCCCATCCTTGCCTTCCCTTCTCTCAGTTTGAATCCCGGGCCATTGAAGTCAACAAGAATTTTGCTGCTGACTCCAACCTAAGCCAGGATTTCCCCTTGTTTCCTAACTGACTTTTCATCAGGTCCTTTTACATAGTTGAGCTGAGATGCCAAGGATTCTGTCTCGGCCTTGTCCTGCCATGAGATGGTATTAAAACACTTGGATGCCATTGAGAAAAGCTGTCTGCTGCAGACAAGCGCTGCTTGCTTCCCCTGCCAGGAAGCTGGGCTGGGGTGGGCAGGAGTCATCTTTCAATTTTTAAGTTATGATCGCAGCATCATATCTAAGTCAAGATCTTTGCTATGCTTTATTAATCCGATTAAAATCCTTCACATTGCTGCCTTCTGGTGTGGCTTGCAGGAATTTAGTATACTGCTTGAATTTGGTGAAAAATTTTTAAGATCATGAAATACTTATTCTTTTAAGGGACAGTTTAAAAAGAATTATCCTGGTACAACACATGCAGCTGCAAATCAATTCTGCTTCCTTGTCAGTAGTCCCACAACTTAATGAAATTTCTTGTAATGAATTTTTACATTTCAAGCCATGTTTACTAGTCCCTTTCACACATTTTGAAATACATGTAGCACTAGAGTAAATGGGAGCATGGCAAAAAGATAACAGAAAGAAAAACAATTAAACACAAAACCATCTCACTTCAAAATATCTGGTGTCTGAAATTACAAATACCTGAGCTGTTACCAAGGCACTCCAAAGCTCTCATTTAAATGATCCGGTGTGTTCATAAAACCTTATCAGCAGGACAGGCTGCTCCCAGAACATACATTTGCTCATACTGATGTATACGCAAAGCTCTGGTCCTGCACACTCAGGAAGGAGATGACCCCTGTTCAAGGAAATGGCTGGAACACCTTTACCTGTGGAGATGAGGAGTAGTACGCGATGGACCTTCATCATCCCAGCTCCCTCTTGCTGTAGTCATACAGATGGAGGCACACACAAAGCACCTTTAAGGTCTCTTCAGAGGAGGGCTGTGCTGCCTCCTGCTAGGGTGCTGGCAAAATATAACCACTGAGGTATTGATTTACAGCACCTGTTTTTGGGAATGACAGCTGAGGGCCATTGCGCTGCCGGGTTGGAAATGGAAGCACAATGTGTTTCACCAGTCAAGTATCTTCTGCGGTTTACAGAAGGTCATTTTTTCTAAGTGGCAATGTGATCTGTGACTTAATAAACAAATAAATATATAAATAAAGATAAGAAAGGATTATCTGTAGAGTAACTGAACATCTCGGTGAGATCTTGGAAACTTCCCGAGCTGGAGACCCAAAGCTGTGCATCACCCTTTTTGACCAGAGCAACCTGCCAGATTTGGGATTTTGTTTCTCTGAGGGAAAACAGATCACAGTCATTTATTTCTGATGCACCCTCACAGCGTACAGACTGCGTGCTGGGATGAGGCTGCTCCCTTTGCTTCACAGATGGATGAGAAATCGTTGAAGAAGTGAACAAATATGCTCAAGAGAGATCCATCTCCTTGAATCTACTGGGACTTCCAGAAGGTACTCAGCAGAACCCCCCCCTTGAAAGCTGTTAACTAGCCTAAATAACCTGAAGTAAGAGGGAAAACCCTCCCATAGATACCTATAGGCTTACTGAACGGTGAAAGGCAATGGTAGGAACATATGTTTGGTTTCTATAGCAGGGCAGGTCCAGTGGATTCCTGCAGGGCATGCTAGTGCTTGCTCATTATTGTCATAAATCACCTGGAAAAGGAGTGAAAAGTGAGGTGTTTGGTATTATTACTCAGTTATTCAGGCTAGCAAAGAAAATGACCAACTGTGAAGAGTTCCTCTGAGCTCACTGATATCACTCAGGAACAAAATCTTGAGACAGATAGTTTTGTGAAGGGCTCAGCAGTGTGAGAAAAGCAAGTCAATCAGTTCCTAGAAAAGAGATGAAGCAAACAGGAAAGATGCCGCTATAAATCCATGGTGTCCTGAGTGCTCTTTGCAGTTCTGGTCCTCTGGTTTCAAAAGGAGACTTGGAAAAGGCCCAGGAGAAAGTGATGACGTCCATGGTACAGACTGGCTTCCACACCTGGAACAGATAGATAGTATGAACCTTCAGTCTGGAAGAGAAGCCAGAGAGAGAAACGGCTTTGGTAGGGTCTGTAAAATCACAAGTGGTCTGGAGAAGCCAGATTTGGATTCACTCACTGTTCCAGTATAAAAAAAGTAGAGGGCATCGAGGGAAACTTGAGTTGATAGGCTTAAACAAGACACTTCTTCACACAGTACAGCTGTGGTGGAACTCAGTGCCACAGGAGTTTCTGGTTGCCAGAAGTTTGTGTATATTCAGAAAAATTAGTCTGATAAATTCATTTCATGGTCTAAATAAAAAAACCCAGGAAGTCTGTCACAGAAGTCCCAGAGTCACAAGTCACAGGAAGCTGGGGCAGTGTCCTGGGGAAATACTGCTCAATGCTTGCCCTGTTCTTGCACTTTTCCCTAGGCACCTGCTGTTTGGAGATATTGGACTATGTGACCTGCTGCAACCATTCCTACACACTGCTGCAAATTTCCTTTTCCAGAAAACATTCCCCACAAACACCTTTTTTAGCGTTGCCTCTGGGTGACACCAGACGTACTTTCTGTTTCTTATGGATACCCCTTGTGCTGTCTGCCAGCTGGTTTGGTGTTTCATGCTGGATGCCTTTTTTTTTTTCTTTTTAAATCACTCCCCCTCACTCACCCCTCCTCCACTAACTCAGCATTCAGCCTAGTCTACATTTACATTTATCCTCCAGTAAAAACTCTCCATCTACATAACTCTGGCCTTGTTCCTGGCCTGTGCCTTGGCCAACAGCTCCCATTGTTGCAGCTATCTTATTTCAAAGCTGCTTCCAACCTTTATCCCAGGCCAGGCAGCTGCCGTGCCCAGCAGAGATACAATTGCACAGAGGCATTGCGGGAATGCTGACGGTGCCCCTCCGGATCCTCTCGGGGTCTCTCAAAGCATTCCTGACCACCCAAGGCAGGCTCTCAAACAGATGGAGGAGAGCGTTACCACACTCTTTGGCAAATTGGGTAACAAATAGCTCTTGGGTAACACAAGTTTCTGCTCCCCCACCAAAAAAGGTCTAGCTGCTTGGAATCAGCAGGATGCAGAATCCGTATGAGCCCCAGAAAGTCTGCAGCCTTCAGATGGGTTATTTCTCTTGCAGCTGGGCTGACCTGAGAACAGCCCCCTGACCTGAGAGCCAGCTCCACCTCACTGGCTGGAAGTCAGAGCTCACGCTGGAAGAGGCAGGAGCAGGTATTTGGAGAAGGCCTTTGGGGAGCAACAGCCTGGCTGCAAGGAATGTTCGCTGGCAGAGACACAAGGCTGCTTCCCTCCCAAAAAAATCAAGGCAACCCGAGCTGCTGCGGTTAAATATGGATGGAGAACTGAATGCTGCTTGTTGTCAACGGGGGAATGTGACCAGTCCTGACTGAGGTGAAAAAGCAAGGGGAGGGGACAAGCTATACTGAGTGCCTGAATTTGATCCATTGCTAAGAAGGGTCTCATTTTGCCCTCAGAGTATTCGGAGATTTTTTTGACAAATGTTTTATTCCCACACAGAAAAACCCTTTTCAGGTCTACCTCAACTCCAAGCTTTCTGGCTTGGTTTGTGAGGCACCCCCCAGACCTCAGACAAACCCACTTCCCACCGTGCTAACCTGGCAGACCAGTTCTCATTCATATCGACTGGAAAGAAGCAGAACTCACTGCTAGCTGAATTTAGGGCATTGCTTTTTCCATTCATGTACCAGATACAAGTGCTACGAGGCCTTCTGTCCATTCCAGCCTGAAGGAAGTCAGCTGTAAACAAATACTACTGCAGATAAGTCTTTTTGGCAGGGTGATATCATGCAACCACGTTACAAGTGAGCAGAATACCTAATACTTTTGACAGAGTGAGGAATACAAGATTTTCACTGAAATCTTTGTCACACAATTGCATGCAAAAATGCAATGGCCAACTAGAAAGAGCAGATGCAGGAGGCTCCAACGGCTGCAGGGACTGCAGGGACTGCGTGGGGGAAGCAGAAGTGAAATTAATAAAAAAAATAGAGAAAAGGTAGGTATTACATCAGGGACATTAAGGGCACAAAAGCTGAAAAATAATAGTGTTCATTTGGGTTTTTTTAGCTTCCGAATGCAGTATATGCATTTTTTAACACATTTTGGTATCAGAAAAATGGCATTGTTGGTGGCAGTAGATGATGGCAGCACTGGATAAGAGAAGGCAGATGGTTAGACAAGTAATTTGTGAATTTGCTATGTGTTTGTTACCAGATTGCCCCTAGTTATAGACAGTATGGCACACATTTCCCGCTGGAAGCCATCTCGCAGGAGTCTGGCGGCTCAACACTATTGCCACCAGATGGCAACAGATGGCTAAAAAAGATGCAGTGGGCACACGACGGGCATTTGAGCCAGAACGGTCACAAACAATCCCTAGCAAGAGCAAAACAGGGAGTAAATATTTTCAAGAAGAAATGCATTCAGGGAATTAACGACAGTCTTGAGATGCTAATGGACTGTACTTCCCCTGTTTATTCCAGTGCCCATAAGAACACGTTAAGCATTAATATACACATCAGTACGTACTGACAGATAGGATTTAATTCCACAAATCAAGACATTCAAAGTTGCAGTTTTCCATACTGAGACACACCTCAGCCATCCTGCAAATATGTTTTATCCCCATGGACGTTTGTAGCAAATTTGTTTTCAGCATATCTTTTCTTTGTTTTCTATTACACAGGCCAAAGGAATTAAAAATACCAAAAACTCACTCAAAAGTGGTGCTCTTATCCTCTGCAGTTACAGAGCTTACATATCATAGCATAGACATGGTGCACATTCATCTAATCAGAAGGATGCTTCTGAAAAAAAGGGCTTGAGTCTGGAAAGAAAAAGAAGAGCAAGGAAAAGGTCCACAGTCAAATAGAGAAACCACAATCACAAAATACATCGTTAGATCAGTGGCACAAGTGTTAACCTATTGCAGGTGAGGAGAAACACTGCTCCTCTATAAACAGGCACCAACCTTCACAGTCACGCTGCTCAGCCAAAAGTGACACTAGCAACAGAGACTCATTGTCCCAGCTTGAGCAAGCCATGTGCAGTAATGAGAATGGAGACCAGCAATAACTGAAAACGCAATCCAGTGAGACGACAAGCACGAGCTGACCAGCCACAAAGTGCCAGAGGAATTGATAAGAAGGTTGCAGCTTCACGCTGCCTTTCTGTTACGGAAACTCCAGGAAACCAGTCCTGGAGCTGAATAACATTGCTGAATAAAGCAGTGATAAAGTCAACTCCAGCTATCATCCCTGACAAGGTTGCTTCTAGGGCTCCTGTCTGAGTACTAAGGCTTATCTCTGGGACCTAGGTGAGTCATGCTGGAGAGCCAAACAAGACAACAAAAGAGGACAAGTCCATTAGATGTGAGGTTTGCTCTGCCCTGCTCCTGCAGGCCACTCTGTCAGCACAGCAGCTTGCGAGAGCCGTGCTAGAGTGGCGAGGACAGCAGAAGAACAGTTTTGCTGGTCCATCCCCTCATGAAGACTTCCCTGCACAGCAGGACTCCTCAGACACTCTGCTTCTGGGGTCAGGAAAATCTCATTCATACATGGATGCAGCTAGGTGACACCTGTATTTATTAAAAACTCTGCCCTTTCCCAGCAGCACAAGTCAACAGCTGGAAAATGCACTCAGCCTGGTACAGACCACTACTACTACCTGTTCTGAACTCCGTCTGCAACCACCAGGCATGAGTTTTCTCTCTGCGGATGCAGAAAAACTCCACAAAGCACAAAAGTCTTGCAGCTGAGAGTACAGCTGGACAGAGAGGGCGGCCCGGGTGTCAAAGCTGGGATCTAGGTGGGCAGTGCCAGCTCTGCCACATCCTGACAGTGGAGACGTCCAAGGCAATGTTTAAACAAGTGTTGGGCACCCGAGTACTCTCCTGGAAGTGTCTGCCTCTGGAGGTGGCATAATATCATCATATTATATTTTGGGTACTTATTCTGATGCTGATTTGCTTTTGTAAGTATATAGTTGAGTTACTACCAGTGCAGAAAGTAGAGCCTGGCATTGCCTGACTTCTGGAAATGTGTGTATATCATATCACACTCCTACCCCATTTCATACAGTGGCTTTCATGAGTGGGACCACAGACAGCATTTAGCCTGAAGTATATCTCTGGATGCTCACATTTACATGTTTAAATACACATATCTGGTTTTGAATGTAGATGATTCTCCATTGGAGTAACTGCAGTGCAGGCTGTTCAAGTTTAGCTTTACATAAAAGCAAGCTGCTTGTTCAGCTCCTAACACATTTTGGCCAGTATTCTGTAGTTCAGAGTTTTCCTGAAGACATTTTGAGGGGAGCTCCACAACACAGCCAGTGGAAAGAAGAACTGGCAATGTGGGAAGTATGTTTTAATGCTTAAAAGCTGCTGCGCTGGTTAGCTGCTTCTTTTATCCAGTTCACAGAGAAAAAAAAAAAAGATAAAAATCACATTTTAGCTCTTAACTGACACAGGCTCTTCTCTGATTGCTGGCCCATAAGGATATAATTGACTACAACCCTTTTGCAATGTCATCACTCCCAAATACAAAAGCAATTAAATCCTGGAACATGGAGCACCCCACGGCACATTCCCCACATAGCCCCAGCTGCGGGATGAAAGCACAAACATCCATCTGGACGTCATCTGCTTCCCGTGGAGCGCCCGCGTTGCGGCGAGAGGCAGGCATGCTAAACCATCCCACATCACACCTGTGGTAAGTGCAACTAGGATAAACTTTTGCGATCCTGAGAACAGCTCCGTAACCCTGCGAGAGCCCCCGGATATCTAGCGTCGAGGTGCAGATTCTCTCATTGCTAGTATTAGCTGGATAAACATGTAGAAACAAATTTATTTTATTTTTAATTCTGCAAGTAGGCCGAGTGGCAGAGCGCTCTCTCCCTTCGCACACAGTGCTTCCCCTCCCTACGCCCTCGCTGATCCCAGGAAACACTTAACGGAGATCTCTGCAAAGCATCCCTCTCACCTAGAGCTGCAGTGGTTGCTTTTAAAAAGTCAACATTTACCTCACTGTGCTATCTGAGCCATCACAGTGTTTTAAAGCAGGAAACACCATCCTCTACCCGTGCTGTCCATTAGCTCCCAGGGATGGATTTCTGCTCCTGCACATGACACTCTTGGATTTGTTGATGTGTGCTTTACCCGGGACTGACCTCATGCCAAAATACGCACTTTTATTGCTTATGTTGGGAACTTTGCCAGCACATGCACAGCATTTTGTTGGTAATTAGTAGAAAATACTGACTTCTGTGGTTCCTGGTGTG
>NW_008824035.1:9245572-9262885 GCF_000699105.1 Pygoscelis adeliae | reverse complement strand
TGGCAGGCTGCAAGATCTTTGCCATGTTCCTCTTGTGTTGGACAACAGGGAACTTACAAGCTTGTGTTTATAACTGATAAAACAGAAAAACAAAAACATACCCTCAACTCAAGAAACACCATCAAAGTGGTAACTAAAGTATTAAAAAAACCCACTTTTGGAGTATATTTTGCAGTGCATGGCAGCTCTGGGTTCCTGCAGGAGGGGTGGGGGCTTGCAGCAGTGAGGCACATACAGGTAGGACTGAAGGCCAGGCAGAAGTCGGGAGGTGGTTCCCACCCCTCTGACAGCCTGCACTAACTTTGTACTTGGGACTGCACATGATGGCAAATTCCAGATTTCCCTGCTCACCGGTATTTGGGATTTGACAGGAGTTCAAAGCACCACACTCTAGACAGTTGGGGGAATATCTTGGTAACCACACGACACAGCAAGGGGAGCGATGGAAGTGTAACACGAGCAGTGCAGGAGCAAAAGCAGTACAAGTAACAGCCGCATAAGAGAAACTGGCATTGAAACAAAGAGTAGAGTTCCAGCTCAACGATCCTTAACAAAGTCTAGTTTCCAAATTAGCCTAATTGTGAAATTCATCCTCCCAGCAGACAAAGGCCACACCTACACTGACTTGTCACACAGCCCTTGAGCTTGCATTTTGTTTTCAAGCAAACAGTCTGTGTTCACATATAAAAGCTTACAGCGCGCTGAAGTGCAGCGTGGCAAGTGGCTTTGCGGTGCTAGCAGCCTTTTGTGTCCAGACGACACGTGCCATTCTGTACAGTGTCCAGCCAATCCATGCTGCCTTCTAAGAAACAAGAGAATACTCCATGTGACCATTTTCCTTCATCAGTTTTCCTGGCTACTTTAGGTAATCAATTCTGAAAACTTTATGATATCTTTCCTTTCTTCTCTTTCTGCGCCCCCTGCACTTGCAGGTCACTGGGATGGATATCGGAGGGACGCCACACTGACTGCTGGCTCTCCAGGAAGGGTATGACAGCAGCAAGAGCCTCATTTCTCTGACTGCTTCCAGTGTGCTCACGTGCCAGCGTAATGAGGAAAAAAGAAAAAAAAATCAACATATCACTTGTTGGTGCACGGACCGTTGGTGCCATCCAGAAGAGATCAGCTGAGAGAAGATAACATTTGCACTCCTAGGTTCTTCTTAGTATCGCTAAGTAAATATAAGCAGGCTAAAAAGAACCAAAGAAATGAAGAGGGAGGTTTGGGCCATTTAAATCTTTCACGTACAATTTCCATGTACATTGCAGACATTCACCAGCAGACAAATTAGCTACCTTCCATCCCATTACAAAATTAACATACCTACAGGAAGTGGGCAGGTGTAGGGTGGGATGCCCCACTGACACCGTGCCGGCCTCTTTCCGACCACTAAGGGAGACAGCAATGGACGGTGCCAGCACGCCCGCGCTGCTTCTGATCCCTACCTACCAGTAGCGATAGTCACTTGGGAAGCTCTCAGCTGGCACTCTTAGGAGAAGCAAAGCATTCAGTTTGTTACTTTCACCTTCCAAAGCCTATTCGCCTCTTCGTTTGTGATACTGAAAGGAGTCTGACTGGAGCCCAGGGAAGCTTTAGGAGGGGGGGTTTAGCTAGGTCAAAGCTCACTGTTGAAGTTACTTGTAACAGAAGGCGACTTGGGTGTAGGTGCACTGGCAGATTAGTTTTCTGTTCTTAATTAACACTATTAGCAAACTGACATGATGGCTTAGGAGTGAGGCAAAACCTGATATCAGAGCTGCAGATGGCAAAGGGAACATTAGTGGGGGTTTTCCTCCCACCAGCGCAAGAGAAGGAGAATGTCAGATCCCTTCTAATGCTAGGAGAGATTTCCAAGGATGGACACAGACCGCGGAACAAGCCAGCCCACGCTTTCCATGGCAGCGCCTCCAACTCCTTCTTTAGCCTCCTCCACTGCCAATGTCTTCACCAGGCAACGCCAAATCACTTCTTTGCTGTAACTTCAGACCAACCCTTCCTGATTTACATTACAGAGAGAGAACTTCAAAGTAAGCCGTGGGCAGACCACAACTCTTCCTCCAATGAGGGGGCATGAAGGAGCTGTAGAAGTCTCAGCATTGCACCGTATTTGAAATGTTTAAGAAGGGTGAGCATCTGGATTGCTGCACAGGGACTATTGGGTTTTGGGTTTTTTTTAAACAACATTGAAAACCAATGTATCCACTGTATTGTAACACATTTGGAAATGATGCCTTTTCTCTGAAAGGCAAGATTATGTGTGGGTTGGGGAACTACTTCCAGGAAAAGTTCACAGTTTTCTGTGAGGAAGTGATTTGCAAGTGTTGTTGCAACTCACCTAGGGAACAGCTTGCGACAGATGCTATGACTCCTCCACATGTATTTGATTATTGGCCTCTGCTTACTTTTAATAAAGGTGCTCAGCTGGGCTTTGAACCTCTTTTTTGTGAGGTATCTTGTACTGCACCACGTTGGTGGTGTCTAACCTACCTTGCAGCAATCTCAGTGTACCTGAATTCCAGTAGTTTACTGGAAGATGTCATCTGAGAGTTATTGCATGGTACAAACAACATATGTCCAGCATCATGATGCTGAAGAACATGAAAGGGGATAAAAGAACAAAAAGCAATTACAGGAATCTCTCCCCTTCCCCTTTTTGAGAACAGAGTAGGTGCTGGTGATGAGCAGTGAGCAACAGCATCATGCTGTGCTAAGTTCTTCTGGGTTTAGTGAGTGATCTTTCAAGTAAGCTTTAGGATACACCACCTTATGAATATTAATCTACAAAATGAGTAATTTTAATAGTTTGGACAATCCTATTTGCATTACTGACACAGTTAGTAACAAGGCATGAAAAAAATGAGGCAAAGGGAAAAAGCTTAGCATTCAAACTCTAGGCTTGATAGCAAGAAACAAAAATTACAGACAACATAGTGCTTGAGAATGAATCATGGCTGGCTGCCAAATGTATTTTTCAAAACAATGCCTAATTGCCTCAGGAAATACATTAATCAAAGGCTCCCAGAGGCCTAAGAACCATTTGCTCCAATCCACCGAGGCAGAGTAGCGATAAAGACCTGAGTAATACAAGAAGCTACATATGTCCTTGAGACAAAATACTTACATGAGAAATAGGAAAGGATAGCTAACTAAAAGCTCTTAAACAAATTCCTTGAGCAGATCGTTGATATCACTCTTGGGAGAGATCAATTAAGAAAAAATGGTACTCTGACCATGAAAAACAACAGACATTAGAGAAGTTCATGAATCGTGCTGTCCAAACCGAGATATAGCAGGTGGCATCGAGAAGAGTATTTCTATGGTGTGGCCCAGATCATGTAGAAAGCAAATCGGGCCAGCATGAAGAAATGATCGGTCTATGCAAATGCTCTGGAGAACAGTATAACCCGAAATGCCCATGACCAGAGGCAGAGGAAGAGTGTGCTGAAGAACTGAAGAAGAGTTGGATCACTTGATGCGTATGTAAGGCTTCCTCCTCTCGGCACATCAGCCCAGGGTCCTCGGATTCTATTGGAGGCAGAGCTCAGTGCTAACCAGCCCAGCGCTGCGCAGAGAGGCGACCCTGGGGAGGTTTGCTGGAGGTGCAATAACAACCCCCACACCCGGCTTCTCACGTGCTGCTCTCAGGCACGTGTCCTCTGCCGTTCTTACACTCCTGCGAGCATGTGACCAAAGCAGAAGGCACTCTTGCCTTACATGGTTTGCTCAGCAATCGCTCTAATCCACAATGCATTTCCTAACCCTCCTTCTCTTGCATTACATAAGCTTTCTAGGGCTGATGTGCAGTTGCTAAGCAGTAATTCTGCATGACTAAAAAAGAAATCCATGATTGCTAGGTTCACTAAATGTTTTTTTCCCTTATTGCAATATAATTATAGCTATAATAAAAACATTGCAGAACATTCATCAGCATGCAAAAATTAGGTCAGGAACAGAGCGAGCATATCATATATGCCTTTTAGAAGCCTTTACTTCTTCCTTTGCCATTGGAGGGGGAAGGGCAGGAAAAGTTTGGTATTGCATAAAATCATAAATAACAGTTTTTTCCATCCTGTCAGCTAATCTGGCATAAACAGAAGTTTGCATTCTTGTTTCAGAAGGCAGCTTGCTTCCCTCATCGCAGAGCTCTCCTAAAGCCTTGCCACAGGCTCCCTGCGTACAGCCCCAGCACGCAGTGTTTTTCCCCTCTGCCCTGCAGTCTGAAATGGGGACGATGATGCATCCCTCCGGCTGGGAGCTGGAGGCAGACGCGGCCCCCATCCAGGGAAGGAGCCTTGCACCCAGGCCACAGATGTGGGGAGCACACGTGCTGCTCTCCCGAGGGGTGCATGTGTCCCACACGCCATGCGCAGCGGGTCCAACGCGCCTCGCGTGTGCCGGGCTGCCATGCATCGCTGCGGGTCCACTGGGATGGAGGCCTGGACCAAGGGGTGCTGTGCCCAGCCTGCCTCCAGCTGGGACATCTTTCCCACTAAGTTGCAGAGGCCTGGCCTGGCTGGTAAGAGGTCAAGTAACCCTGTGCTAAACCCGGCTGAGCAAATTCACTGCTGGGACGTTTTCCTGGAATTGCTGCAAGATTTTTTTCCCTTTTCATCCTAAAGCTCCTAATTATGCCCCCAAGCACTGTCCTAAATACCTTTTTTCCCCAATAGTTCTGACATTTAACTTTTACTACACATACATTTTTAACAGTTATTCACTACCTCCATAATTTTTAATAATTTTGCCTTCCTTTATCCATGTTGAAGACTCGCTTTCCCTCACACTCTGTGCAAGTTCCTTGACTGCTACCAACTCGTACTTCTTGCCAGTGCCCCTTATTTCATCCTTAGAAGTCCAAGGAAGAAGCTTTTCTCTGTTTAATCCCTTCTTTGTCATCTTTTTGACTGTGGCCAACTGCCTTTTGATAAGATATCAGTGAGGTGGCTCCAGTGTCTGCCCAGCCCCATGTTGCACTGTAGACACGTACGCTGTGGCACTGGAGACAACGAGGGCAATTCCTGAACTAGAGACAATATGCATTCATCGTGGAAGTCAATTTGTTTAGAGAACAAATCAACTTAGTGATAACCTTTACTTTTTATAGACCTATGTTATGTGTTGTATTGTCATTTAACTAAGACAAATACTAAAAATACTAGTTTTCTGCATTTAATTAAAAATTTGAATAAACGTAACTTAAATCATGTAATCGCTTACATGCAGATGCAAAGTATCTTCCTGGTTAGCAAAAAGAAGTATCAAATTTACTGCAAAGACAACATTTATTCCTGCACTACCTGCTTTAATGGTTACCACTCAGGAAAGATCAGAATTTCATTAGCATAGTAACAAAAACAAGATTAAAAAGGAGGCTTTGCCTACACACTTAATGGAAAAATCACAATTAAATTAAAGAGATTAAAAAAATAGTCACTGGATACAGATTCCAGGGATTCGAAGTCAAGCAAGTATTGCACTGACCGTTAAGCCCTCCATCCCACATTCCTGTCCCTAACGCAACACACGACCTGTGTATTTGAACCTGAGACACAGGTGCTCTGCGGGGGGCAGTTTTGTCCCATGTCGGGTGAGCAGGGTGGTTATCACACACTGTCAGGCTTAATTATTTGAATATTGAGATTGGTGTTTAACATATTCTGAAGTTTTATCATCACTTGGCATGCAGTTTCCTTCATATCTCATCAGAATTTGAGACTTAGGGAAAGTAAAATGCTTATTACGGCAGGGTCTCGTCTGCCTGACCTCTAAGCTCCTGTGCCTACTAGCTGCAGCAACTCCTCATTAGGGAGCTCTCAGGGGAGGGGGTGTACAGGCATTAAGGAAAAGCTATGCTTCTTGAGCTGGGTTTTTGGGGCGGTTTTTGTTTTTTTTTTTTTTGTTTGAGGGTTTGTGGGTTTTTTTCAGTTGGTCAGCAAACTGACTGCTCCTCTCTCAGCAGTAGGTCTGCATTTAGGTTTTCTCCTTTCCTGCAGGAACTTCCATGATCATAAGTCACTTGGTAAACTCTCCTGGAAAAAAGACATCTCCAGCAGGAGACCAGTGCTTGATAGTAGCTAACAAACCTTGTTTGCCCTGCATGCATTGGAGAGGTTGACTATCCCCAGAGCAAATCTAGGCTTGCTATATTTGGTGTTTTTTCTTTGACTCTGATCTAGCTTTGCGCCTGTCATCATTGCTTCTAAAGGCAGTTGAAAGCATCTGTAAAGCGCGGGGAGCAGCCATTACTGTCAGCAGCACCCATCTGCACTCCACCGAGACAGAGGAACTGGGTATTTCACACAAGGAGAAAATGTAATTATCCTAATTACTCCTGTTTACTACGTGCTTCCTGCTGTACACTTCAGAAGTGGGTTCAGGTTTGCCTGTGTAGCGATGAGGAACAGCGGATGCCTTTTGCTCAGGCAAGGCGAGTGCTCCTCTGGCTCAGCGGGGCTGCCGAAGGACACAGGGTGCCACCACCGCAGCCGGAGCTGCTGAGGCAGAGCCACACCCTTCTCTGGCCATGCCCCGCATCAGCTACTGCCAGGTGCTTTGAGAAAAGGATGCTTTTGCCACGGCTGGCTGTGGTGGCATTAGGTGTCAGGGACAAGCACGTAACAAGTAATACAAACACAGCAGTGCAACAAGTGAGTCAAATGTGTGCGTGCAAAACCTTGCCAGCATTATTTAGAAAAAAACCCCCTCTCTCTCGATGACAGACCTGACGATGCTAGGAGTAGAACCTCGGGGGAGTGCCACGCCAGGGAGCTGACTGCAGAGACAGTGCCAGCCAGAAGCCACAGAATCCCTGCAAGGTACCCTGGAAGGGAAGGCAGGAGTGATGGATGGTCTGAGGACCGGGATACACAGGGCCATTAGGCAACACAGGAGTGAGGAAATGCATCACATGCTGTCAAGGCAGCGGGGGAAATGCAGTATGTTTAGGAGGTGGCTTGGAACAAGGTAGCGGTGAACATATGCGGCTGCTGGAGAGCGCAAGGCAAATGTGACTGGGGAGCATATGGGCCATTGCTCTTGGGCTGGGGGGGGCAGGCAAGGCTGTGGTCGAAGACATACAGTTTTCCAGCTGTGTCAGTTCATTGAGATAAATAAAGTGATAATGTGTACTAATTAATACATTAATTATAGCAGCAAGTCACTTCTAGTGCTACAGAAGATTAAAAAAAAAGCAAGCAGAAGAAAAGGATGATACTTCAGATTCTCTCAAAACCTCCCCCTGCTCTGCCTCTCCATCAGCCCCCAGCAGCCTCCCAGCCCAGAGCGGTGCTCCCCACGTGCTTACCAGTGTGCACCCCCAGCTCACCCTTTCCTTCCTGGGATCCTTCATCCCCCACTTCCAGGGGAGCTGTAGGAGGGAGCTGCTTTCTCCCCTCTCCTTCCCTGGCTGGGCACATAAGGGAAGGGGTGGAATACAGGGAGGCACCTTACTGCTGACAGGAAGGGAGCATAGCTGGTTGCAATTGCTAGGGGATTATTCCTCCTCCTCTGGATGGTGTTGGCTGCCTGAGAGGAGGAAAAGGGCGAAACCTCCAAGCTTCCCAAGCAGCCTCACCTGGCTGCTCTCCTTTGGAGCTGGCGCTAGGGAAGGTGCCCAAGCAAAGCATCTCCCTAATCCTAGCATCTCATTATGTCTTTCTTCCCTGCGGGTCCCACACTCACTCATGCCTTTCTTCTTTTTCCCTTCTTTTATTGCCAGCCCTTCAAGCTGGGCCTTTTGCCAGTCCTTGCCTCCCCAAGGGCAGCTATGCCACTTTTCCGGGACCTGCCATTTCATTCTCACACCTCTTTTCTATCCCTGTTTACCCCAGTTCCTCCACTCTGTCTTGTGCCGTGGGGTTCTGCTTTCCTTGATAATTACACATTTCCACTGTTCATCAAAATAATCAGGCTCCAAAGCATTCCTCAAAAGTTTTGAATTGAATCAATGTGCCATTTGCCATTGATCTTCTCTGATGTTAGTATTTTCCCATGCGCAAGGCAATGAAGAATGAGATCCAGGTGGGTGACACGGAGACACCGTTTGGTCACAAGCAATGCCGCTGCCTCGTCTGCCACTCCCAGCTGCAACAGTGCTGCCAGAAAGCCTAACAGGAGAGGGAGTGTTTAGAGTTAGGAGGATTACAGCACAGAGAATTCTAATAACGCTGAAACAAACTCACTGGCAATACCATTTTTTTTTGGTCAGAAATTGTAGAAACGGAGAAATTAACACTTGTAAGGACTGCAAACCATCCCAGTGTGAAACTCCACGTGCCCCCGCCCAGGGTTAGCTACTCCACTGGGGCGGATGTTTCTGCCGTGCTAAGAAGCGCTCCTGGGGACAGACCGTCCACGGATGGAGCGTCTCCATCAGAGGGACTGCAGCAAGGCCGATGACAAGCGATTTTTTATGCATTGCTTTATCAGAGCGAACAGAGAAATTGTTTATAAGTTTTGGTCCTTTTCCTTTCACATGGTATCATGGTTGAACCCCAGTAGAAAACGTTTGCAGGGCAGGCCAAAGCGCTTGCACCAGCACTGACCACTTTAAGCGCAAAGCAAGTGTTCTGTGATGCATTTGCATTAGAAATTCAGTGGTGTATCCATCTACTCCAGGCAGCTACAGCTGTGTAATGGTAAACTGCAATTCCAGTTCGTATATAGGCAATTATAACTATATATATATATAAAATACGAAGTAGTAGATGGCTTGACAATACTTTCTTGGTTCGTTTAAGAGTTCTGAAGCATTCTTGAGAGGCATCTTGGACAATGAAGACAGAAATTTTCAAACTACAGAGGAATCTGTGGGAACCTCAGCAAAGCGTCAGGCTCCAAAGTATTTAGATCAGAACGGTCTTGTCAAAACCAGTAAAACTCAAACTCACTTCTTTTAAGTCAGAGGTTGTTCAGGGTTAAAGTGCCAATGTAAAAAATGAAAAAAGCAGTATTTTTGAAACATGTTCATTAAGTAAAAATAAATAACTTAATGTTAGAGTTCTAAAAGCAAAATTTAATAAATTAATATATGCATGCCAGATAAAAATACAAAATTACAATTGAAATAGCAATAATAATAAAGGAACACTGCTCAGCATTGCAGATTTCACTGCAACCACCATAAACATCATGGAGAATTACTTAAAGTAACATTTAAAGTACACATTTTGTTTCTGTTAAAAACAAATTACTATATGATGAAAAAACTGAAAGAAACCCAAGAAGAAATCAGCCCCAAAAGTGGCAGAGAATGATATGAAATATCAATAAACTGCCAGAGGCTCCATTTCACATAAGTCGGCCTTCTTTTTAGTATCAGAAACCAATTACATAGAACATAAAAGCAAATTCACAACAGGTTTACACGGAGAAACATGCTGAATTACAATCACAAACTATCCAGAACAAAGATGCTGCACCAGTTCAGTTGTTTTCTCCATGGAATGAGTCTCACCAGAACAGGGAGAACAGGGAGCAAATCATGCAATAGCTTTAGGCTTTTTGTTTTTTATTTTAACATGATAAACACCCAGGATTACTAGTACTGGAAAGTATGTGTTAACCTTTTTCAACATCAGCTGAATGGCACTACAGAAAACGACAGAGAGTTCCTTCATTTTTATCCTGAATACATCGAAAGCTCTAGCAAATACGGAATTCAGCAACAAGAGCCATTAAATTACTTTAAAATATTCCTTCATCCATAGAACACTGTTGCTTCCTTTTTTATTACAAAACCCCCAAAATATTCAAAATAAAATGTCTTCATTTTTTATAAGCATCTCCACCACAAGTCTCTGATAACGGATGTCATTCAATGCAGCCATCGCATCCAGTTCTGGCGCTCTCATAAGAGTTGGTCCAAAAACTATGCCCAGATTCTCTGCACTCATCAGATTTTCCTTTTCATGGAGCGTTACTCTGTAAAAAAAGGAAAGTCTTTTTCACATTCCTGCGGTGCCAAAATATGTCTGCATGTGCTTGAAAACCTGGGAAACTGGACAGAAATGTTTCCCTCTCCCCGAAGCCTAGAAGAGGCTGCCGTTTCCAGCAGGATGTATTTGGAGGTGTCGGGTGAAACACTCAGAAGTTAGCGAGTGCTAACGCTGTGCACGTTTACAGTGAGTCAGATGTCTCTGTCCTCCTACCACGCACACAGACCATGTTTACTTGCAGGAGGGTTGGTACTCCGTGGCGAGGGAGGGGGCTGAGGGGTGAATTTAGACAAATCAGAACAATTTTGCTTTCGCTCTTTACAGCGGCACCATTCGGAGGCCATTCCTATGGGGAGCAGACCGTGTTTGCTATTAGATTAGCAGTTTTGTGGCGACAGTTTTGTGGGCTGTTGTGCCCACCCAGGTGGGATTCTGCCCTGGTTCCCCTGGTGGCGTGGCTCCATGTGGTCACACTGCTCCTCTCTCGTGCATATGACGGCAATGGGGGTGAAGCACATCACGTGAATTCCCTGCCTTTAGGCACTACAGGCTAAGTGCGCTAAGCTGGACACCTGGTTCCTCTTCAAGACAAATTATGTCCTGTGGCATGTACTAAAAAAATGTGAATCGTCACTTTGGGGCGGCTTTGAAACCGCCAGGGTCTCACTGTAACCTCATTTGCACGGCAGTCTGAGCAGGTCATTAAACCTGTGCTCTGACAGGCCCACTTCCACCCCTCCCTCTTCTGGGGTCCTTAGCAGCTGCCAAACAGCCGAGCCCCCAGCTCAGGGAAGCTTCCCGCCGCCTGGTTCCCATCTGCAGAGGAGGAGGAGGTGGGGAGGCCACGTTTTGCTGCTCCACAGGAATCCGACCTGTTCAAAGCTGTGGGCTGAGGCCCTGCTGCGGGGCAGGTTTGCAGGCCACCTCCTGAAATGTAATTTGCCCAAGAATTATACCTACAGGAGAGGCATCCTTTGCTGGGGCTATCGCAGAAACACATCTGCTCAGCAAATGCCAGAATGGTCACTGCTGCCCAACCACGACGGTCTCCGGGGTCATGGGATGCTACTTCTTAATGTGGGCTGAGGGGCAGCTTGTGCTCTCCTGCGCTGCTCTGCCTCAGCTCGGAGAACACAGGGTCCCGCACGGGGAGGGCAGGAGAAGGACAGCCTGCCTGGGGCACCCTGACACCGAGTGTGCCCATTGCTGCTGCCCACTGCAACGGATGCAGTAGACACAAACGTGCCTCAAAGCCTAAGCTTCTGCATTGGTTTATCCTGGTGAATTGCCTCACTCAAGGAAACAAGTTTAGATTATGCAAATGTTTTAATGCACACTATGGTTTGAAGAATCCGTAAGAATTCTCAGAAACAACTAAGAATCTAGGGACAGCAACTGAAAGAGTCTGGCTACATTATTTCTCTTTTCACCACTGTGGCATCTTGCGTTGCATGAAGAAATCCTTTGGCATACAAAAAAAAATTTCAATATTTTTCTTCCTTTTTTTTCCCTTCTGCCTTAATTTTTATTTTGAAACAAGTCAAACTGATGTTTCCAAGCTGCTGTGTATTCTGTTTGTAATTATTCCAGATAAAGGAGCTGTGTCTGATTACCTGAATTCAGCAGAAAGACAACAGCCTGTCGAGCACCACAGCTCTTTTTAGCAAATGTATTAAAAGGAAGTTTAAAAATGAGTGAATTTTGTCACCCTTCTACCTTATCATTCACCTATACCAGAAATACGATGTGCAAAAGCAACTTGCTAACTAGAGCAGCAACAGCTACTCTTGAACAGGGTAAGGAAAAATTAACTTCACACTTCAGAAGCAGTAAGGTGGGGTTTTTTTGTTCCCAAGTCTCTCATCCCTGTGTCTGTTCTAAAACATCCATTAGAAATGTCATTGAAATAAATGGACAAATCAGGCAGAAACCCTGTAGCTGAATTTTGCCCGAGGCACTCAGCAGAGTCGACATATTCCTACTTGTAGAACTATAAAAGGAAAATAAAAATAAAAGAGCTTAAAATAAAGGCTTTTTCTAAGGAAAGGGAATGATTTTTATATATTGACAGTAAGTTCACGTTACTTGAGAAACTAAAATGGCTACCCTAACATGCCACATTGATTTTTTCCCTACTTTCCTGAAAGAAACAGAACCTGTGCTGTTGTACTGGATATTCATCCGTCAGTCCCTCTCTAACAATTTTTCAGCCTACTGATCATCTTCAGTCATATCTGGGGGAGAAGGAGAAACCTCAGACAGAATTTGTGCTCCTACGTTTTTGAGAAGGTGGCAGGTGGAATGAGAGGCTCCACGTTGATAAGGAATGACTGGCAGACCTCACCAGACGTGTGGCTGGAGGGCAAATTAACACTGTGCCTAATCGGCATCAACTCAAGCCTAGTGTGTGTCGTCTTCTTTAGGGTTGACCAGGGATGACCAGGTTAGACAAGACTTAGCAGAAAAAGACACCGATCTATAGCCACTAAGCCGTATTAGTTCCTTGCCCAGGGAGTGACTTATTACTCCTAGGGGTACTAAAGGCTTTTGTTGCCGTAAATATTCACTGTACCCTTAAATGTAGTGCAAATTTGTTAGGCAGGTGACTTTTGTGCTTCAAAACTGTGGTTTTTTGACTTAGGTCCTTCAAGTACTTTGTGAGTGCTTTAAGTGGGATAAAAAACAGTGTTTGGGTATTTGCTGTTGTACAGACTATCATTCCCTGCTGCAGTCCATCTCCAGGATTTGGTGGGCCTTGCCCAGGCTTTTCTGGAGGTCCTAACATGGTCTTTGCTAAAAATGAGTTTGGCTTATTTCTCTCCAGCTAGTCCACCTACCTCTTCAGATGTGCCATGAGATACCGTAATGTTTCACAGTGTGCAGGCGGCAGCAGTTTCAGCGCCTCATGGAGAATTTCCAGCTGTTCGTCCGGATCGGTGGTTTCTGAAACACAGAAGTTCCACTGTCACCACATGTACAGCCAGAATTCACACACAGAAGGACAAGAACGGTGGCCTGCAGAGGAGATAGGGCCTCACAGCTCTGCTGGATTACTGATTTCCAGAACCTATCCAAGCCTCATAGTGGAAGATTTGCCTGTCCAAAGAGGTGCTCAGAGCACAGTCAGGATGTAATTGGTTTTGGACGAAGAAAACTCCCCAAAGCGAACTGCAATCCACAGAAAGATTCCCTGCAGCCTACTAAAAAAAATTCCCCTGGCAATCCTTGCTGACTGGACTAGTTTTGCACAAATAATCTACAGGTGCAACCCTGGGACAGCAGAAGGTACTGGGAACTCTGCCATCAGCGTCTTTGGCTGTGTCCATGCTACTGGGAAAGAGCCTTCTCCAGAGGAGTGGTAAGCCCAGCATCCGGCCCTTGTTTTCTACCCACAGCCCCCTCACACCTTTCCAGGTGTGGCTGGTGTGACTGCGACATTGCAGAGATGCTTCAGGCAGCCAGGATGCTGAGGAGAGATGTTCCAGCTGGGCTGACTGCTGCGCTTAGCAGACTCACTGTCTGCAAGGCCGGCCTTGAAGGTGGCCTTAGGATAAGCGCTTATCAGCTTGTAGAAACACTCAAAATGGACACCTCTAGAAATAAATGACTTATTTCTAAACATTTTCAAAAGTCACCTTCTTTCTGGCAACACAAACCCAACAGACTTTAAACGTCACTGTCAAGTACTAGGGATTCATGCAAGACACAAAAAGCGATGTAATCCATAACGTGTGATGAAAAGGAAGCATTCCTGGTGACAAAGGCAAAGAAAAATGTAACCATGATCACGTAGCGCCACATGGTCATGTTGTAATGTGCAGTGCATATTTACTCCTGCGATCCTTACTAAATAGGGCATGCAGGGTAAGAGCCGATGGGACAGCTATTAAATCAATAGGCAAGTACTGCACAAAAAGGAGAAGAAAAGGATGAGAGTGAAAACTAGGAGGAAAATGCGTTATACTTACTCGCAGACTCTATAAACTTTGGGTAGGCATCATACGTGATGAGTGGAATTGGCAAATCCCTGAAGTACAGTTTAAGTGCACCAGTGATAATATTGATATCTTCATACATATTCACAGAAATATCAGCTTTTTCCCCATCTGTGTGGAGAAGGCACTGACATTAAAGTCTTGGAAATGTAAACAGATGTAAAACAGCATTCAAAAGAAAAATAATAACTTGCTTAAGCAAACATTATTAAAAGGGACACAACTACAGATTTTGGCTTTCATAAGCAAAACAGAGAGTTATTGGGCTGTGAAGTTCATTGTTTCAGGGCGAAAACCTCAAGCATTTTATAAAGAAACCTATCCTTTCTTCGTTTCAAATGATTACAAAAAATGCAGGGTTTTTTGGGGGGCAAAAACCTGCCAGTCTGATCTAGCAGTATCTATCTTGTAGAAATGTGTGGAAGTTCAGCTATTTCTGAACACATTGCGTTGCCAAACAACACGTTTGTCAGCACTGAGTGAGAAATCAGGGGTGCCTGGGAAAAAAAGTAAAAGAAAGAAAATCAACTTAGTCTACAGCCTCCTCATTTTACAGCAAAAACATGTGTTCGCCATTTAGCTACAGCATACTACCTACTCCTGACCGCAGTGGACACAGATCCAGAACTTCGCTTCTCCAGCACATCCCCGCCCTGCTAACGCTGCAGAGGAGGCAGATGTTGTCTGAATAGGTCCAGTCCTCCGGAAAAAGAGGAGAGAGAGTTTCCAGCGTGGATTTTGGCCTTCATTTCTACTGGTATAGGGGGACTGCAGCTGGAAAGCCTTTAATTTTCCCACTGCCTTTTCTCAGAGAGAAGAGTTTGTTCTCACTGACCTTCTTTTAGACTGTAATAATTCAAACTTTGTTTGCACTATTGTATTCATCTTATTATTTTGGACCTTTCATCCAGAAAGATGCATTTTAAGTTGCACAGCCCTCTTAAGGCACTTCATCACTTGCCCTCTATCCCTCCCCCACCCCCCTGAGCGTAGTTTTACTTGCAAACTAGGGCAGTAGTTCAGAAAGCTTTGTCCTTTCCTATGCACATCATTACTGAAGCACAGATCCTGATGGAAGGAGAAAAGTAGATTTTGGTAATAAAGGCCAAAGTGAAGCTGATAATGCTTTTCTGATGGGAAGACTCCCCTTCTGTTAGCACAGCTGCCGGACTCCTTCAGCCCACTGATGCAGTGGAGCATAAGATAGACGGGGGCTGCGCAGAAAAATCGTGTATATTTAATACATCAGCACAAAGTTCCAGCATGCAGGAAAGACTGTACCTCTGTCAAATGCCATTTTGACATCTTCGATAAGATCACTAAATCCTGAGACTCTGTATAGTCCTTCGGAATTAAGACCTGCAATGAACATTTTAACAAGATTAAAATTAGTCTTAATTTTACAGTTTCCTTCCACCCAGTTCTTCCCTAGTCAGGTTCTTCATTTAAGGCAGAAAAAGCAGGCACATTTTAAAAGCCTTATCAGGCTTTTCTTTCAGAATGAAATCTTATCCTGGCCTTTTAACCCTGACCCTTGCATTAGCTGCTTTATTATATCAGCACTAAATTATGTTTATACAAACGATTTCAGAGATGAAGAAACATATTAAACCAATTACAACCGATTTAAAAATAACCGAGATTAGCATACTTGATGTTCAGTCATTATTTCAGAATGACAACAAATACTCTAATTCTAGAAAAGGATACTCAGTGGGGGCTAGGGGAACTAGCAAGAGGAAATTAATCAATACTAACTGCCTTTTTTTAGCACATTCACTTAATTTTTTTAATAAAAATATTACTGGAAAGATAGATGCCAATATATAACTATAAAGCAGTAATTGTCCATTAAGCAATTTCTAGCAGAATCTATAAAAATTATAAATGGGTATGAACCATGAAATAATGCAAAGTATAATATTAGCTGTGCAGGGTAATTGACAGTCATAAAACGTCTTATGCAAATCTGTTTTGAGCAATCACACGTTCAGTAGAAACCCAGATGACCCAGATCAATCTAAACGGATTATCAGTAAAGCAATGAAAGTCCATTAACTATGCCTTACCTCTAGATTCAATTTCCCTAATGCACATGTCTACGACCATTGGTCTCTTAGTGAAGTGTGCTTTTACTAGCGTTGTAAGGTCACAGCTGTACACTTTTTTGACATGCTTCAGGTCTGGCTTGCAGTCATTTGGGACCATCTTGGAACACTGCTTGTGCACATTTAAACCACAATCTGAGAGAAAAATGAAAAGACGATTAGGCTGGTGTTTGGTGAAAATGTGTATCCCGAGGTCAGTACTGCGGAGTACGTACGGCTCCTGCAGGATCTGACCTGACCTCGCAACTACTACTACTACTTCTGTTGAGACCTCTTAACCGTCAAATGCACGAGGTAGGGACAGACCTGAAGTACGACAGATTTTCTACCCAAGACATTTCTTCTGTCCCTAGAAGATCTAACACAAAGTGACAAACTTTCCATACGGTTTTTCGAATCAGGATCTAAGGGTCAATTATTTTCCCCACCACTGTTACATATGTTGGTATCACGATCTAAACTTTCTTCCCAAGTTGCTGTGGATTTCCTAACACGTACAGCTTTTACGTAGTGCTGGACTGTGGCACTTAAGACACCTCCTGGGGGAGATGAAGGTAGGGACGGGGTCTCAGAAGGCTACAACCCCTCTGCAATGCGCATTGGCAAGGCAGCCCTGAGACCTGAACCACTTCAGGGACCCCTATCCTCTTGCCAGGTGTGGCAGCCCATGCTTAGTGTTGCTAGTGACAGGGCCCGTTCCCCAGCTCAGAGGGGAGCTGAAAAGCAGACGCAGGGGTCACCAAGCTGGTTGGTGTTTTCTTGCTACCGAGCAGTTTACAAAGGACTTTGCTAAGTCACGGCAGCTACAATTCTGATGCCGTTTCACAGGGTGTTTCTGAAACAAAGTGTTGGCAGGCACCAAAACAATTCTGTTTACTTTAAAAATTACTTAGGGAAAATTTGTTGTGGTTTTTTTAAAAACATAAACAAAACCTCCACAGCTTTACTGTAAACATACTGAGAATGAGATTTAGTTTAAGTGAAACTTAATTGAAATCAGGTTACAGAAAAATGTTTGTTCTGCCCAAAACCATTCAAAAACATAGTACTCAGGGTTTGGGAAAAAAAACCTTGGAAAACACCACCTTAATTGCAAAGGACTCCAGTTCTGCAAACGTTTCTCTACATCACTGCATTGCCATACGGAGTCCCCTGGATTTCTGCAGAATTAAGGGATGTAGGAGCTTGAAGGATCAACGCCTTGATGAAAATCTGTACTTTCTCACTGCAGTACTGAGTATCTGTCTATATAGATTCCCTTTGTATTTCATTCCT
>NW_008824035.1:9220325-9245558 GCF_000699105.1 Pygoscelis adeliae | reverse complement strand
CTGATTTTGCCAATACTTGTATTTTCATTAATGCCCCATAAATTACTTGACTTTGTTCTTTCCAAAACAGTAAACCCCAGAATTCATTGCTAAGTTTAACTTCCACTAAGTCAGCTGCAGCCTGATGCTAAAAGCACTTTGTTTACTTAACAGGCCTGTAAAGCAAACAGCTTTGTCACTTAGAATCCTCTGTAAAACATCCAATCTCTGGTTGCAATTAAAGTTCGGCACATCACCTTCAATCAGTCAAAACTTGCACAGATCCCGATCCAGATGAAATGGCTGATTAAAATTCTCTTTAGCTATTTCTGTGCAGGAGCGACTCCCTTCCTTGCTAGGAGCGGTTAGCATGCAAGACAGGGAGCTGCGAATGCTGAATTTCCCACCTGGTTGTGATTTTGTGTTGCGAACCCCACCTTGGGCAAAGCCATGCAAGGCAACACCTGGCCCCCTGCAAACAAGCAGTACCGCCGGGGGTACCACGGGGGCCCACCCTGGTCAGCCTCCGTCGCTTGCCCTGACCCCCAGCCCTCTCCTGGGCTCGCCCCAGAAGCTGCTCGTCACAGCTGGCTGTCCTGGAGCCCCAGGTGGTGGCAGGCTCAACCGCTGTCCCTCCAGGCATGGAGAAGTTCAGTTTGGTCACTCGGGTTCCTTCAGTGTTTGCTCAGTTGCCTCATTCATGACAGAGAGGAAATAGTAATAGCCAAAGCACTTGCCTTCCCCTGACCGTTTATTTAAAACCCGCATTTAATCAAGTACTTTAAGACCCCTAGTTGGAAGGTGCATGACCACACAACCTCTTCATGCACAGCACCTACCCCACCCGTGGTTCTGGGGTGTGCAACGAAGAAACTCTGAGCACGCCAGCCAGTGCAGGCAAGGGGAGCTCCACCTACGCTTTAAATATCTATCACCAGCGCTACATTTTGTCTGAACTCTTGAGAAATGAGGTGCCTCTGTGCTTTAAATAGGGAACCCAAATTCATTGGAAACATGTGGCCTGAATCCCGTAGCGTCTCAGTGCTTCGGCTGTAACATGGGAAGGGGAAACCGTTCTTGCCTCCTCTGGGTCTTGTAGAAACAGATTTGTTAAATGTTTGTCGAAATACAGAAGAGAAATTACTCATCTTTGGTGTAAGGTTTGAATAATAAGACCAATGGCTACACTTTTAACAACGAGAAGACAAAATACCGAATAGGTGCTATTAAGCAAGTACCATCCATGCTGCTTTGAGAATAATGATGAAGTTGTGGAGTAAAAATAATAAGTAGTCAAATAATCAGTGGCAACATCTTAATGAGCACACAGAAGGGAAGCAAAGTAAGACCACATAGGAAATCTTAATTTTTTATTTCCTTTATTTTGAAACCCTAACCTTGCAATAATAGTATTTACGAATGCAAATATAATTATTATACATAGAATTCCTACAATTGCTGCAATAAGCACCTGTTCCAACATGCGCAAAACGGCCTAGTACGTCTGTCAAAAATGACGTCTACAAGACTGGAATGGCAGCGTCTCGCTCATGAGGACTCACTAGCCATTTCGTGAGTGCAAATTAGCTGCTTCACACAGACAGCAATACACCTCAGAGTTATGTTTCTGAGAATCCAAAGATAATTAAGACTAAAATATACAAAAAAAGGCAAAACATGCTTCCAAGTATCTCATACTTGACTTAAAACAATTATTGTGTTCACTGAGATCATCCTAATTACATTTATATACAAGAAAGTTTCATTTCATTAAAATATGTAACTTACAGAGATGTTTTCAATGTGAAAACCTTGCTTCTGAAAATAATTGTGTTATTGCTAATCCCATAGATTCAAATGGGCTTTGGATCTGACCTCATTAATACCAGAATAATAACTACAAAAGCAAAACTCAATTTTCCTCCTCTCTCGTTTGTTCTTCCTTTGCATTTGATTAGACTTTATGCAGCAGCCCACTGCTTAAGGGCTTACAAACACTCCTGAGAAACATTTAAAACCTAGAAATATTTCAGATACTTAATGCTTAGAAAATGCATGAGCACTAGGTTCAATATTATTGGGCTGTGTGGTATCCTCCTAACAATCAAGGCTCTTTACCTCTTAAGTAAGCGTAGGACATCACCTCCCTTTAGCAATTCTGCATCAGTATATACTTCCAGAAGATTTCAGTGATTTTGCAACAGAAAAATTGTATTTTTTCCAATAAAGAAGCTGAAACTCACCAGTGCTGTGCTTCCTACCAGGTGGGCCCCTCTCCTGAGCTAACAGTACTTGTTAGTTAGCTAACACATGACACAGCCATGTCTCAATCACTGGTCTCTGGTTTAGTTGATAACCAGAGCCACGCATGGATGAAGGATGACCACCTGGCTTGCTAACTCCAACAAGGTAAAAGGCACACGGGCAGGAGGTCAGCGCTCCTCTCCACTGAGCGCTGGGAATGTGCCAACCTTCTACTCCATACTCCGCTTACTTGTTAGTACTAAAAGACAGGAATTATGCTGCAAATTGCATATTATTAAATAAAAATGCTTTCTGTTCTCATTGCAGATACTTCATGAAAGCTTCAAAACCTATTATTTCAGAATCAACTAGGAAGGAACAAGAAAGCCAAGTCCTGAATCTCTGCGCGCTGCCACGTGGTGAAGCTTTAGGACTGCTTGCCTTGTTCACGCATGAGCTTCATGATTTGGCTGGGTTCATTAAGACCAAGAGGATTCATTTGATTTCAAATTTAGGGTCTATTTACTTTTGGTTATATCAAAATAAATCCAGAATAGCTAAGTTGGTGTTAGCAGCTTTACTCCGGATCTAAAGGAGCCTTACCCATTTCTTACAGAAGTTCATCAGAGCTCATCTGCTGGCTGGCTATACAAATTAGAGAGGAGCTAAAGAAAAATCCCCCTAAAGCACCGTATCTGCTGATAAATCCTATAATAATACAGGACAGATTTAGAAGATGCAGTCATGAACCCTTGCAGGTCAATAGGAAAACTTCTGCTGACTTCAGTTAATCAGAATTTCATCTTATACAGAGATGATTTGTCAGGACTAGAACGGTGAGTCACGCATACTATTCCTTTTTACAGTGCTATCAAACTGTGGCCACCTTTCAAATATACCAGATGTGACCAAAAAAAAAATGCAGTCATAAATTCAAGAGTTTATAGGAAGTTTGGAAATTTAGGAAAAAGAGTAATTTTAGATGACAGGTTTAAAATTCTGTGATAAGCTGCCCTGACTTTAATAGCATATTGATCTAGGAGTTCAGGTGGGCTGTGACATTACTTCTATGAGAGCTATTAAATTTAAAACAAGTTTGACAATACTTTCCTATGATACCTAGAAAAAGGCTTGGTAATGTTTTAGAAACAGCTAATACTGATGTTAGTCCACTGGGCTGAAAGAACAAATAACATGTTCATATTAATGCATGAGCAGAGCCAAAAGATGTATGTACGTTAATACTGCCCCATGAGCACACATTACAAATATTTGCGGAGACTAAAGTATACTTAGCTGTCGCTTTTTGTTATACTGCTGATTTGATTTTAGTCAGTTTTAGATTTCCTTTGGTTTACGATTTACTGGCTAACATGGCTGCTGATCACGCTCCATTGGAACGATACCGTATGCTACATACATCACTCTAATTATATTTTTGAATTCTCCCAAAGAAAATTTATGCATTTTGTCACTCTGAGGAGCAGCTTTAAGAGCTAAAAGGTAGATTTACATTATCTGCGAAAAGTTCTGGAAGACTCTTCAGAGGTTTACGGTAAGCGTGGGAGGGCGGGAAGCGCAGCGCTGGGGCGCTGGCACCGCGCGTTGCCTTGGGCAGGTCCACTGTGGTACCTGCCAGACAGGATAACACCGCCGCCTTTGGTAAGCTGACCTACGAAGACGACGGGTTCTACACAAGCACAAAGTATTGGCATCGTTACTTTTGCAAGGGTGAAAAGGTTAGAAAGGAATTTGCTCTCATAAATCAATCATGAGCTAGTAGGTTTCCTTTAATAATTTAATGCTCTTTTCTGTAGCAGAAGCAGCAATGTTTTCTATTCCCTCAGATGCAGTGTGTGCAAACAAGCACGTGAACGTAGCAACCCCAGTGGCCCCGCATGCTGCACTTTGTGCTTCCAAGCCCGGGGGCAGGGGGGGTGCCGTGAAGGTCGCCTTCTCTCTCCTCCTTGGCAGAGCTGTTCCAGCCCTGGTGGCAACGCTGGAGCTCCTACACTGCCTTAGGTACATGCCATTTGTTAATGTGCAATGCACATCTGGAAGCAACCTTGGTCCCACCCGAGTCTTAAGCCACTTTACTAAGCAGCACCATGGCAAAAATTGCTTCCAAACGTATGTGTGTGCTCCCCCAAACCTGCTATCATCCGTACTACTACATCATGCACTACAGGGTGTATTATTCTTTAGGAAGGAATTTCTAGGGGGCAGCTAGTTACTTGGCAACAAAATTACCTAATACCACAGAAAAATGAGGGCTTATGAAATAAAAAGAAAAAAGCGCATCCAACAACCCTTATCCCAAATCAAAAGAATACATATGTCTGCGCCTCCAAAAGCTGGCTGGAAAACACAGGTGAAATGTTCTTTCAGCAGAACACGTTTGGTGGCGATGGTTTGATTTTATGGAAGTTCTGAAACATCACAGACAGTTTGTTCAAAAACTTCCCTGGCTTCCTGCCCCGACACCTGCCTACCTCCTCAACAGCTCCCCTGATGGGCCGCTGGCTCGCTCAAGGCTACCAGGTCTGTGTGGGCTTGGAGATAAAGCTGCTTTTAGGACGTACAGCTTCAAGAATATATAGCTCCAGAATAGCTTCCCCATGGGAACGGCTCTGAAGCAAGGCTCCACTGCCTGATTAGCATTTCAAAATTCTGGAGCTCATTCTTTGCATGACCACCACCAGATCCTGAGCTGGCGGAACAGCCTGTCAGGCAGCGCGCATTTCCTCCAACAGCATCACCACCTGCCCAAGGTGGGCAGGGACTGTCCTCCAAACAGTCCCCTATCCACAGCCCTGACCCCTGTGGCTTTGCTTTGCTCTTGTTCCCTTTTTGGGCTGACTGTCCATGCCCTACACGGTCAGGGAAACCAGCAGAATCTGGATACACATCTCAGAAGAAACTTGGATGTCTTTTTAAGGTACAGGTGTGGGCAGAATGGGACCTTATCATGACCGAGGCATGCAAAATACCTTGAGAGTGGGCACCACGATGAGCACACCTTGCCTCCCCCTTTGCTGAGTTACTGTCACAAGAGCATCAGTCGTTCTTCCAGGCACTAAAAGCGCGAGCATTGTGCCTGCACAACTAATGCCTGAGGATGGGCAGGCTCCTTTGTGGTCTCCTTCATCCTTACACACCAGTGGAGCAACACAGGGCTGTCCAACACAAGGGATGGGATAGCAAAGCAAAACAGAACAGCACAGGAAATGGGGCAGTTGTACATTTTTCAGTTGCTGGAGAAGGAAATGGATGAAATGGGGAAATTAAACACTTAAGCAGTAATTCACAAAACAATCCTGCTTTGAGACTGTACTTTAACTTTTCTGAAAATGAACTCCTGGGGCTTACTGTGGTCAGGGCTGGCAGCAATATTGCTTGGGCTTAGCCAGTGGCAGCTGATTGCCCCCACGCTGACAGTTCAGCTGCAAGTTCATTTCCATCAGTTCTTCAGAGAGAAGTTACCTACTCCAAGGGAAACAAAAGATAGGCAACTGCTACATGGGTGGCAGGCTGAGACAGTTCAGAGCAAATCTATCAAGGCAGCAGAAATGGTGCTTCATGTACAGCCTCAGAGAGTGGTGCTGCCTGGTGTTAAACGGAGCAGCCCAAAACGCTACCAAAAGCGCCTAGCGAAATACAGTCAAAAAAATTATCTTTCCTTTAAGATAAGCTAATTAACGCTCTTAAACCAGCCTGTTCCAAAAAATCTTCTGATTAAATCACATTCCTTAAGAACAACAAGCAAAAGCGTACAGAGGAAGGAGCAGATTATACAGTAACTTGAACAGTTCTTATGGGCTGGGGAAGGGGACAGGACACACGCAGCAGCTTGACAAGTCTACTAGTCTGCTTGTCTACAAGTCTACTCAGATAGTGCACGAACGGCATCATTAATGCCATGCTCTAGTCTCTGATCACACACACTATTCTCCATTAATGCTACCAGGTGTTATGTGTTGGTGTCATTCAGAAAATTAACTCCCTGGTGCTTATCTGCAAATTTTCTTTGGATATTGTTTCTCTCCTGAACACATTCTGCACAATGGGATGAGCCCTCTGAGCGCAGGGGAGCCTTGCATAGGAGGACTGTAATTGAGAATACTTTTTTTTAAGTTCATGCATTGGATTTTGAGCTGGGGTAAACTCTTAGGTCTTCATTAGCTTCTGCTGAGCTTCAGTGTTTACACAAGCTGGTGGCATTGTAATTTCAAACACTTCTTCAGTCATTTCTACTTATGGCAAAAGCCTGCAGGAAAGCACACTGGAAATGCAGCATGCTGTCAGAAAAGGCAAATTCCTTGCATACAGGTGACTCTTCATCTCACAAAAATTTTACGGGCCTGTGGCTAGGATGCAAAAATTGGAAGCACGACCCTCTGAGGCAGTAGGGCAGATGTCTATTATAAGGATTCACTCTAAGGAAGCAAATCTGTTTTTAAAGAAGTTTGACGGTTGGACTCAATGATCTTAGAGGTCTTTTCCAATCTTAATGATTCTATGATTCTATAAGTTGATGAAATAAAGATCAAATTTCACAGAATAAAATTTAAGAAAAAATAAATTATTCCTGTTTTGCTCTGGATATACCACTAGCAGAAGTCAGTCTAGGTCCACCAATTCATTTCCTACAGGATCCAAATCCTGGACATCACCCTAGGTCTTAATTTTGTAAGACAATAAAGTCTTCCCATGTTTGGTGGCTTGCATTAATCCTGAAACCTTTGTAGTCAAGATGACAGACAACATCTTACTTCAACCACCCTTCAGGTGGCAAACACGGTGCCTACATTTACCTCTCGTCTTTATGGAAGGGAAAAGATGTACTCATCCTTCTTTGTCTCCCATAAAATCTGAACAAGGATAGGCTAGGGAGAATCCATCTTCCAGGGGTTAGTCATACATGAGTGTACCTGACAAGATACTGAACACACTCAAGGCTGTATTTTGGTGGAGAGGGACACATTCAGTGATGCCAGACTGCACCAAAGCATGAGTCAAGGCAGTTCAAGTTGCTAAGGCATCCTCGCTGGTTGCTACGGCATGTGTACTGTTATGAATGTTTGGTTCTGGTTTATTATTTTTCAAAGGATTAGCTTGTTTGTGTAACAAAAACTAATCTATCAGCCATTAGAAATAAATTCCACTTTTTCCTCCTGCTCCTCCTCCTCTTTTCTGAAATGGATGACATTTATCTTTGTTGTCCAGTCTTGGACTGTCCCACACTTATCTTCTTGCATGTTTTTGTGCTTCTGCAGAGCAGAGAATTTAAAATGGCTGAGAGTAGCCCATGCAGTAATCCATTTGTATTTGTTAAACTTATCACTTCTGTACAGCAAACAGAGTCCTCTTGAGATGTGCAACTGTTTGGTATAAAAAGCAAACGCTTTAAAAATTATAAAATTACATATGATCAGTGCAGTTTTGCTCATAAGTATTTTCAATAAAATGATTATACAGACCACAAAACAGATTTTGTGGATTTCCCTGGAGTGGCATTGAGCCCCATTTGAATGCAAGTGGGCTGCCTCCTGCTAAAAGCTGTAATTTTTTTTGAAGTACAAACCTACTCTGAAAAGCAATGGCCTCATGTGGCTCCTTGTTTCCTGTGCCTCATTGTTTCCATATTAAAATGGCTCAGTTCAGAAGCAAAATGATCACTTAAAAAAAAACAAACCAAAAAACACTAAGACCTTCCCCCCATATCTGTGCACCTCTGCCTCGCCTCCAATGTGCCTAGATCTCTACAGCTTCTGGCTCTGATGGCTTGTACAACCTCAGCTGGCAGCAGCAGGGGGACGCTGCTGCAGATGAGGCACAGAAAGAAACTGAGAAGCTCAACTGTTTGGATGAAACAACACAGGACTAAAACAAATTAAAAAATCCAGCCAAATGAACCCTCACCAAACAAACAACATTCAAATCCCACAACGCAGGCTAAGCCATGCCAATGAGCCAGCCCTCTTCCACTGATTTGCAATAAGACAAAACAAAACCCAAAGCAAAAAATCCTACCGTGAATAGCTGTTTTTTACCTAGCTCCCATTTTTGTTCTTGCTGATGTCCTGTACATCCCTCCACCACAGCAGCTCCAGCTCCTCTGCTGCCTGAGGACGTGGACCCTTAGTTTAAGTCAGCGCAAGGCAGACTGGGGAACTGCTGAGCCTGTCCTGCCACGTCCACCTCCATGGGGCTCTGCCTGGAGTCCCTCTCCTCTAGCCAGCTGCTGATTTCTATGAAATTTATGAGAATAAACCTATCTGGGAAGCCCCTAGTTTTGTGTCAGCTATCACTGAGGTTGGCTGGTGGCTAAATGCTAGCCTTGCGGCAAGGGGAGGACAAGCGAGGTGGGTCGGCTGCAACCCATGCCCTTGGGAAAGCCCGACCCTGCTGCTCCTCAACCCCAAGCAAGCCATGCAGGACACAGTGTGGCAACCACACCTGCCAAGCTGAGGAAGCGCTGCTTGGCAGCCTCACCACTGCACAGCTCCTCACCTGCTCCTCCTTGCAGCCCGGCTGACGATGCTGCACGGCAGCAGCTCGCCTGGTTGTGCCCAACCACCCTGAGTGTGCCCCGAGAAACCTCAGCCTCCCCCTGCCCCAACCCCTCGCTGATGCTTCAGCAAGCAAGTGCAGTCGTACAATGTGGGATTTTAAAATATAAATAAGATCATCGGAATTACTGGAAGCTACCGACACCAATATGAAACCTTACACAAGACAGAAAGCCCTAATTATAGTTTCTGAACCTATGAAGTCATCTAATACACATATGTTCCTCTACACTGCAAGGAGGAAAAAAAGAAGACATGCAGTACTTATTACCATCCCCATAAGGAGGAAAGAAAACCAGACTTTGGAAGTTATTGCAAACTCATAATTTAGAAAAATCTGCATAAAATCAGAAAATCAGCTCTACTGTAGTTACAAAAAAAAAAAAAAAAAGGGCAGTACAAAAACATAAGCACTTTGGGTTTTATTCTAAAAGCAATTATTATCTGTTCATTCCACAGTGCCATGTAGCATTGCGAGCCTTCATACTCTTAGTTTGTATTGATTTTCTGGATCAAAGCTACTTAACATACATCTGAAAATACGTGGTATTTCTCCTAAATGCCAAAACTGAGGAATCTGCTTCACGCAAGGAAGGAAGATGGCACACTTACTGACTCACGTGTCATCAAAAAATGAATACTGTAATCAGAAAACAATTCAAGAACAAAATCAGGCTTCCTCTTTCTCTTCTACACTGTACACCCTATGCAAAATCAACAGCAGTAAAAAGTACTAACAATCTTCATTCATAAGCGAGGGACATGGCTGCAACCCTCAATACTTAGTAGGGGGAAAATACTGAGAAAGAAAACAACATTTTTACATAATCGTTACTTAAAACAGAGCTGCACTCTCTAATACATCTTGGACAGTGCAGAGTCTATTGGTAACGACAGGATATTGCATTCAAATAATTATGGGGGAAGGATTTTTAAGTATTTCAATCACATTTGGCTATAAATTTTTACATTATTTTGCAGTTCTGTGATAAAAAGCCCTTTTATTTGCTTGAGACAAGATTTCAGAAAGCTTTAGACAGAGCAGATTTTCTTAAATTAGCTTGAAAATTCAGTTTCCAGGGCAACATACGCAGGTCTTCATACATCAACATTTCTTTGCACCATTTTTATAAATGTGGTTGCCTGCTAGAATGTCATAAAATACTTTTTAAATACAGTAAACTATTTTGATCACTTTGATCCTTTTTGCCTTTGAAAAAAGCTGACTGTCCTTTCTTTTCAGAAGACTCATATCAATAAAACTGTCAAATTGTTTTACTTCAGAGAGCCTTTATCCCAGAAATGCCTGCAGTGACACCCATGCATGCAATACATTTCTACCAGCACCTGAGTGTTTATGTAACATTTCAGTACGCACCCCTTATTCATCATCCCTTTTCTTACTTCTAAGTTTGCAAGTAGGAGACACGATTTAGGGACTATGGCACACTGGGAGCCTGCTGGCTTATAGGTAAAATTAACCTGAATGCCTGTTTCACAGCAGCAGTGTGAAATTTGCTGATCGCCCACATTGCACATCGAGACCCTCAGTGAGTTTCTCACACCTACCAATACATAAAAGTGTTATAAAAGAAACAACGCATCTATCTATTTTCTCCTCCACTCTGAAAGGGGGAAAAAAATAAATCCCTTAATTATCATTTCCCCTCAGTGAGCGCTTTAGAGGTGCTCTGCATCACTGCAGTGATGTTAGTGAAACAGGTACCTGAAACCATCAGCAGCAGAGTGGACAGGTTTCCTTCTTCGATTCTAACAGGGGTCAGATCAGACCCTTGCCATGCGGCGTTATGGTGGAGCAGGCAGCACATTAAATAGTTACAACATTAGGACTGTCTTAGGAAAAGACGACTGAATGACTGTTACCTGCACATTTTACTCCCTGAGCAATGAGGCCCCACATGAAGTTGGCACAGTATTCACACCAGTGCGGGCCCCTGAACGTGTGCACCTGGAAGACAGTAGCAGAAAGGAAAATTACAGAAAATAACCCAACTATTTCACAGACATCAATATCAATGTGTCTAAACAAGGCCGAATTCCTCTTCTTTGAAGGCACCACACGCGGTTGCTGGAAGCTTCCTTTTATCACCGCAGGCAAGGAAGAAAGAAACGTAAGAAAGATTTAACTGCCAAGGCTCTTGCAGACTGATGGGAAACAGGAGCTCTCTACCCCGAGCCGTCCGGAGCAGCAGAACCCAGTCTGGGGGTTCTGCTCCCAGACCACGTGGGGCAGAGGAGCAATGGCAGGTCTCCGCCCTTCTCCCGCCTCTCAGCATCCCTCCATCTGGGCAGGATTTTAGCCACGAGGTGAGGCTTTTGCAGCGACCATGCAAGACTTCACCTCTCAATTTAAAATGCCTTCTGCTTTGCCCTCCCCTCCATAAGGTAGTGTGAAATGTGTAGGGGGCTGCAAGATTTCGCCTCGGGCAGAGGGAGTCCTGCCAGGCAAAAATACCAGTGCTACACAGAAATACTGCAAACGCACTTAGGGGCTTTCCAGTTTAGAATAACTCTAAGAGGAAATTATTCTCTTCAGACTAATGCTACATATTGAAAATCCAAACGAATCCAGTAAATGGAAACAAGAATCCACTGAACCAGGAAAAAAAATTCAAAGCTAGGGAAGAAAAAAACCAATGCTGCTTTCAATCCCGGCTCACATGCTTGTTACAAATCCTGCAGCCACCATTAGCTGCTTCTGATTTTATTCTGATAAAGTTCCTGCTGTAGGAAACCACAGGATTCTTTGCAGAGAAAGTCATTACTCCTTTAGCCAGCGTAAAAGGCTTCGAGCCTCTACATAGAATAGACAGGCTGACAAAAAAAATCAGTAAATGGTGATCGTAAAGAAATGAAATTTGTAGTGAAGTGTAATAAAAATGCTTTAGGCTTAAGTCACTTGGCTCTCCAGAGTTACTGAGCAGGTATCAGAGCAGGCAGTAACCTCACGCACGTGCACTGCCCAGTCGGATCAGCGTGGAGCCGGAGAGAGAAGGAGCTGGTTGAAACGCGCGTGCCTGACATCCACACAGGGCCCTGGTTATAAATAGCAAAACGCGAAGTGGCCTGAGGGAGGTGGCGAGCATCCCCTGCACCGCTGATTGAACTAGCAGCTGGATCCCGGGTGACACTTACCTCAAACAAGTGACAACCCAGAGCAGCACCCAGCAGCTCAGACCACGTTTCAGTTTTGGCTATGGGAAGGTCTGCAGCCTCCTGGGCGCCTGCTGCCCAGGAAGGAAGCAATAAGGTAGGTTGCTGCATTAGTCTGGAAAGTTACTCTTGAATTCACCAAGTAATTCACATGTGCGTCTGTGCTAAGCTAGGCTTATAACCGCCTCTAGCCCTACGCTGCTGAGCATTTCTGGAGGAAGTGTAATGGTGCGAAGCGTCATGTTCTCCCAGCGCTGGCGTGGGCTGCCTCCCCCCAGCCATGCTAGGCGCCATCCGCACCCACTCCCACGCACCTTTTGAAGGTGCGATGTGCTCCACGAGCCCCCTCCCTACAGCTCCAGCTGACTTCTACAAAGCAAATGATGACAAGACTGTCGGCAGCTGTAATCTCCATTTTCTTTATTCCTCTCACCACAAAGAGATTTTTCACACCTTCCTCTCCATTACCCACCTGCACTACCCACATCCTCTTGGCTTTCTTCCTCAGCCTTGTGTTTTTTTCCAGGTCTTTGGCAGCTTTCCCTTCCCAGAAGCAGCACATTCTAATATCCTCAAGCAAAATGCTGTGCTTTAATGCCTGCAGGACTAACAGAACTTTTTCAGGAGGAAAAAAAAGCTTCCTTTCAGTCACCATCTTTTTTTTTTGTCAAAGGAACATTCCCCCCAAAATGCTTATTTAAAATATTTGTCAAAATTTCTGTTGAGGAAAACTGGAAAAAAAAAAATTCAAAAGTTTGAGCAAAAAAAAATCTTTTTTCAGAATCCTTCTTGGTTTTATTAGAGATTTTTTTTTTTTTAAAGTATTTCTGATTGTAAAGGAGTGAGAATTTTGTCTTGTTCGTTGAAATGCTGACATTTTAACTTTTTTCTTTAGGCAGACCAAGAACAAATTCTGACACATTAATATTTCTTGCTAAATAAAAAGAACGATGCTATCCTATGCTTCTCCACTTGCTGATTTCAATTCATCAAATTCACTCAACGTGCCATTTGCTGAAGTGTTTCTAATGCTTTGCCCGGATTGTGGGGTCCTATCCTGGCCTCTTCAGGGCCGTCTCCAGTGCTGATACTCACCAAACCTCAGGTGCCCAATCTCTAACTGGCTGTTGTTTTAGTGGTGAACATCCCTCCCTCTTGGCATCTTGCTCCCTACCGTGGTCTGCACCTTTCCACCTCCTCCTGACTTTCCCTAGGAACTCTTCTGCAGGGTCTACCACATCCCAAATCTGCCACTCCAATCTTTTGCCTCCCTTCATTTTTGTTTTATTATTATGAATTTTTTTTATGAGCTCAGTTTCCGTTATGTTTCTAGTAACAATTATCCACCTAGACACAAAAAAAAATTACCTTTCTACTACAGCCAGTTCCCCTGACATTATCCTGGCTCTCAGCTCACCCCTCAGAGAAGTTTACATGACTCATCAACTTAAAAATGACAAGGACAAAACAGACTTTCCTCTTCCCTACCACAATGAATGTATTGGTCACCCTTCACAAGATCAAGATTGATTTTGCCCTTCAGGATCATTGTCTCAGCATCACTAGCACTGTTCTCTCGTCCCATGCATCCAGGCTTCATCCAAATACTGAAATGCTGTTCTGCATCATCAGTTAAGAAATTAACTTCTCTGTTATTAGATTTATCCAGAGCCTGCTCAGCTTTACACTGCCGCATCCAAATTACTCTTTCTTATCTGTTATTCTGATTGCAAACTCAAAACAAATTAAAAGCTAAGGGTAGGTTTTTCTATGTTCCATAATGCTCTACCTCGCTTCGTCCTTTATCTGACATGCAATAGGGAGGTTCTCTGGCAACATTAATTAGGAGGCCCAAAGGCCACAATGTCCTTCCGTCCCCGGTGCACGCAACCCTGCAGGATGAGCTCTGAAGCCTCTTCTGGGGTTTCTAAGCAGTGCTGTCCTTTCCCAGGGCTCAGTGGTGCCGGAGTGTTAATCTTCCCACTACCATGGAGCAGAACTGGACGTCTAACCCTGCGCTGGTCTGAATACACACCATTTCTGGAAATGAAATCAGACACAGTAAGCGATGCCAGAAAATAGCAAAAAATTGGTCTTCTGAGGTCAAACAGCCTCTAATCCTGTTCCATCCTGCAGAGTGGGACCTGGCAGCATGCTAAAAAGAAACACGTTTGCATCCCTTTGCTAGTTCAAGAGCCAGCACCTGCAAACAATACGGCATTTATTACATGACACTGTTCAATATAGCATTCTGATTTTTATGTTTAATTACCCATTCTAAAAATCTGCCAGGCGACTTGCTTGTTTTCAAAACTAAAACATGCTTTCCATAAAAATTTCTGAAAACACACCCAGCAGAATCCCAGAGATCCTGACTTAAATTACAAGGGGTTTCTTTCCCCTTATAAAAAGAGCATCTGCCACATGCAGATTTTACTGTCTTATAAAATGTGAGAGAGCAGGATTGCCAACTGTGGCTTTATATCTCCCAACCCTTCCATTCTCACTCCCGCCCCAAAAATCTTCTTCTCTCTCTTTCCATAAGGCTTCAACTGCGAGTGATTTTTTAAGAATGTGGAAAATGGGTGAGCGGGAGAGCAAGATAAACTGGTTTTAATCTTAATTTGTAAAATACCAGGGGAAATATTCAATTTAAAAGAAAAATCTAGATAATTTTAAAGGAAAATACCTGCTTCAAAAACTAGATAAAATCCTATTATTAAGCTGTCCTGCAAGTCTGAGGTAAGAGGAGAGCCTCACGTTGGCCTTACACCTAGATGTTTCTATTTTGAACTCTTCCGCAACATCAGCAAGGTATAATAAACATTTAACTACTGTGATCTTACGTAGGAGGACAGTTTTTTGCTTAGGCTTGAAAGACATTTTCTTTACACAGGGAAAAATAGCTTAACTCCTGTGATTAGTAAGTGTTACAGAATTCAATTTATTTTTGTTTTGCATTTCATTAAAATATTTCTTAGAAAAAGAGACAGAGTTTTAGGAGAACCAAATAAAAAATGAGCTGGTGGCTCTGACAACAGATTATACCACAAGCCGTGAACTCCTCAAGCAGAGCTCCCACCATTATTTCTCAGGCTCTATAAAGGTCACTGTTGAAGTTAGTTACCCATGTATCTCGTAACTCCACTTATTTTTTACGCTTTTGGTTTTTACTAGGCAGTTGTTCAGCTAGCCTTGACTGCTATCTGAAAACCAAGAATGAGCCAGCAGATAATTAGTATTCGTAACTGGGAGACTTACATTATATCACTTGTCAAGGCAGGGAGGAAGAGAATGAGGAAATATCAGCAAAGTGCTGTGCGAACATAATGTGAAAGAACATGATGGATCAGCAGAGCTTTAGCAAAGCCACTCCCGGGAAGAAAGCAAGACTGGATCTGACAAACTATGGATATGCAAAATCAACATCAAACACAGAAAACAAAAGTCTTTGTGACAGTGTACAAAAAAGCCTTCCCTGTTGAGAGGCTGCTGCCATGGTCTCCCTGAACGCCCGCTCCATCAGGACCCCTGCTCCTTACAAGGCAGCGTAGCCTCTTCCATGGCCCTCCATGCTGAACTGCTGGTGAGAATAATAGGTTTTGGAAAATCCAGGCACTACCACCTGTGTTGGGATGAAATACATCAACTTGAAAAAGGATGCAAAAAACCATTGCTGATCTACCCTCTCGTGCTACCAGAGTCCTACGCTCTGGGTAGAAGCCTTGTTGATGCTCGGGGAGGAGACCAAGCCGACTGGGGACTGAGTAAATGGCACACATCCAGCATTTGTACCACATGGCGCTCCAAAGGTACAGTTCTGCTGGCTATATTGTCTTTCAAACAAATTCCCAAGGATGACGGGACACTGCTGATGAAGGCTGTCAGCTCAGTGGTCCTAGCTGATTTGCAATTCCATCAACTGAATTCTGCCTGTTGGGACTCCACCAAGCTTTTAATTGGATATGGGAGACATCGTAAGTCTCAATTAAAACGATGAACTCAGACTGTATTATTAATGTCTGTCTTCCCTGTCACAGATGATTTTATCAGGCACTGAGCATACCCATGTTTGAGCGCACCAAACAGGCATGCCCTTTTCATCCACCTCTGGTCCAGGCAGAGGTTGCCTGGATGTGAAGGCTGCAGAAGAGATATCAGTGAGAAAGTCAATCAACTCAACTATCAGTTTGGGCAATGCTTCAATTTAATCATTGCATATATTACGATGATTAGACAGTGCCTCTAAAACAAGGGTCTCAAGCACTCCCAATATTCCAGTACATGATATTCCTCCTGTGAGGCAAATATTGCTGCTGCTGAGTAATCTGAGAAGCGAAAAGACTGCCATGACAACCCACATGGCAGGGCCGTATCTGCAAGATAATTGCTTTCATGCAAAGGTGTAACAGAAGTGACAGTAACTGAGACCATTGGAACATACCTTCTCCAAAAAGAGAGCTGACTTTGCCTAGACCAGCTGGGGTGTTAACGTGGGGAGCCAGTCTGGGACCACCCTAATGACTTTGTCCAGTAGCTCTTGAGAGGAGAGACGCTGGCTGAACGCCGCATGGTTCAGAGCGTGGCGTATAAATAGCATCATTATTGCCAGTGGGTACACTGACACAAATGGTGAGCAGGCAAACCTTCCCCCAGGTCCTCACCCACTCGGAGCCAGAAGCGCTGTCATGTCTTGTTTACCTTCTGGTTTGCGCTGATCATGTCAGCAGAGATGGGAACAACTGGAAATTGCGGTTAGGTAGTGCTCTACGAGAGCCAAAGCAAAAAACTGGAGAGTAGCAGGTTGTTGGCTTTTTTTGCTCGTAAATTCAAAGAAAATGGCCACCTTTCTTTCAGGATGGAATAGCAGATTTTCTTTAAATTGATATCTAGAAACTGGAACATTGTCCGTTTTATTCCAGGCCCAAGCTACTTGATACCTGTGTCCATGCAAAAAATTCTGAAACTAGAGGTGACAATTGAATAAAATCTTTGGAATTAAAATTGTATCTATATACATATTATATACGCTATATGTAATGATGTAAATAGACTATAAAACCCTAAGAGATTCCTAATGAAACACTTTTGCAATGATGCTAAGGCTAATTTGGAGGAAAAGCTGTTGATGATGAGAGAGCACGACATGCGCTACGTGCTCCTTGAGGCAAACTCCCAGTCCTCCCCAGCAGAGCATTTCTAAGCTTCACCACAGACATGAGCTGGTCCGTTCTTGGGGCTGACCACATGGAAGGCTCACAGGATCCACACCTGGGGACTAATAAAACTACTGGTGTGGTGGGAAGAAATTACAGCTTCAGTGAATTAAGGATTTAGAAGAAAGGCTTTTTTTTTAAAGAGCTAAAGCTTGAATTCGGGGACTAGCACTAAGAAACCAGAAAGGGTTAAATAATATTGTGCTATTTGGAATCTGCTTTGGAAAAGCCCTGGCTTTTCCAAAAAAGTGAAAAAGTAAAAGTAACATTAAATAAATACCTTAGGAGACTAAAATCCATCAATGCCTAAAAGCTTTTCCGGCTTGAACTGTCTTATAATACACTATGAGTTTCAGAAGCAACAACATAGAGCTGACAAGATCTTCTCAGAAGTTTTGTGGAAGTTTTTCTCCAGTTTTGTTCTCCAGATATTTTCCCCGCCTTTGAACATTTTTTTCCCCTCAAGTACGAGGAGTCTAAAAAAAACATCAAATTTCCTGAGGTTTTCTTATCTGTGAGAACGTGCAGAGACTCTCCCTGGGGACTGTGCTAGAGGCACCCAGCTCTCTTTCTGAATATTCATTTGAGTGCAGTGACTCACTTAAAGATGTTTTGAAAATATGTTCAGTGCCAGGTCTGTACCTAACAAAAAATCAGCATCCTCTTTTCAGCAGAGCTAGACCAATTTACCCCAAATCGGCATCTGCCCCAGTTTTCAGAAGATCAGAAACAGAAACGAGTTCAAGTTAGAAGTCACAGAAAAATGGCTCTGCTTAATATAGTAAGAGTTTGTTACAGTTTTTGGTCTTTTTGCAGCATTTCTTCTCCACTTTCCATCTCCCTGCTTCCCAGTGTTTAAGCACTGCTTTGCTGAGCAGCTCTTCTTAGAATAATAAGATCTGGCATGGAAGTGATTTGCTATGACATTTTACACTAGCAAAGCACCTAGCACAGATGCAATTACACCGGTAAAATCCAGGCCAGGGCCAGGTTAGCTTACTTGTTTCAAAGAAGCAGTACAAATTTCACCAGCAGAGTAACTCTTGTTAAAATCAGCAGTCTCTCCATTAAAGTGATGCTTGAGTCTGTTTATACTGGCAAAGCCTTTCCAGTAGAGACTGGTCCTCACCTGAGCCTTCACTTTTTGTGCACATTTAAGGCTATATTCTACCCCCAGTTATTTCTGGAAAAACACATTGTCTCTGCTCTGGAGCTCCCCGTTTGGCCTTTCAAATGGGTCACCCTCAAAGAGAAAGCCAGGATGTTGCTTCAGCCGAGGAGGGAGATGAGGAATCTCAACAAACAAGACTCATCAGCATCTCTGCTGACTTGGCTTAAGCAACCGTGGAAAAACATCTCTCCTCTCTGGAAGAAGTGTTGGCTTGAAAGGGAATTATGTTCTGAATGTTCACCAATTCACAAAGCAGCCTTGCAACTGTTATTTATTACAATTAATTGACTGTGCCGCCTCAGGCATTAGTAAGATAGTGACTAAGAAACAGCATGACAGTACCAAATACTGCACAGAAAGATAGCAAAAAATAGTCTTCTGGAGACATATCTATTTTGTGAAAAGCAAGAGAGAAATGAGACAATATCCTAGTGAAAATGATGCATGGAAACACAGTTTCAGTCCAGCTCTGACAGGCACGGACACCTTCTTGCTTCAGTGAAGCACCACAGCACTCATCTAGGCAGAAGAGTGGTTTTATGCCTTGGACTATTGGCAGTTACGAAACACCTGCAGAGTGCTCTGCTGGCTCAAGTCATCAGGAACCAGAGGTGTCTGAAGGAATACCCATAACCAGCCAAGGGAGCTAAGAATTCCCCAGGGCTCATGAGTCACACAAGCTGGAGGGGAGTAAAGACCTTTAAGGTGTTTTGTCCAGGCTTATTTTAAATTTGCCAAGTGAAGGGAAGGTTATTGCACTAACAAGTTTCCCTACCCAGGAGGTTTCTTACTGTTAATCTCAAATTTTCCCTTTCCTCTTTCTTTTACACTATCATGAGGGGATTGAGTGCTCCCTCAGTACGTTTGCAGACGACACCAAGTTGGGCGGGAGTGTTGATCTGCTCAAGGGTAGGAAGGCTCTGCAGAGGGACCTGGACAGGCTGGATCGATGGGCCGAGGCCAACTGTATGAGATTCAACAAGGCCAAGTGCCGGGTCCTGCCCTTTGGCCACAACAACCCCATGCAGCGCTACAGGCTTGGGGAAGAGTGGCTGGAAAGCTGCCTGGTGGAAAAGGACCTGGGGGTGTTGGTCAACAGCCGGCTGAACATGAGCCGGCAGTGTGCCCAGGCGGCCAAGAAGGCCAACGGCATCCTGGCCTGTATCAGAAATAGTGTGGCCAGCAGGAGTAGGGAAGTGATCGTGCCCCTCTACTCAGCACTGGTGAGGCCGCCCCTCGAATACTGTGTTCAGTTTTGGGCCCCTCACTACAAGAAGGATGTTGAGATGTTGGAACGTGTCCAGAGAAGGGCAACGAGGCTGGTGAGGGGTCTGGAGAACAAGTATTATGAGGAGCGGCTGAGGGAGCTGGGGTTGTTTAGCCTGGAGAAAAGGAGGCTGAGGGGAGACCTCATCGCTCTCTACAACTCCCTGAAAGGAGGTTGTAGCGAGGTGGGTGTCGGTCTCTTCTCCCAAGTAACTGGCGATAGGACGAGAGGAAATGGCCTCAAGTTGCGCCAGGGGAGGTTTAGATTGGACATGAGGAAAAATGTCTTTACTGAAAGAGTGGTTAAACATTGGAGCAGGCTGCCCAGGGAAGTGGTTGAGTCACCATCCCTGGGGGGATTTAAAAGTCGTGTAGATGAGGCGCTTAGGGACATGGTTTAGTGGGCATGGTGGTGTTGGGTTGGCGGTTGGACTCGATGATCTTAGAGGTCTTTTCCAACCTTAATGATTCTATGATTCTATCCCGTAACTCCCAGCTAATGGTCCTCTTCCATGACTGCCCTCCTTGCCATTAACATTTTTCAAGCATAGTTTTACTGTTTTCTCCAACCCCACACAAACAGCAGGCAAAGGAGCGAGGTCAGTGCCCAAGTCCAAAGCATGGCACCAGGTGGGGAGGAGGTGCAGAAGATGTTCCGTGTCACTTAGGGATGGACTCAGGGCAGAAGGTACCTCATTAGGCATATCTTTTTTTTTAACAGCAAAAAACTACAGGATGTAGGGGGGCGATGGAGAGATGAGGAGATGCGAAGAGGTCCGGAGGACTGAGCAAGGGGAATCCTGTGTGTTTAGCACCCTAACAAAAACTTTCTCACTGGAGAGAGAAGAGATGGGGTATCCTTAAACCCAACTTGGATTCCCCTGCTGTGTAAGTCCTCTGGTCTAAAGCCCACCTTCACACATCTCAACCCAGAGCTCCCCCCAGTCCTCCTCTCAACAACCAACCCGGAATGTTTCAATCCACATGGCACCTTGCCAGAGGCCCCCTTTCCCCTCAAATTTCAGGTTCCTGTTGTTGCCTGAAGCTCCTCCTTCACCTGCCTGCCCAGGAGGTGTCCAGCTGCTTCCTCCCCTTAAAATTATTGAATGTATCAGATATCAGCTAGGTAAGGAATTGTATTTTAATTTACAAGCTATCACAGTTGCTGCATTTTGGGGACAAGATAAGCAAATATGAGATTTATAAGGGATAGAAAAAAGCACTCTTATTGGTAGAGTCCAGCTGTAGAATAAATTTATGGGAACAATTAGGTATAAATCTACTCTGTCCATTTCTATGAAGTGTTACAGAACTTTCCCCTATGATAAAGCTTCTTTTTGTAAGAAAATAACACCACTGGCTTTAGCTATGCTCCTTGTCAGCACTTCAAAGAGCACCCCACAGACCCCTCAGAGCTTCCAAATAGAAGATGCTTTTGTTCATCTACATTGGGTGGAAGAACGAACTTGATATCCATCACACACACACATGTCCATGTAGAGACGTGTGTACCAGAGCGTGTGGGGAGATTTCTCCCCCATAATGGGTAAGAAACTGAAAAAGAGGAAAAGCCTTTCTGTGAAAGAACGTGGGGCTGAAATTTTGAAGACGGTGAAGTGACTGTCCTGATTCGGTCTGATGATTCATTTTACAAGAGATCTCATTCAGTGTGCTGGATTTCAGAAAAGCAGAGTATACGGAGGGAAAGCAAAAGAAATCAAATATGCAAACAGACAGACCCAATCAAGCCACACTCACAGTCCTAGCTCACCTTCAAGTTCCATTATTCAATTAGAGCTAAATAAAATGCTGTGTCAAACAACGTACATCTCTTTTAGCTGATATTTTTGAATAGAAAATGAATCTTTTATTATTAGATTTAGAGGAGAACACAGAAATATTAATTTAAAACTTTTTACAAATTAGACAAAGCCCAAATATGCTTAAAAAAATAGAATATTTTTAATATCTAGCTCTCATGCTGAGGAATAGGCATTAAAAACTCAGTCAGATCTGACATTTATAAATCATCATCCCTTTCTTTACTTATGGAAATTAATTTAAGATAATTCAGCCACTCTGTATTTGCATTTGAGATGTGCTCATGAGAGACCAGACCTCTGCAGTCAGGAGAATATTACGGAGCTGGAGGAGATCATTACCGGCCAGCTCTGCCCACAGAGCTCCCTGTCACCCCGGCTAGCCAGCCTGCTCACTTCAGGCAGGAGACAACTCGCATTCCAGCAGATTTAAATAAGATTAAAACCTTTCAAAAACCCAGCTGTGTCAGCACTCCTAGCAGAACTGTCTTTACATTCTTCTTTCAAAGAACCCTCGGAGCAAAACACATATTAACGGATTTATTCAGGAGACCTCTTGATGATTTAAGAGTTAAAAGCAGCTTTTGCGTTCACCTCTTCCCTAGACATCTGTACTCCTGTGAGGACCATCACTACACTGCTTCTCTGCCACTGTGTGCCTCTACCTGAGCTTTGCTGGAGGCAACGAAGTCTGAGGGTCCAAACTCCACCTGCGTCCGCACCTACCCACCCCACAGGGACAGGAGGTGCAGGGGTGGAGGGGGAACTGAGGTCTCCTAACCTGTGGCCAAGCCTCTCGGGCATTTGCTAACCCCAGCCCACCTCCGGAGAAGCTGCTGCTGTCTTCTTCCCTTCTCCAAGACAACAGCGCTAGTTGTTGTGCGTTAATGATTCTCCACTTCTCCTCCCTCTGCTGGGATGTTACAGCATTTCCAGTATAAAAGGGTCTCTGAGACCCCTTCGTTCCTGTGACTTGTGATGTGACTGATCAAAGCAGCAGCCGGGAAAGGGTGAGGGGTCCCTATCTGTTGCCTCGTGCCTGCATAGCGCAGAGAAGATTAGCCGCAGAAGTACAAAGTAGCATGCATCCTCCTTTTTGCTGGTGGAGCCTCTGGGGACAGCAATCACTGTTGGTTAGCGGAACTACATAAATTTATTTCCTTTCTAGGTTGTTTTTTCTTGTTTTGTTCAAAAGTCTAGGTTCAAGCCTCTGGGACTGACATTTGCTTCCTTCCCACATGGGTGGCACATTTGCTGCTTGGCAGGCAACTAGGAGACTTCTGCAGACATTTTAAATGATGACGTCTATACATGTGAGAAGAAAAATTTGACAGATGCAAGGAACGATAAAAGAGAGAAGTGCATGAGCTAACGATGGCCGTTCATTTCAGATCCATAACACAATAATTATGAAGGGCTTATGGTTATTTTTTTTAAAATGGGACAGTGGCCACATTTAGAGCTTGTGAACGCCAGCAGCATTCCTTCAGCGGGTAGGCTGGCTGCTGCACACCCTCTAAGGGGCAAGGGGTTTGTTCCCTTCTACTTTTTTATAGCAAAAATTATCTGTGTAAGATGACTCCATTTCACTGACTTGAGAAAAGAGTTACTTCTCAAGGTATATTTTTCTGGCAACTGTACGTATAAAGGAACTACAGTACAACTATTATAAAGAAAACAACCTGTGTGGAAAGTTTGTGCTGTAGCTATGATCTTGGATCAGACACACAGTTTGTTTTTCAAAAAAGGTGGAAAACTCACAGCTTCGAAACTTTCCAGAAACAGTTTCTAGAAGAAAAACAAATAAACAAACCCAAACGAATGAAAATCAGGTTATTGGATTATTTTCAGAACAGATGTGTTTCAGGCTGTTAAAGGAAAGCAACTAAAGAATACAGATGTGCGCAAAATTAAATACGTATTATCCTACATACACTGTTGTGCATGGAAAATTGCTATCTGCTGGCATCTGCAAGAATTATCTTCAAACTCTTAAGGAACAAATATAAGTTGCAAGACATTTCAGATCTCTTGGACACCTCAGGAGCCTGTGAAAAAATGCTCTGCATTTAACTGACAGCCAGAAGGATTATTTTATGCCAAGCGTTCATAGTAAACACTTTTTTATATAACATTTTGTAAGTGGTTTTCAAACTCGTGCTTTATTGAAGAACTCAAGTCAAACAAAGCATCCTGATCATATAAAGTTTCCAATTTTAGTGATTATCTGAACTCAAAAGCCAGAAGGTGGTTTAAATAAAATCAGATGGACGATAGGTAAATATACATATGTGCACGCACATGTACATTCACACATGCACATGCGTGTGATGGAAATAAAAACTGAAAATAAGAGACAATTAACAGATGCTTGTATCATCAGATGCCTGTGTTATATTAATGATTTCCCCTTCTCCTAAAATAAATAAAAGCAAAAGCTACACGGGGGGAAAAAACACATATTAAGGATAAAATCGGGGCTTCAGGTACTATATATGAAGTTTGTACCATCATCTACAGGAATTCAGTATAACATCAATTCACTTAGTCTTGCAAATAAAGACTGCCTATTATGCAATGCATTTGACCGCCAAAAGGTTAAATTACTAAATCCTTTCTGGACACTTATTACAGATTTAGACACAAAACATGCATATGTTGTATTGACATGTGTCTCTCTTGCCAAAGAGCATCATTTATTTAAAATAATTAAAACAATAATTAGAAGCTACATAGAAAACTAAGTAAATTTTATTAAAACACAAGGTAGTTGCTAATGCCAGCAGCTCCAAGAGCCCCATGGTATAAGCCATGCTGCTTTCAACACACTCAATTCATTAACACAGGAGAAAAGCCAGAAACTAAGGGAAATGAAGACCATCTGCTCCATCCAGATGCAGTAGAACATGCTTCTTACCTCCAAAGCTATTTACCAGCGACAAACTGAGATAAGATCAGTTAATCCTCTAATCACAGATCTAAAAGATTTTTCGGCACCATATAATCGTAAGTAAAACTGAACTACATTCATTTGAATTGAAAGAAAATTTTCCCAGTTTTTCTCACCTTTAGCATCTCTCGGTATAAAACAATTCTAAATAAAAGAAATAACCTAGATATGGCAAATATTACTGAAACAAGTATATTTGCTGCACACAAGCAGTCAACAACAAAACCCTCGTTCTTTTGCCGATACATTCTAAAGATGTCTAACTGATTTAACCGGCAATGAGATTGAATTGAAGCATTTAAGTTCCCAGGAAGTCGTCGTTTGCACGTTATTTCCTTGCAATGCTGGACCCATTTTAAAATAAAAACTATAGCCCCTGTGCTTTAAAAACAAGTAAGTAGCACAATTTCTTACCTTGAAGTTATGAATCTTCTCGTATTTTGGAATATGTTCATTTTCTTTCAGAGTTGCTCTTCTGACAAGTGATGTCAACTGTGAATAAGCAAAGAGTTTAAGAGGTTGCCAGATTGTCACAGATGACTTCTGAGTACCCAGTTTCATCCCCAAGGCTGCTATCAATAAATCTTGTTGACGGCTCTCCTGCTTCGAGCTGTGCACCGCAGACCTATGCGCCTTGTGCCCTGACCAGGACTCTTTGGATGGCATTTTGGAGCTGACGGGAAGGAGGAGCGGCCCCCCGGACCGATCTGCGCCCTGCGTGTATCAGACTCGGTCTGAAAAACCGAAAAGGACCATTTCGGGAACCTAAACTGCTCGGAAGGGCGGCGTGGCCATGGCAGGGCACTTGTTCACCGCGCGGCTAACCCAGCGAGGCGGGCTC
>NW_008824035.1:9195364-9220038 GCF_000699105.1 Pygoscelis adeliae | reverse complement strand
TCCCCGGCTGGCTCTAGGAGAAGCACCAGCGGGAAGGCTGCCGGCGGGGGGTGAGTCCCGCACCGCTACAAAATGGCATCTCTTCGCCCGTTGAGGGTGCGGGGGGTGTCAGGGCATCCTCAGATGCACACAGTGAACAGCAGCCCCAGGGGACGTGGCAGAAAGCGGCTCTCCCCGACCCCCCCGTCTGACACGGGTTGGGCACCAGGAGGTGAGGCTGGGAGCAGTTAATGCAACGGGAGAGGCTCATCGCTCTTCCTTTAAAATTACAGTTTCCAATGCCTTTCGTATAAAAAGAGGCTCGTCAAACTCACATCATGTATCAGCCTCTTCTAGTAGTGATGTGAACACAGATGCTACCAAAAGTTCACCACAGCACCCTTTCCCCCTAAGACCTAAACCCTGAATTGCTGTGGTGCCTCTCACTGGGGATTTGTGAACGTTAACAGAAGGTGAATGACACATAGTCTTAAATCAGACTGAAACCTGCTGCTTGGACTGATGCGACTGATGATGAAACCTGCACAGGACAATCTGGTCCTCGCTACCCCTCACACAAGCCAAAGGAAACAGTATTTCACACCAGCATCATCAAAGCGTTGCCACAGGATGCAGCAGAGTCAAAGTGTAATGGGCTCACAAATGACTAGGGCAGACCACGCCATATCCACCCGGAGCCGCTCACCGGGGCAGCCCAGCTGAGGGAGGCTCTCTTCAGTGGCACGCTGACGGCCAGGAGGGGACACCACGACCGCCACTCGACTCCTGCCCTTTTTCTTCTAATGCTCTCCAAGCATTTGTGAACAGTCTTTGTCAGAGACTGCAAAAATGGACCTTTGGTCTGACTTGCTACGGCAGCTATTTACACCGTGGGGCTGACCACCATCCCAACATTTAGGGCGCAAAAAGACCTTTCCATGTGAACAGCCTGCCTGTGCAGCTAGCCAGCGCGCAGTCCTCCCTTCCCTTGCCACAGGCTGCAGCACCGCAACCGCTCTCCCTTCTGCAGCAAAGGTATTTTTATCTCTCATGACTCAGTAACAACCAAAGACAGGCACAGTTTGTCGCAGTCTTCTGGGTGGAACTGGTGTGAGTTTTGCAGCTTGATCACGGTGTTACCATTTAGCTCAATCCTGCCAATACAGCTGAGAGTAATGCTCACCGTGAGCCCCTCCTCCTTTCCCTTGCATGGCCACCGGTACCTTTTCTACAGGTTTTAAAAATCTGCTGGGCTGGGTCAGGTTGCAGAGATTAAGGATCAACATACGTGCTTCACCAACCACTAACCTGCAATGCAAGTTAATAGCTAATAATCGAAACACTAGCTATAGATTATACAGGATGAAGTTGTCGGGCATTAGTGGCTCATACAGGGGCCTTAAGAGTATCTGGCTCCGTTCCCAGCTTCAATACAAACAGGAGGCCGGTTGATCCATCCTATCGAGAAATACTTTTCCAATGGCTACCTCAATCTGCCTGTCTTGCTTGTTAGCGCTGATTTCTGCTGCAGATGAATAAATGCCTCTCTCGCATTTTTCTGCACATCCTTCTGAGTGTAACGCTCCACAGCAATAGGAGATCAAGAAAAATGAGGTGAGGAGTAAGAGATGGCAATAACTGACCACCTCATCTATAAGAAGTGTGAGAATAGTAGGCACTCAGGAGAGGAGGAAGCAGACAGGCTTTCAAGCTCATTCTCTCCTTTCTTTCTAGCTAAAGCCACTTCATGGTTTCATTCCCAAGGACCACATCAGGTAATAGTCCTCATGGAACAAGGCAGACCTAAACCGGCCCCAAAGGAGTCATACTCTCCAAACAGCTTTCAGTGACAACAGGCTCAGGAAGCAAGTTGTGGAGTTCTGGAAACATAGTTTCATTACGTGCTTCCTTGGAAACCAAAATTCCTCTATTTTTTAAAAGGAAAAAATAAATCACTAGAACTTCATATTAGGAAATAAACTCTTTGAAAATTGAATTTGTTGGAAATAAATAACCCAGTGATTTTCAAGAGTACATTTACTATCAGAATCAACCCTTATTAGTTTTTGTGTAATTCCACTTAAGAAGCGAGATAAAGCATTTTGAATTTTCCTTTCAATCATTGGTAGAGTGCATATTTGTGTTTTGACATACTTATTCCTTAATTGTCAGCTTCCTTTTTCCTAATTCTAAAGAACTGATTTATTTTCAATTGCACTTTAGAGTCACGTTAGTAGAAACCGATCTCTGGCTCCTGGAAAATTAAATCTTAAGAATGCCAATAAAAAGGTAAGCAAAACTACCCAACAGGGAAAGGTCCTATCTCATGGCTGTAATTATGAAAACGCGTTATAATCTAGAAAGTAGTTATAAGATTATGAATTTTAATTCTAACATTACTTTGCGTTACAGTAATCTAACTCAGACTGCTTAATTGGTTTTACATAAATCAGCTTCCCGTTGTTCAGTGCAAAGCATTTTCTGCTGTTTACAGATACAGGAATACTGGGCTCACCTACACTTACAGCCCTGCACATGTGCTATATGCACTACAGTTGTGCACACCAGAAACCTAGATTGAAAGTTAAAGCCATAAAGCTAGCAACTGAAAAATTATGAAAAATGTTATCTATTCTTACATATATTTCCCCAACATAGTGTTGTAATTAAAATTCATACATCTGCTTTCAGATGACATAATTCTATAATATATACGCTCATTCTTCTGCCATTGCCTAATTTTGGGAGCTTGGCATTGCAAGCTAGTGCTCTTCTTAACACTGCCCTCTTCCTTTCTTTGGAAACCAAAACAAAGAATGAAATTTCTGTTGTACACACCTTCCTGACCACAGTTTGGGTCACCGGGCAGGTCCAGATCGTTAGCTTACCAGTACATGAGATAATAAAGTAAGAGAGAGCAAGCCACTGTCCTCAGGTAGCCCTCGTCATTGCAGAGATGAGTCACCATCCCTGAGAGCAAACAAATGAAGTCACGGACCTGGGAGTTGAACTCAAATCCTGCAGGAAGCTGTTCTCTTACTCTCCTGCTCCAGGCGCTCTATGCTGTCTCTATTCCCTCCTTGCAAGCCTGCAGGTCCTGCTCTTCTTCTTACACCCTTGGCTGGCTCTTGATTGAACGCCTGCTCTCCACCAGTGGCTCCTGCACTCCCACCCGCCAGCAAAGTCTCCTCTCCATAGCACTTTCATTTTCCAACGTAACTTGCTCCGTCTGAACCCTACCTTAATGGGGACAATTATTAGATACTGTCTACTACATACTGGATGAAAGAGAGGTAGAAATCTGAGGAGGAAAGTCTTCTCCCTTCCACTTTTCTAAGTAAAGTCTTGATTTTATTTTTTTATTAATTGTTTGTGACAGACATTTGCAATCATTGCATGTGTAGAGAGCAATATACTGTGCAGACTCCAGGAGGAAGGAAACTGCAGGGCTGTCTTTTTTTTAATTTAATTTGAGGACATGATTTCATGGGATTGAGGTGAACTGAAAATGGAACAACTGGAAGTAATAGCCGAGCAACCTCGCAGTAGAGCACGCAACCAGATCAGCCTCTCAGTCCTGTACATTTTAGTGACTTAAACGAGCACTAAAAAACCAAACTCAGCAACACGACAACATTTAAACCAAGACATCTGTTTAGAGGTTTTACACTGTACAAATGGACTAAAAGGGGGGGGGGGGGGGGGGCGGAGAAAAAAGACGGTAACCTGCTATTTCAAATGTTCTCATTTGTTCTAAAACCTCAACCGTAACATGGTTCAGCCTAGGTCCTACCGGGATTCCGCTTTCCTTACTTCCCCCTGGAGTAGTCCTTCAGGGTGCGGGAGAAACAGCTGTTTTCTTGAGCACTATTTGCTCTCTGTGTTAGCTGGATAACGTATGCGTGTTTTCTGGTACTAATCTCACAATCAGTTAAGTCTTATTATGAAGACTTCACAGAATTGATTTTAAAGTAATCCATGGCTTGCAGGAAATTCCAATTAGTCACTCTCTGAAAGACACATTATGTAAGTTTAATCCAGTCACACAATTCAGTCAACCTCAGACAAATTATCTTCTAAAAAGGCAAATCAATGCATTTCCCATTTGTTGAATAATAAACCAAAATCACTTCAGAAAAAAACCCCAACAAAACAGAAAATTCAAGAGTCAGGTTAAGCTTAACAAGTCCTAAAATGCGCAGATTAGACTCGACCAGACCTCCTGAAGCCCACGTGCATTTCCAATACAATGTAGCGTTTAGTTTCATGACCACCTGGCTCCTCTCTCAAACACAGTATCGTGTTTTCTTCAGTCTCGGGAATGCACTGCAGGCTTTTCATTCTCATATGGTATTTTCATGTTGTTATGACTAAATATGCCTTTATGGTTTCAGACTTCATATATAATATGATCCCTTCCCTCTAAGGAATGTATTTTAATAACAATAATAACCAGCAGTTATATTGCATGCATTTTTTTAAAAATCAGAGATGATGCCCTATTGTACATATCTCAAGAAACAAGATATTTGGGTTGCTATGTGGTTAGCCATTGCATATTTTGTCGTGTTGTGTTTCACTGTATAGCTAACTTAGCCAAATGTATATGCTCAGAAAATCCTTCCTTGCCTGAACACTTTATGAGCGTATTTTATGGGCTCAGTACACGATTTTCAAAAGCTAATCAGTCAGATTGTGAAACTGAGCCCAATTCCCTCAATGCAGTTCTCGGTGGAGGCTTGTTCCACGCTAAATATAATTTTCCCAGTCATATCTTTCACAGAATTGTTCCAAGGGGGGAAGGGGAACCCAAAATTTTACTTTTTATTTAAAATTGGTGATAAGCTGTTTTAATTTCATTTTCTTCATTTGTAGACATGCTGATGCCAGGCATAGCCTCTGCCCACAGATAGACGGTGTGAGCGGAGGGTAGGAATGCTATTCAAAGAGAAGTTCAACCTGAAAGTCGACATCTCAGGAGCTGGATGGGAAGGACCATCACACAGTCTCAGCCACCAAGGTAAGACTTCTCTTGCTGCTATTCCAACATAGCCACATTTACCTGGCACGTGGACAGCATCAGGCTCACACAATGATCAAAGTATACTGGGATCCTCAGGCAACACACAACCCCGCTTTGAGTCCACAGTTACCCACAGGGGAGTTGGGGTTTAAGACATGGTTGAATGATGAAAACTTACTGCTGAGAAAAGTTCTATTTTTTATAACAAAATTTTCCAACTGGGCTGGCTTCTAATTAAATCAGACCTTCCCACCCCCCCAGTGGAATACTTATTGCAAAATCTAAAGAAATGGCTATTTATATTTTTGAATTTTTATTTCTGATAAAAGCGTATGTGATTTCCACAGCAGGTAATGAACATTTTTATATCTAGAATTTAAAAAGAAGTTTTTTAAATAATGTTTTCATTAAAAGCTTAAACAAATTCAGCCAAAGTGTTGGCTTGGTTTAAAGTATGATTGTTAAATTAAAAGAAATAAATAATCTAAACCAAAGTTTAAATTATGGAAAAAACGTTGCCCAATATTGCTGCTAGAAACTACTACATAAAAAGTGAGTTCATTTGGTACTGTATTGTGCAATACAATTAGAGTATATTAGCATTATTTGGGAAGATTTTATGTTTGCACAGATGTGCTTACCAGAAATACCCTGAAGTACCCTTGTTTTCATAACAAGGGAGCATACTCATAAAAAAGCAGCGAGATCTTAGGGGAAGCCAACAGAAAGTTGTTTTTCTGTAGCTTTAGTCCTATAACCTACAACTCACTGCAGCTGATTCGGATCTAGGTCAGCCGACTTGTTTTGTTCCTGGTGGCATGACGGGTTGTAGATTTGCTCCCAGCAGTTACCAATATAGACCTCTGGAAATCACAGGTCGAAACTGCGCACTGGCAAAAAGCATCCACTGCAACTGTTCCTCTCTTTCAATAACTGACAAGACAAAAACAATTAACATTTGCTGTTCTGGATAGCGGCACAAAAGCAAGGCACTTTTCAGTGGCAAACAGCGCATTTCTTTTCTGAGGGAGCGGGCTATTTTGGTATATAAAGACGGACCTAGCCATGGCAAAATAAAATAAAAATCTCACAGTACCTGCAGTAAGAAGTTCTGCTTTTCTTCTGGTTCTGGAGGACTTCGCTAACATCGAGCGACTTAAGCTTTTAGTGAGGTCAGCAACTGGCCCTCTGTGTCCACTGAAAAAGGGGAGGTAATTCTGGGGATTTCCTTCACGCTCCATAGGTACAAATACCACTACAGGGGTGTATGTGGGCACATGAGAACGTGCACAGGCAGGGATGTGGATGTTGCAATCAATAATGGTGCTAAGCTGGGTTTTACAAGCAATAGCTATGACTTCATTTATGCTGTATAAATAATAATACGCTTCCTCACAGGGTCGTGTTCTGGGTGAGATGGCACAGTCCTGCCCCCACTCCCAGGGCTCCTTGCCTTGTCCTGCTTTGGTCCTGAGCCAGCCAAAGCCACAGGGCTCTTCCCTACAGACACCGACACAGGCCATCCCCATGGCCCCGGCTGCCTCTGTTGAAATAGCCAACTGCTCCAGCCCTTCCCTTAAAGACAGCCTGCTCGCAAGGGGCAAGGTATGACTGCTCGACAAAAGCAGAGCTGCTACCAAGCTGTGTGACACTGAGGCAGGATCTGTCAATCAAATACCATGATAAAAGCTACCGAGAAAGCTAAGAAACGAGCTCTTTTGACTCCTAACTCTGACTGTGGTGAGGAAAGCAGTTCCCCATGACCATGAGTTCAAGCTGAGGTATCAGCCTCAGCAATTCTTTCCTTGCTTTGCAGCAGCTCATTACCACAACCCCGTTCTTTCCTTGGGAAGACAAGCTGCATTAAAAGGGGGCCCAACCCCAGCCAAACTTGGTAAGTACAGAAGGGTACCAAGAGCTGGTAGAGCACAAAAGATACCACCTCCCTGCCTCAGGGGGCTGGCAGCATCACTGTTCCCCAGGCAAAGCGTGCAAGACAGTTCATGAGCAAGGAGTGAAGCATCACGAAACACCAGAATTTGTCTCCAGTAAATCCTTCAGATGAAGCCTGTCCTTTACAGCTTTGCTTTCAGTCCTTTCCATCTACCCTTCCATCCTCCACAGCTTTGGTTTTGGTCCATCCTATCTTCCTCTTCTCCTGCCAGCAGCCTGGGCCATGGAGGTGGTAAGCTAAACAGTGAGTTAAAGCAGCCGCCTGTGCCAGGTGCTCCTCTCCCTGGGAAAGGCAGAAGCAGCGACTGGGAGGACTACTCACATCGTTTAACTATTACACTGTTATGCATTGCTAAATCGGGGCTAGAGAGGTCTGTCTTGCAGCTATGAGACCTATGAGAAGATGAGTTGATGGAGCAAAGAGCTCTGCCTAAGGGAGCAACCCTCACACTGGCCAGCAACATGCAGAGGCTGCTCCTCAGCAGCTTCCTCCATCTTGCTCCCATTTAGTCAGCATTTTCTATTTCAGCTATTTCAGCTAACACCATCGTGTTTCCTTCCCTTCCCTGGCCTGTGGCACGTCTCCTTGCCGGCTTGCAGGGAGCTGTGCCATTGTGACTGAGGCACGACTGATGTTCATTGCAGCAAGGGGTCACTCCAGCAAAAGCCTTTTGACTTGCGAGACATCAAGACAGACTGTATTCCAAAAAGACCTTTAAAAGTCATTTATAAATGCCACAAGACAATGTGCTCTATAGGAGTGATAACAGTCAAAATGTAATGCAAATTGGCAGCTGCATGAATGGCAAATGCTCTTTTGGCAAATGCTCTTTATTACAAATATACTACATTTAAGTATCATAAGAGAAAACAGGCTGTTAGACTAATCTTCTGAAACCACAAGGGACTGGTGATAGTTTATTTCTCATCTGACCCACACTGTTATAAGGATTTCCTCAAATAAAAGAAAAAATAAACAAACAAATAAATAAAACCCAGAAGGCACATCAAAAAGCTTAACCATGCCCTTTGATGAGGAACCTTACCTGTCTCCTAGCAAGGAAATGTTGACGATGGCCAAACTTTATGAAATAAATAATTTACAACACTTCCTTTATGATATCCATTTAAGAATCACATTGATAAAAGCAGTTTTTACAATAAACCTCTATATATTTTTGTAACTGAAAATGTATACACTTAGGGATAATGACAATCATGTAATCCACAAGGTCTTTCTATTATTATATTTATTAGGGTTTTTTCATTTATTCCTATAAATGAAATAGGAGCTTTGGCTACTGGTATAACATGGGCAAGCGGTATGGAAATTTCTTTTTATGTCTCACATTAATATTTTCTTACCTGATGTGTAATATTCATTTCACATTAGTCTTGTCTGGCTGTCTAATGCGTCTAATATTAGCCTTTTTTGTTCTACACAGTAATTCAATTTAGAGTAATTCAATGTATGTTATAATTGAAAACTGCAGCTCATTAATTTCTAAACACTCTTTGTATTTCAGACTACACCTGCTCCTTTGGCACATCCTCTATTTTGAATCCATCCACTTCTTCCTGAATAAGCTATGTTGCTATGATACATGTGCTGTCACAGTTTCTTTCTTCAACATACTTTCAGTCCATAATCATACTTATTTAGCATAAATAAGACTTAAGAGTGCAAAGTCTCCTAATCCTTCCTTAATTATCACTTGATTCAACCCCATGAATCAAGGTGAAAACAATTTTTAACCTGAAGGAATACTAGAGTTGTGACATGGCCAGGCAACATTCTTGCAAAATGTATAATGGTGAAAACCTGCTTATGGACCACCTCACTGCAGAAAAATTACAAAATGGGGTAACCCCCAGTGTCCATCAGCGCTCTTTGCAGACCCCGATTACCAGTTTTCCAGGTGCACGTGTGTCCATGGGCATAGCTGCACCAGCGCTGTGGGTCAAGGCCTACATTCATTTTATACAATGCAATTAGGCAGACTCAGAAAATGAGGTAGGCTGATCATCCTTCAAATGAGTCTCACATGTAGGCTCCCACTATCCTTGCATAAATCTCTATTTAAATCAGTACTGATTTGAAACCTGCAATGAATGAAACCAGAGTGGAATTGGCAGTGGAATTATGCTCTGCTCCCAAAATCAAATTATCAGTTATCATCAAATCATCAGTTTATTGCCACCCATAAAATCTTCTAATCCCTGATCACATTCTCAGAAAAGGCTTGTTTTACATTCTGTTGACCAGCGTTTCAATTTTCTCATTTCTCCTTTTCCACATATGGTTCATCTTTCCTATTTATTCCCTCTTAGCTTCCTAATTAACATTTTAAAATGCCTCTGTCATGAAAATTTTCATGTAAGGGCAGGAAGCATCCCATTTCCCTAGAGGAAGCTATAACTGTTAAAAATTCTTGTTTGAGACAGGCACTCAAGAAACCATCATCTCCAATGGTCAAACCCAGCATCTTTGAAACAAATTTAAATAATGTCTTGATTTGAAAACGGAATAATTTTAAATGATTCAAAATGGGGCTGGCAATGCAGCTCCCCATCATAAATTTGGGCTACACAGATTATTTACCTTTTGGGGGAGAAGCAGGCATTGGCATGTGGACAGGTTATACAACTTTTGTTACACAGGAGGGACTTTGGGTTTTTTTTTGTTTGGTCATCCCCCCCCCCCGCAAGTCTGTGGTTTCTTGTGACATAATGTTTAGTTGATGTCTATTTTCAGTTGAAATACACTAGTCCTAGGTCCCAATCAGTAACTCAAAGATCTGACATTCGGGATTTCAGAGGCATATGATCTTCGGACAGAAGCTCTTATTTTGAGTATAGGGCATACCGAAGCTAGAAGACTAAGTTTGGGGTATCGTTCCATTTCTTAAATTCATTGGCAATGAACAAAAGTATTGGCAATGAACAAAATGTTTATCCAGCACAACTGCTTTCTTCTTACCTAGTCATGTTTTTCATCTCGTCTTACAGGGCAATTTTATATTTGTACTGCCACCATCAACTAGCACTTTAAGTGACACTGCTCATAAGATTTCTAACACTGAGGTGGTTTGAATTTTCAACGATAAAAATAGCCCAAGCGAATTAACCCATAAAGACCATAAAAAAAATTAGCCAGTAAGCTCTCAGCATTATCAACTTGCTGAGCAGTGAGTCTGCCTTGCAAACTCCAGTGTGTGACAAAGGTGATTGGCAGCTTCCAGGCACCAGGCTGCAGCGCTGTGACAAATGCTAGCAAGGATTTGGAGGCTGGAGTGAATGAGAAGCTGTCACTTAAGAGTCTGAGCACTTCAAATTCTGTGAAAGATAACAACACATGATACTTTTTGCAATTTTTGTGCATTTGTATTAAACACATCGTTACTCTAATCCTCAGCCAATGCCTGAATGCAAATGTAACTCACTATCATATTAACTTTGGTAAATGCTTCAAGACATTTCCAGCAATGTAAAATCATCAGAAATCTTCAACCAATAAACTATTTGATACATGATATAAAGCATAGAGCTTTTAAAATATGTCACCATTACATGCAAAATGGAAATTGGAAATACAGCCTTTCATATTTTCACAGTATTCCTCTGCTCTTCTCTCAGGAAGAGGAAAAGCTGCTTGCCTCTAAGTGCTACTAATCTAATTCACAAATTGGAAATCGTAAATTTACTAAATCACATACACATATGACTAAGGTTTAATAGAGGACATTGTACTTTGTGATACTAGCTCTAATATTCCTTAGGCAAACTATTTCAAACTGCTTTAGCTCTAACCAAATGCAATAATAACCCCCACCAAAAAGCAATATAGTCTAAGTGCATTATAATATTAACTTCACTAGTAGAAACACATCGTCCTGTGGTTATCTTGGAAGTTGTATGGATGTGAGGAATATCAATACTAAGATGACGAGGATTAGAGCAATAACTGTTCATCAACTGAGACTCAGATTTTTCAGCGTGATGATTCTTACCTTGCTTAAACATTAGGACAGTAGGAACAGTGAATGCCAGAAGCAACACTGTTTCTAACTGCTGATGCAATGCAGAAAAAAGGTTAAATATGGAAAAGTTTAATGTTCTAAAAGTTCATGATCAAAGGAAGACTTTTGAAAACTGTCAAGAGTTGCTGTCTTCGCTGATGATCAGTGTGACAGGTTTGAAGTAATAAGAGCAAGCAGTTTACTGAGCTTAGTAATAAAACTGTTCTCCTTACTTTTTCAAATTCAGAAAAGAAAAACATTCAGTAAGAGACTAAAACTAAGCATGAGAAGTTTTACCTGAAAATATCTTTTTTCTTATGAAAGATTAAAAGGAAAGAAACAAGGGCTAGAACAGATCAGCTTCTGCGGCATTAGCCACAGGATAAATGGTTGTTCTTTTTTTCTTTCACAGTCTAATACTTCATTTAGGCACCTCTAACCACTTCTCTTTCTGCTACCACTTCTAAAACAAGCATTTCCATGGGTCTTAAGGGTTTGGTAACCACTTATGAATGGGCAATTATTAGTGGAGCAGATGTGCCTGCCTATCAGGGGATTCTCTAACTGAATGGGGGGCAACACACCAGACCGCCACAGCTCCACATCCTTTCCATCTTTGTACAGAAGCCAAATGACATGTATTTGTACTTGTGAGCATGTAAACAGTGACTGATGTAAAATGCTTCCCCCTCTCCCATCCAAATAAAAAACACTCCCCAACTGCAAACAGTAAGGAGAAAAAGAAGCTTATCTGAATAATGAGAGAGGTAAGTGGAGAAAATCCCTGGTAGTCAGACTCTTAGCACAGATTTATGCAGGCTAAACAGCATTGCAGAGGGTATAAAACACAAGACATGTCAGATACTAGTTCACAGCCAAAGGTGCTACCAACCCCACTTCCCTTTTCCTTGGGCGTCTCATGTTCAACTAGTGACCAGACCTGACCCTGCCTAGTTTATGAGATTAGACACAATCATAGCCCAAGGTGATTATCACCAACTATACAGCGTCACGTTATAAAGTCTAAGCGAGGTAAGAAACTTGTAAATAACAAAAATATCTTTTTACAGGGCTCTTAATTCAACAGTCCAGTCTGTTTCCTGTAGAAGTGATTAGTAATAGAAAATAATTAGGACATGCCAGATGGGAGGAGGAGTTAAAAAAAAAAGATCCAAAACTCACACAACTAAGGAAAGAGAACAACAAATGAGGGAACTGCCAGCTAGCAACCCACCGCAGTCCCTCACCATCCGGGAAGCTCTTCGCATAAGTAATAAATGACAACCACACGCCTGCTTTAGAGACTGCTCTGAAAGAGACCCACCTTCTCCTTTCTTTGGCCAATGCACGGATTATTCAGTTGTGAGAAGGCATAAAAAGTCAAGGGAAACTACATTAAAAAAAAAAAAAATCCTTATATATGGCTGTGAGGCTTCTCCACTATACATCTAGGCAGCCTTTTTGGAAACCTCAAGTATAAGGCCCATAGGGAAGGTAAGCAGCAGACTCCTACAGCGTGTTAGGACTGAAGTCATGACAGCTCTCCATTGCTCATCAGGAGTTGAGCTGGACCTCTGTATTTGTGTGTCCCATCTGCTAAGGTCCACCAGGATAGGAAAAAAATCTCTCTCCCCCTGAAGAGCTCCCAAAGAAAGCTATCCCCTTTGGCTCTTCAAGAGCTAGTAGGGATTCCTTCCTTCCTCCCGCCCTGCGATCCTTCTTGTGCTAGCCTATCCCAGTTAAAAAGGAAGGAAACTTCTGCCAGTACACATAAGAGAAGCTAAGGCTATATGGTGCTTTTTGAAGGGCATTAAAAGTGTAACCAGATACAAACCACCAAACATCAGAAACCCTGGAAAGAACTGCTGGTGAGGGCTTCACACCGACTTATCTCACAACACTGAGAAACACAGGAAAAGAATAATAGCTTATTCATTGCTAATGGTTTCATTTTATTAGTAACAACACAACCAGTATTCTTCAGATTTAATTGCATAGCAACTGTACTGCTTTACAGCCTTTTTAACAGTTATGTACACTATTCATTTTACAAAGGCTCAATCAGGCACAGGGCATACACTGAGGGCAATTACTCCCCACACTTTTGCTGAGGGTCTGGTCTGTGAATCTGAGAGACCAGACCCCCCTATTTCACACGGCAGCTACCTGTCTCAGTATAATTAGGCATTGAACTTTCTGAAGACTCCATCTGTGTGTACACATCTCACATGCCAGATCATAAAAGAGCCACACTTATGTGAAAAAGCAGAAAGTTACATGAAAAGTCAGCTTAGCAAGCAGTCAAGTGACTTGTACCCATGACAAAAGGCTGAAGTGGGATGCTGATCCTCAGCTGTGCTTACCTACAAAATGGAGGAAACCTCTCTACAGGAGTAGCATCGTGAAGGGAGGCACGCTGTGCATTTGAAATGCAACCTGACCTAAGTCACTCCTCGCTGTCTGAAGTTTGTGGAGCCTTATTTGTTTTGAACCTTGTAATACTAGACCAGCAATATGCAATCATGCTACCAACACAAGCATGCGACTTTCATTTCACATTAATCCCACAAATTATTGTGTGAGCATTAAATTAACGTGCTTTGGAGGCACAGGCATGCACACAGAGGCAGGCAGGTGAGGTCCTGCGAGGCTAACTGGAATCAGCTGGGATGCCATTTGTAACCCGCAGGAACTAATAGAGCACAGCTGAGCACCGACCAGAGCTGGCAAGGAATGAAGAAAGAATTTGGCCTGGGAAAAACAGAAGAGTTACGGGACCATGTTTAGCACTAGAGCTGAGCTGCAGGTCCAGTGAGAAACCGTTAAAAAACAAGTCTGGCTTGCTAATTTATCCTTTATAAGCATGAGATACAAGAGAAAAACTAGATATTCTGTGACCTGGGGATTAAATTAGCAAAGTTTATGCTTCATTTGGAAGCTCTGAATCAACACAAGATCGGTTTATATAATCTTTTTAGTGTATCAATTTTACTGCCACACTGAACATAAATAAAGGCTTAGGTTACTCTCAGTGATTATGAGTAGAAAAAGCACCCTGCAGTTTGGAGAAAAGAATTTTCTTTGTGCTGATGTCTGAATACTGGACAGCACGTGCAATTAGCTCTCCTTTCTCTGGTCTTAATAAACATATAGCTAAGTTAAAAACACATATGCTTATAAAAAGGCATCATAAACATTTGCAGTCTTAGTTTGAACTGTATGTGCCATATATAATGACATATATGGCACTAGATCCCTACCACCATAAATGCTAATGCACAGAAAGGGAAGATGAAGAAGACTGAGGCTGGGGCAATCTCTGCAGAGTACAACATTGCCGATACGCTGGAGCAGCTACCTAAAAAGTAGGCTTGTCTTTCATCCTGCTAGGAACTTTCTTGGTATTGACAAAATTGTCTATGCTTTGAAGTCTCTGCTGAAAGATGGGCTAAACCCAGAAGAAATAAATAGAAGTTTTTGCCTTCTGCAGAGTTATGTTTTATTTATAAATTACATTAAACTTACAGAGTGATTGTCATGGACACCCGCGCAGGGACTAGAAAGGAACATTTGTGAGAAAAGAGTTGACAATCTCCTCAAGTTAACCCATGGGATTCTTCAGTGCTCAGTTCTCCTGTGTCTTTAAATGTACTTTAAGGCAAACATTTATTAGTTGTACTTCTAAAAACATTATTGCTTTGTTGCCACCCTTGTTATAGCTACGGCTTATCTAGAGTTTTATACACTACACACCTATCTTTTCTAATAAAATTAAGTTAATTAGAGTAAATGGAAATGTACAACTTCCAGCATCAAGATTTCTTCACTCTCAAAGCACACTCCCCTCCCTGAATATTATGACCACATCTTCTTTTTAGTTCCTATCGGTGCCAGCACTGGCATTACTAGGCACCAAACAGTATTGTTCAAAGCTGTCTTCCTCCACCACAGACCTTGCTAAGGGGGCTTATGCTTCTACAACAGACTCCTGTAACTTCCTCGGCTACATTTTCTGATGTCCTTTCACTGAAGATAAAATAAGCTTTGGTGAAAGAAGGTTTAAAGCAGATCTTACTAACAGATTTGACTGAGAGCAAAAGTAGAAAAGTAGTAGTGTCATTAATGAAAACATCAGTGTCAGTCCAAGGTTGGAAAGTTAGACTTGTCCCTCTGCAAACACCCGTTAAGTATGACCCTTGATTTTGTATGTGGAGGCTGTTACGAATCCATTGGAAATGTACACAGAGATTGCAGTTAACTTTGTGGTCTGGATTATCTTCGGAGGCAGGCTTAAAAACATGTTTCCTACTAAAATGACACAGATTTACATTTCCAGATCTCCTTGCACAGGGTTGCAGACAATCAGCCTTCATCACTATGGAGGAAAAAATAGTATCACCGCTAAGGTCATTAAAACTAGAACAAAAGAGTGCTTTTGTTGGGTGACTGCTGCCACAAACCTTCTCTCAATTCTTTCTGTCTGTAGGAACTGAACTGAATGTAGTACAGTCTAGAAGAGGTCTTGAATTGATTTGCAGCCACTGAAGTTTCTTGAAGAAATAGCACTTATCACCAAAGTAAACATGAATAAATGTGATTCAGTTGCTATCCCAACATTAACCTTAGCATTTCATTCTAAAAGATGGGATAACTCATAACCAATTATTTCATTTTCTCATAACAAATATTAAATCTTGAATAAATCACTCACACAACTTCTTACATTAGTATCTCAAAAGCATGTCAAAATGAAAAAAAATCATGTTTTGCAGGGCTTTCAAGAAGGACTTTGATGTATGTATCTAGGTATTTATTAATTTCTGAAAGCTACCATTTTTATAAGGTACTTAACTGAATCAAGTCATCTGCTCCAAGGCCATAATTACCTTTGAGAGCAGAGAATGTTCAGAGATCCATCAGTATTCAAGGCATGTGAGGAATAGTAAATCTTGTGATACTGGGTATTATTTCCACTACCACACTAGGCCATACAGACTGAATGCACACGGGAAGCCCTTTTTCAAATGAATCTTAGCCCTCTCAACACACAGACCACTATGGCTGCAAAACTGAGTTCTGAACAATCTGCAGACTGTTTTGGGAACCAGCATTACCTTTTTAGCATGGCAGCTAAAATATCTATTCAGGGCATTCAAGCATGACAAGCACTCTCCTGTTTTCGATCTTCACTCCTCCAGTTTTCTCTGACTATTTATTAATTCTTTCATAGGTTATGAAAATCATAAATCATTAACCAGGAATTTTAATTTCTAAAATATATTTCTATATGGTAAGCAGTTAAATTCATTCTCATAATCAGTGAAGCACATGCTGCGCAGTCGATTATATTCTCATGCTTTTCCTATTAAAAACTGCATCTTAAATCACACCACAATATGGTCTCTTGCAGGACTCAGTACTTAGGAGTATTGTGATTTGTGTCCTACAATCCTCATCTAACAATTGCATAATTTTTGTCTTTTCATCTTTTACAGTCTTTAAATCCTTCTCCTTTACTAAGGCTTATTTTTAATGTATTGCATATGACAAGTCACCCAACACACGCTGAATTCTTCTACTATAAATTAATTGCTGAAAAGAGTAGGGAACAAATAAAGTATTATTAGTGCATGCTGGGAGGCATCTAACACAAATCTGTGGCGTTCCCTGCTACTGCCCCTCACCAAATTCAAGGCTAGGTGAAGTGCTCTTTAATATTTCATTCTCAAGTTTGAGGCGTGTTCTCTGGCTGTCCAATTTCCTCCACTTGATTTTATGGCAGAAAGAGAAACTACATTCCCACCAGCTGTTCCCCAGTCAGAGCCTGTGTGTCTCTCCTTTCCTTCTTCTGAAGGGTTTATCTTTCATACACCACCCACACAGGATTGGGCAACAGTCGCAGGCACAAAGTTTAGATTCGGATCTGAACAGCCTCAGAGTCTGCAAATCTGGGAATGCATTTTGGCTCAGGATGATCAATGTTCAAGACCCAGACTTTTTCCTCTTTTTCCTTTTGTGGAGGAGGAAGCATACAATGTAGGGAGAAGCTGTGTGGCTACAGTATAAAACTGATAAAGATGCATTAATTGCCAAATACTGTACCCTCCAGAAATTTTCATCCTCAGCATGGGGCTAAGGGGCTAATGTCGTAGCACACAAATCTTTCTATTTGGATCATAAGACTATGTTTTTTTCTTGTTGAATTTGGCACAATTTTCTTTGTGTTCTTTGTTAGAATTGTCAATATCGATTCAGTGATATTCTTTTTATATTGGACAACAGGAATCGGTCTGCCATCCCTCCCACCAAAGAGAAAGAAAAACTACTTGATCTATTTATAAATGTCCTATAAGAAAGCTTCCTTATATGATGGTTAAATGATTCATAAGGTGGTAAATACTACATTATTATTAATTGAAGTTTTCAAGTAAATATCAATAAGAAGCAGGAGCCTGCACAAAAAGGGTGAAATGACCTTCTGAGCAATTTAGTAGAGGATATGTATATTTTTCTTATTGCTCTATTATTATTTTACCAAAGAAAACTTATAAACTAGCAGAGAGATTGGGTCTTCTGTTTAAGTGGAGATATAATCTCTCCATTGTTCCTCGTGCTAGCACGTTAACTTTTTATAGTAGGTAGGCTTTTAAAAAAGCCAGAGAAATATTTCCTGTCATCCAGTACTCATGCTTTAAATGCAAATTATTTGTCAAACAAGTATATATCTCATGATTTAAATGTTTTTTTATAAAATTAACCACCAGATGTGATTCAGTCACCCGCCTGTACAGTCCTCCAGCCATTCAGTTACGTTCACCCCACTGAACTCGAAACAGTTCTCCCAGGCTGTCAAGGTGACAGCTTTAGTGGGTGTGCAAGTAGTCGAGTCCCCCAGACAGTGATGGGACACACTTGGGAAAGCCCTCCGAGGTCTCCTCTCCCCACCACTCCTACGCTGCACATAGCCACCACCCCCATGAGACACTCAGCGAGGCCAGCACTATATCTCTTCCCCTTCCCATGCTCCCCGCATCCTGTGACTTACAGAGGCTGGAGAAAGGATTTGGCAAGCCTTAGCTGGACGCTGGGGCTTGTTCCAAATGCTGAGGTTGCTACTGGGATCGGGTGTTGGTCATGGGGTTGAATGCCTTATTCCCCTTGGAGATTTGCTGGGTTAAGCGACACTCAGAACTCTGTCTCATCTTCCAGCAAAGACCCTGAGAGGTGTAAAAGCAGCAAAGATGTTGCCTCTGCACCACTCCACAGTAAAAAGGATCACACTGTGCCTTCCCCGCGCAGCCATGGGTAGTAATCCCAACTGGATAATGACTTGAAAATTAAACGGAAACCTCCACATTTAACTGTACTGTGATGTCTGTGTGCCTCGTTGTGTCCACATCAACATGGTTCCAAGACAAATAAAGAGAAAAGGCTCAAAAGCTGGGCTTCAGGCCAGTATCACCATTGCTGTTGAACTATCTTGCAGATGAAGCCACTTTAGTTGCTTATAACTTCCAGACAAACAGGGTGGGATGTTGCAATTACATGACTAACCTCTCTAAAGGTTTTTCACCTAAAATTTCAATCTGTGAGAACTATTTAATAGTTCTTGAGCTATTTAATGAAAAATGTTTCAAAACAATAGGCATACCTTGTTGATGAGTCTGACATAGCACCATGTAATCTATGGAAAAAACAGCATTCTTCAATAATCATCGAAATCCCTTTATTATGAAAACTTTTTCATCAGTCTAAAAAATGTTGTGACAGAACAGAGTTTTGTTGTCACTTGGAAGTTGCTAAATGCAGGATGAGTTAATTTTATGAAAGAAACACGAAGCGGTGACTTCCAGAGCTCTTACAGAAGATTTTTACCCAGGCTTTGCATTATAATGAACCCTTTATGATAACATGCAAAAAAATCCTTTTGAAACAGCGTGCTGCAGGTCAGTGGCTGTCAGGAATTGTAACTGATAACACACCCCTCTACTACTGGTACCTAACTGGCAGGAAATTGGATATTTAACGTGGTCAGCTAGCTTCAATATCCTCACCAGTATTTCTTTTGTCAAAATGATCTGACAATAGTGAAGATTCGTACTTTAAGCTACGTTGGGTGCTTCATCTCTCAGCAAATTCAGTGCAGGATGACAGACTCTGATGGAGAAGGATTTGAAGGACCAAAGCTATGAGCCTCCTCTCTCTGTGGACTCTGCATGGAGCTTAGTTTCACTACAATAGTCATGTATGTTGGAAACTGCCAGTGAGACCTTTCCTCCACCTCAAGAAAAACTGAAATCACAGACATATTTCTGATTGGAAAGACAAACAGATGATCCCAACTAAGGTTAGCATTTCTTCTAAGCACTATAAGCATATTAGATACTCCTAAAGTCATTCTGAAGTTTGTGAAATAGGGGAGCATATCAGACTATTATACATGCATTAACACCTACACATATGTAAAAATACACTTTAAAAAGACTTTCATATGTCAGCTTTTCAATAAACAAAGTATTTAGTTTAACATGACGGAATTTACATTATGTTTTCTTTTAAAGTTTGGTCTGTGTCACACAAATGAAGTTTCAGGCAGCTGCTTTGTCGGCCTGATACATTCCCAACCTCCTTTAATATTTCTATTTTCACCGTTTCTAAGATTTCTTTGTTGTTCGTTTTTCTTTTATAATCCAGGACACAGTTAGTTCTCAGCTGATACTGCAACTGTCTGAGGAGAGCAATCCTTCTTCATAAGTCTAGCTGAGGCCAAAAATAGCTCTGTCAGCTTCTGACAGGCTGAACTTAGCCAAGTGAAATGTTTTAACATTTTATCATCTTAATGAACAGGCTTATTTATAATGTGGACAACTTTACTGTCATTGTATGCAGACTGCTGAATAGATTATGGAACACGTTTGTTTGGGGGATGCTGAATATATTAAGAAATATAATTTTTGACCAAAGGGCAGTTGTCTTAGACACTGTAAACAATTTTAAGATTTAATTTTAAGAAATATTCTTAGCCCATTTGAAATAAAGAAGTGGCTTAATGGTAACTTCTATAACGCTGAAAATACCTGAAGAAAGGAACCTCACAATGATAAATAGCTAACCTCCAAATCATAAAAATTCGCAATATGCAAAAATTACTATTAAAAAAACCCTATAACCAGTTTAAATATTACTATTAATGAAATACTGGAAATAAATACGTAGACTAAATATCTACAGATACCTTTAGCACTTTATAGTAGAGGGGGAGGGTTAAAAGTACAACATAAAAAGTCTAACAGAAAAAAGAGTGTGGGTTAACAATTGCTTACCCTCTTTTCTGCTACCTCATCCTCTCCTGTAGACTCTTTGCCATCATGTTCATCTCTCAGGGCTGGCATATGTTTTTTGTGTGCTGGCTCTCTGTTTAAAGTTGTATATCCTATGTGTTCATAAATTGGATTTATTGTCATCTTGGCAATGTATTCAGCTGCCTTCGTTTCAATGTAAAGAGTAATCAATCCATCTGTCACCAGGTCATGGATGGACTCAAAACGTTTCTCCCCAACAAAGTGCTTTCCATCGTAGTAGAGTCTGAAGTTTCTGGTTTGACTTCCAAATCTGCCTCAATGAAATGGGAAAGTTTTTTTTTTAAAGAACAGTAAGCAGAATAAAGAAGAGTAAGCAAGCCTTTGCAAACAATAAAAAACACTTTATCACTTAAAGCTGTGACTATGCTCTGTGTCTGGTCCAGACGAGAATGAAAAACTCAACTACTACTTAGCACAGATAGGAAGGAGAGATCAACAACAACTGCAGATAGATAGCCAAAACAGTGACTGTCCCAGAAGGAGCTGTTTGTTCTCTTACTCTTTTAGCCCCTCCATTATCCCATGGAAAAACTGAAAATTACTTCACACTCTTTATGGCTTTTTTTAGTACTTTACTACTGCATCGCCGTAGTCAATTTGCTTGGCTCTGATATGAAGAGTTCTCATAATAGAGTCCTCTATTACAGTTGATCAATACGGAGTTTTGATGCCGTCTCAGACCTCTGTGCCCCTGCTTGCTTGCAGGAAGAGGCCATTCAGGGTTCAGCTGAGCTTCAGTGCCAACAATTACACTGAAGCAGAACTGCTGCCAGAACTGGAGCAGCACAGGACAAAATGGCACAAGGGCAAGCATTCTTTATTCCTGGCCAAAGGCCAAGGACTAACTCTTCAAGCTTTGTACAAAAGTCCTTCTGTGTTATGCTTGTTAAGTCCTGAGCTTCAAGCAAATCTTTGTAATATACAGGATATATAAAGCGTAAGCTATCTGACGCTAGCAATTCTGCAGATGGGGTGGAATAGAATTTCGATACAGCCTCTTAGCAACAATAAGAATGCCAATTTTACCTGAATATTTGCATATTTTAAAAAAAATGTACTTTGAATCTGCAACAATTTTCTGCCTGAAAGCAATCGAAATGTGTGAAAACACACCAGTGTTTGCACTTGGCAACAACCAATGCATTTCCTGTGGAGAAGATGGAGGCAAGAAGCTGCTTTCACAGCTCACTCCAGTGTTATTCCTTGGTCAGACAGCAGCAAGGGTGGCTGCTCAGGGTATTGGGCCCCCTTGTGAGGTCAGATCTGCCAAATAAATATTAAAAACTAAATTTGAAAGGATGGATTGCTTTCATTTTACAATCAAATGCTTCACAGGAGATGTTAAGGAACAAAGTAAACACTGGTGCTTTGCTGAAGCGGCTCCTTTTCAATGCAGCCTTGCCAAACAGGGGAAAGCATAATTTTAGACTTTGCCTCAGGTGAAACATTGCACTCTTCTTGCAAATATGGACAAAAACACTCATTCTGTGATGTATATTTTTTTTCTTGTGTTCTGAATCAAAATGCCAAACTTTCCCATCCCACTATCAATAATCTGACAGTGACTATAACTTCAGGAGCTGCTGTTTTTACACAACGCTCAAAAGTGAGGGGGCCCTCAGGATTCCATGTCCTGCTCAGGAAGAAAAGAGGACACAATGTGTAGGAACTACCTGGGCATTTTACTGGAAATTAATTGGTACTTCTATGCACATTTTTATGCCACACGAACTAAAAGTTCGCTGACTCAAACTGAAAAGCAAGAAATTACAAAATGACAGAGAGAAATACATTTTTATCCAATGCTAATTTCATCACAAGATGCAATTCTGAGTCAATACAAGTCACTCAGAAAGTAGAAAGATAATGTCCTAAGTTACAGCAGAAGGGGTAGGAACATGTTCAGGCTCATTCTTCAAAGCATCTTTCTACTCAGCGTAGTGTGTGGCAAGTAAGCTTTGACCATGAGATGTAGTCCTTGCATACCCTCCGCTGTCAGAGAAATCAACACGAGCCAAGAGCGCTCAGCACTTTGCAGTGCCAAAGTGAGCAACCTTCACTGTCTTCTGCTCAAGTCAGTGGCAATAATGCACATGAACACATACAAGCACTATGATGTTAAAATTTGACAGGAGAACCCAATAAGTTTGAAGGTGAAGAATAATGGGCCTTAAATGACAATATGCAATAGAATTATTTTTATTAAGAGATGTAGCAGGTGAACTGCTGCTCTAATCAGTAACACGCTCTGACAGTACTTATAGCAGAGTTTTAAACAAGCTGAAGGTCACTTATTGCTCTTAGCTTTCTAGAAGAGAAAGTATTACACTAATCTTACCAAGAGAAGATAAGGCACAGAAAAACTTCTCAGGGCCTATTACTAAGTACACATGGTGTCTTGATTTTAGTAACATCCTTCAGAGTCTAAAACAAAGTTCTGAAGAACAAAATGGCCAAATGCAGAGAACGAGCAAAAGTTCTTAAAGGATAAATCGTCTTCCCATCAGGGTCAGTAGGTGCATGGTTCTACCTCAGCTACGTTTTACTCAGCAGCCCCTATGCTGTACATCTGCTCAGTCTGCTGCACGTAAAGCATGGCTTTGAGAGATACTGCAAGGAATAGGATTCCCAAAAGTACATAATCTTTATCCCACTGCTCCTGACCCACATTTCAGCACATGAGTATCTCAGACAACAGTTCCACAGTTTTAATTCTTTAACAGCATCCCCTGCTTAAACTCATCTCTCTCATAAACCTCACAAACAGACTGAAACTTCCTCCTGTATGGATCTGGGGAACTGCACATCAATTTCTTTTGGCATGTGTGGCCTTCCAAAGGTACATTCAACTTTCTTGGTTTAAAATACATTAGGACAATTTAACAAGTACCACTTAAAGAAAGGTATTTAGACAAACAAATTACTCTGCATCAGTGTCATAACCACTTGGAAAAGGTGCTTGCATATCAGCTGTAAGAGATGAACGCTGCATGGTTTGCCTTTATCTGATTTTCCATTTGTTCCAAATCAAACTTTTTTCTCTCTATTCATTTCTTATTGGATACGTTGTGGGGAAATACATTGTTTCTCAAATAGAATCCTATTAGCAACAAGGAGAACCCAAATTCCCACAAATCAATGAGACACCAATCTCTTACAAAGACTGTATCATCAATAATGTGTCTCAGAATCCTGATTTATTTATTTCAAACTCATTTAAATTTCTTTCTGACCACACAGTGATACTGTTTTGATAAAATTACAATACAAATGCAAACATACATGTCCAATTGCAAATGATCAATTAAAATTTAATCTTCAGTCTTACTTAAAACCATGGTTTAAATTTTTCCATTAGCAAGAATATTTCCTTGTGTTTACTTTCTGTAACATTACTGCAGCCTGGTTAATTATACATCACCGTGGCAACTAAGTAGAGCCAAGATTTGATATTTCAACTTCCTGATGGTCTCTTCCTAAAGGCAAGCAATAGTACCAGCTGTTTTTTGTTTAAGAAATAGAAAGCAGGACACAGATAATGTATGTTCTCTTTTGGTTTAAATAGGGGAACATTAGATGTTTTTCCAAGAAAAAGAAATAGACCTCTGACATGTCAAACAGTCTCATTGTGTCCACTGTGCATTTGTTTGCAAGCAGCAGGACTACAGATAAAAGACTTTTTTTATTCCAAGTTGTCTGAAAAGCAATCACTCTGTCTAGTCCTTTTGGTTGCCAGTGGGGCAGAGTGGATAACAACGTGGGAAAATGGATTAAATGGTAGAGCAAATGTGGCTAGTAATAAAAGACTGAGGAGCTCTCTCATAGCATGAGAGAGACAGGCTTCAGACTCAGCCACCTACTCTGTATGCAACATTCACTGATGAAACAAAAGGAAGAAGTGAAGGACTGAGAGCCCATCCGCACTTTCTTACCATCTAAGAAGATGGATTTTACAGTCCACATACAGAATTGTACAGTAGCTAATCAGCTCCTTCACAGGGTATTTTATGATGAGAAGAGTATCTAGACTAAGGCATTATCTAAAATGTGTAGCTGCAACCAGACCACAAAGTTAACACCCCTTGGGGCTACTCATGTTCTCATTAGTTTCAAGCAACTTCATACACTGAGCTGGGAAATCTTAAGTTCTGTATGTGTGCCTGAAGGTCACTTGGACTTCCCCTGGAGAAAAAGTGTCTTAACGTGCTTTGCGGCCAGAAGGTGGAAGTCTCACTTAAAATTAGCTGCCAGAATTTCAGCTCTAACTTCTGAAAACTCTCAACCAACACTTAAGACTGGAGTCTTGACAGTCCATAAAAAGCCACAGAAATATAAGCA
>NW_008824035.1:9193746-9195319 GCF_000699105.1 Pygoscelis adeliae | reverse complement strand
TGCCTCCTAATCATGCTGTGATTCACATATTCATGTGAAAGAAAACAAATTATTCCACAGATCCTCTTTTGGCCCATTTCTTTGTCAAAGAAACACAAGTCTTGCATGCAGCCAAAACCTCTTCTACACAATTATCCCTGAAGGTCTCCAACTCCTGAAAGCAGCTCATTTTTGTTTTTTTTTTATTATTTATTGGCAACAACATTTCTGAGGATGGCCAGGGAATTGTGGGACTTGCTGTCTTCCCAGAGTACCTGCCTGACAAATAGCATCATCCCCAAAATCTTAGCAGTAGTTTACAAGAACACAATATGCATAAATGAAATCAAACACATTAGGGATTGAAAGTAAAGATTCATTTTATGTAAGTGGAGACAAAAAAATCCTCATTGTCTGATATGGCTGAGAAAGGTGGCAGAGTACAGTCACTGTAGAGAGTTTTCCTGCACCATTTGGAAGGGCAGCATTGGCTGGCTGGCTGACTGTTGCTTGATGAACATTAATTAGATATAAAGTTATCCTAAAACCTGATCAGACCCATGCACTGGCTGAATACATGATAGTTTAGTTTAGCATGGAAAAAGTGCGGCATCCTTCAGAACAGAAAACAAATCCCAGAGCTGGAACTGCAATATGTCTACCCCACACCAATGCAGACACAACCTTCAACTCACTCTGTCTAATCGGGATCAGGTAAAAAAATTCAGAGCTGGTGCTGTATCATTGACAACAGCCTCCCAGCAGTTTCTCTCAATTGAGACTGAAGTCTGTTTACCTGCATCACTGCCCAGACTTCCTTGTCCAAGAGGGAAACTATATTGTGCAAACAGCATGCTGCAAACAGCAGGCAGCGAGGCCCAGAGCAATGGCACTTTCCTGTGGATCATGAGCACTGTCAGGGACAACACAAGTGAGAGAGAAACAACTGCTCTAGGGCATCGGCAGTAGGTAACAGCTGCTGAAAACAATGATGACTGAAAGTGTTATCAGCCCTTGGTACCTGTAATGGTGTTTCACAAATAAATCTAACAAAATAATAAGACAAGTCTTCTTTTGTCTCAATGTCTTACTCTACTTTTAACAGCTGATTTTCACCATCTCAAACTCTGAACAAATGTCAGCTGATCAAGGACCATGTATGCTATTAATATGCAGTAAGATCACTTAACACTTAAGATCACTCTTAACGTTCTTGATCAGTGATAGATCATTTGAAAATAATCTGTTTGGTTCTGAAAAGCAGCTTTTGTACAGATGTATTGCCTCTTCTTAGTATTATGCTTGCATGCCCTATTCCATTTAAACTTGATATAAGTCCCTGGAATTGATTTGATGATTGAATCAGAATCAATGCCAATGTTTTGGGCAATGTTTTACTGCTTTTTCTACCTGATGAAACTTCCGTGCTTCCTGGGAAAAGACTCACTGTGGTTAGTGATTAAGATGCATGTGAAGTCTATATACACATGAGAAAGTAGTGAAAGCCTGATATCTTCTCTTTAAATTTAAGCAGTATTTGGAAACCTATGTCAACACACCTGCAATAAACACCTTCTGGAAATGTTACTAGCAG
>NW_008824035.1:9185662-9193733 GCF_000699105.1 Pygoscelis adeliae | reverse complement strand
ACATTCAAAGTTTCATATTAAGCAAATAGTTATGTTTCTTTGCCAAAAATTTTGAAGAAATGTTCTCCAAGAGTTAATTTTACAGTGCAACTTCATGCTACTGACAGTTTTCCTATTGCTTTAAAGAGGAACTGTGTTTTAATTCTTCTAAGCTAAGGTATCAACCCTCACCAGTGTCTGCTCAGCAAACTTCAAACCGCGTGCAAATTTTACTCTGCCTATGTATAACATTTTCATTTTAGGTCATATATGACATTGTTTTTCTGGTAAATTTAGAAGTAGAATAAAATCAGATCTGTAATGGAAATTCCACTGCAATCATGCGTACTATGGAGAGAGAACTACCATAGCATAATGCTCAAACATGTTCATTTTTGTTTCACTTAAACCCTTGTAGGAAAAGCTGCTGTAAGTTACTCATGACTGTCACATTTCTTTTTTGCTTCTATGGGTTTTCTCACACTAAAAGCAACTTGCTCTTAATTTATCTTACTAAGACAATACACATATTTTAATTCAGTATATCAAGGAAACCTGAGTGGAAGACATCAAGTGAAAACCCAAAGAAATGTCCTTATCATAAAATAGCTTTGCAAGTGCAAAAAGGGGTTTTGGAGAGCAGAGTGGAGAAACATTGTTTTTGTTGTTGTTCCTGTTTTGGTTTTGTCTTTTAATGTACACTCTACAGGTTGTTGTTCAAGGTCTTGAAGTTTATATTTAAAAAAAAAAAAATTAAAATTTCCCTTAGATTAAAAATAACTACAGTAAGATTGCTGTTCCAGAGAGAATTTGTCAAATCTGATTTGCCTTAAGTCACTGTTAATCCCAACCTTACAATGCAGGTTTAGTTAACTTACTTAAAGCTATTACACAATTTGCTACTTACTTAATTTGTTTCTCAATGTATTCTACCTCTGATCTTCTAGTAATCACCACTTTTTCATGAACAGTGAGATTCACCAATATACTCATCCTGCTCTCTAAAATGTTTTTTCCTCAAAGCTGCATTCCTTAATAATAAACAAGCATAATAATGCAAAATGAAATGGTTCCTGCATATGCAATATGCACTGTTAGAATTTTTGGGGCTACTAACAGCTCATCAATAAAGATCGATAGCTTTTCTATTATTATATTCTGTTTTTCTAGAATACAATTTCTTCCTTCGTGCAAGTGCAGCAGTAGGTGGGGCAGATCTCAATTTATTACTGAAACTGTTAGAGTTCATTTACTCATCTCAAGTCATAAAAGAAAAAAAAAGTTAGCTTGATTCTCTTCCTAGCACCTATCAAATCAGGAGGAACTATACTTAACTCAGCTGAGCTACATCAAGTGTAAAAGAAGCAGAAGTAAGAGGAAAACTGGGCCAGATAACATTTATTGCTGTCAGTTGTTTTAGTGTTTGAATAATTCATAAATGTTTTGATGAAAACAATTATGAGATTAAACAACAATATGAGGCTATTGTGTGTTCTTTTGAAAACATATTTATAAAGCATCCATGGTCTCTACAGCTGAAGGACTTCTTTGCTTATTGATGAAGCACAGGAAAAAAAGTTGTTTTTCCAAACACAAAAATTTATAAATACGTATTTCAAAAGCATACAAAAGAAGAGGCCAACCGAAAGGACTAACTTGAAGATATATTTCTAACTAGCATTTTCTAAAAGCAATAGAGCAAAAAGGCATTCCAGTAGAACTTGCAGAAGACAGAAAAGATAGGTATCCTTTTGAAGGGGAGGGAACAGGGGAGAAGAGGAGAGCGCAATGTATGCTATGTACACGTATACACAATTTAATTATCAACTGATTGCATTATAATTTGAATTTTTACTACTTCAACTCCAGCAGTGCCTAGAAGCTTCAAACCAGGCAGACATTATACACCATAAAAATAGCACAGTACAAGACAGATTCCTGCTCAGGAGCTGTGACTGGGGGTAGTCTGAGAGATGGGGTACAACTTTCAGTTTGGGCCATTTTTAAGAGATCCTAGACTTTGGTACTGAACAGGCATGTGAGACAATATGGGAAAGAAAATATCCTGTCTAATGGAGAAAAGAGGCATGGAAAACTTAAACACCTCGAGCCAAGTCATATGTGAAGCCAAGAAGTGAGCCCAGGTCTTCTGAGCTCCACCACAGTGCTGCACCACGAGCCCAATGCCTCTACTGTGCACCAGATTACAGTAGAACTTTGTGGCGCAGCAGGAGCTATAGTCAGAGGTGAAGGACATGGCATAAAATGAACATGAGCTATATGCACTGAGCACAGACAGCTTTTGGACAAGTTACCAAGAAGTTCACAGCACCACCAAAGCAGAGAATATTCCTCTGAGAAGTGCTGAACTTACATGAGCAGGAGAAAGACTGCAGCAAACTGAATTGCCAAAGATAAATGAGACACTCTAGCCAAAAGAAAACAGAGCTGACAACAACAACAGATGGCAAGAGGAGGGATGGAGAGCAGGAACACAGCAAGATGATGTGAACCATAAGGAAAAAAGCATTCTAGTCTGTGGGAGGGCCTAGGTAATCAGTTAATTACTCATTAAGGTTAGTAGCTATTTATTATTATTCTAAATACTTAAGCGAAGCCACCTCAGCAGTGCCCAGGTGCACTTATATATGGCAGATGACATGCAGGACAGCTATGCTGTTTACTGATAGCCAAACTTTCCACTTCATTGACAGAGTAACGGAGTATATTATTTAGTATGAAATTTTATACAGGAAAAGAAACTTCTTTTACATGGAAGACCATTTAAATAGAGGTCCAATTGTTTTACTTCAGAGCAGAAAAGCAAGCTCCAAAATTTATCAGCACGCTTTCCCCTGGGGCTAGCACTAGCTCCTGTGATGTACCCAGCCAACAGAATGACAGCTTTAGTTTCAGCAGAATTTAAGCCTTCGTAAAAGAAATATTTGGCTTTTCACAAGAAAAAAAAAAAAAAGCCCAGCATATTAGCTGGCATACTGGTTGTGTTAGCCTATTGAAATAGCTTCAAGCATGAACTGCTTCTTTCATCTAAAAGAAGCCGCAGATACCCGAATGGCCAATTTTTGAAACTCGCCTGAATTCTGCACCTATGGAAATGTGAGAGGCTAAGCCTGGGGGAGAAGGAAGAGTCCCTCCCTGAGAGCTTCAGCTGGCCACAGAGGAAGGAGCACTCTTTTGCCATCTCATGCAGAATAAAGAAAACTGATCAAAGTGGGTCAGGCTGAAACATATTTATCCCACAGATAGGTTTGATTACATTTTGGAGCAACTCTAGTTAACCCAGCTAAGCTTTAAAATCGGGGTGTGTATATACACATATGTATATATAGCTTCCCAGGTTTTTCAGCTAGTGACCAAGGAATATTGTGTAAGTATTTTAGAAAGGTTTCTAGAAACTGAGTTCAGCCCTTGCTACTGCCAATCACTGCATTTGCAAATCAGGTAGAAAAATACACAGATAGAAAGATCTGCAAAGTTTAGTCTTTAAAATGGTCTTTATCATTTTTTCTACCAACTAGCATGATGTCAGAATACCGTTACCACGGTAAAGTGAAGGGATGCAGTCAGCTGCTGTTTTGCTGGGCTCCTTCTGACTACTTACAGATCAGCTGTGGACTCAGGATAAACTATGACCAAATTTTGATACATTCGTAATTAAAAAAAAACAGAATTCAGATATTATCACATAGAAAGTTGTTTCAAGCAATTCTTTCCCCAATTCTTCTCCCATGTCCCAGCCTGTACAACAAGGCTTTCCAGCAGAATGCAGATGCACAGTTTTAATCTCTGAATTCAAGAAGCCTTTTGCAGATGTTGAATTTTACATGCGTAAGTAATCCCACGGCAATCAGTGTATGTTCTGAAAGAGCACTACACGCGTGTCCCAAAAGAGCCCACTGTAAATGAACAGCATTCGGCTACCAAAGCAATTGTCCTCTGAAATTAAAAAGGTTCATTTGCAGCGTTATCCTCTAACAGCCTACCAATTATGTCTCCTTTTAAAATATCAGTGGCTAGTTTCTTAACGCAATTTCATAATTTAGGGAGAGAGAACGTGTACCAATTTCTTGCACAATACATGTAGTTGGTCGACTAAACTAAGGATTACTAATTTTTGACATTTATTTCGCCTCAAGAATTCTTTCCTGATGCCACATAATCTTGAATGTGCCCTAACCCCCAAACATAAAGAAAACATGACTCATAATCACGGCTAACATTATTACCTTTTTTTTAATCGTGCTGCAGAACCTTATTTCAATTCATTCTCAGTATCACAACAATAGAATTTGCAGGAAGGGAAACCATGGTAACCAACTAAACGTGCTACAGCAGATATCTGCTCAAAAGAACATGCAGTACCATCACACTTCAACGCCTACCACTAGTACGATCTCTACCCATTTCCTCTTTATCCTCATCCTAATTATTAAACAAACTCAACCACAAAAGGCTACATTGCGAACCATGTCTTATTGTTACTGTCATTTGCTATAGGTCCTAGCATTAAGTACTGTACTCTCTTTTGCCAAATTTAAAAACAGATCTAATACCTCCAGGAGTTAATTAGGAATTTTCAGTAATTTTCATCCATTTGGAACATCTAATTAACATTACAATGTATTTTATATATTTTTATTGTCACATAGGCTTGCTGATATGTATGGACACACATATATACCTACAATAATTTTCTCTTGTTAGTAATTTTTCTTAAACCTCAGGGTTGCAAAAGACTTTCAGTGGCATTCTCTGATTAATTAATTAGTAAACATTGGTGAATTCTGCCATGCTTGTTTTTTTTTTTTTTCTTTTTTTTAAATAAGCTATAAGAAACCACATCCGTGATTAAGTACAGGCATTAAATATAGTAGGGTGCCGATTTGCTGCTCTCATTTGTGTTTATGCTTCATTCTCTTTTATCCGTTGTCTGAACTGATACAATTTCACAGGCCTTCTTAGGCTCTGAACATCAATTTTATTTGAAGGACAGCTCTGAATATTTAGCCAAACTCACTCACTTAAAACAACATTTAAATTATCATTTTCTTTTTCCCTAAGAACATACTTCTACCTCTGTTACAATCCTGAGAAATTTGTTTCCTGAAAACAAAGCCTCTTTTGTTTAAAATTTAGATTTAAAAGGTAGTCTATCTTAAAAAAAGTCATGATGCAAATTAATTGCACAATAATGGATGAAAGTAGACAAAAATATCTCATCAGAAGATGATCAAAATGCAGCTTATTATATAAGTGGAAAGCAGCTTTTACAGTAACTCACCGGCAACCTTAATAACAGAAAAGTTTTTTGGGTAAGAATCACTTTTTCTACCTTATTAAAGAAGAAGAAATATTTAAAATCTTCACTTTGAACTCAGTTAACTATTCTATAGCATTGCACTAAGAATATTTGACTGCCTTGGCTAAGCCTGCAAAAGCTATTCTTTGTCCTGTCCTATCTTTGGTCATTTAATTGGTGCTAGGCTATGTGCGTAGCTATTGCAGCTCAGGAACAGATCTTTAGATTTACTAACGCTAGTTCTATAAAAGCCTCAGAGCCTAATGCTCCACAGTGGTCAAAAATTCATTTAAAAAGGTTTAGAGAACAAAGAAAGAAAACTCCATGGCCCACTTCATCCTGAAGAGGATGTGCAGTCCTGGTCCCTTCATCTCCAAAAGATCATCACAGAGTAAGAGAAAGGCACAGAGAAAGATGACAGAAATGATGAGGGGTATGGAACAGCTTCACTACAAAACCTGAATCTATAGGCTAGGACTCTTCGACCTGTAAAGAGAACAATAAGGGGGACGTGAGTGGCATGGAAAAGCTAAATGGAGATCAATTGTTCACTGTTTCTCATAATACAAAAACTAGGGAGCATCAAATAAAATTGTGAGAGGGAATCTTCAAAAAAGGGATGCTGCTTCCCATAAAACCTAGTTAAGGCATGGAATTCATGCTACAGTTGCAGACAGCAAAGTCTACGAGGGCTCAAAAATGTGCTCAGAAAGCCACTAGACAAAAATAAAAAATCTCTCCATCAAAAGCCCAAAAAAATAGCAAAGATAACAATTCTGCTCAGAAGTCCCTGAACAGCAAATTTTCAGAGGCTGGGAGAGCACACCAGAGAACTACTACTACATGTTCATCTTGTTCTTACACTTTTCTTTCATTGTCTGCTATTAATAGCTACCGATGAATGGATACTGGACTGGATTACGAACTGATCCTTTGATCTGACCCAGCGTGTTCATAGTCAGAGAACTTGATAATACAATAACAGAGATATATAACTGGGGAGAAACTCTTTGCAAACAATCACCCAGCTCTCTCCCCAATCTGCCCATTTTATGATGACTTAAGGCATCCCTTAGAGTAACTTAAAAAGAACTGAGATGCGGAAGAGCCATGTTAGGAGTACAATGGTCCATAAAAGAACCTTCATGCACCAACTGCATTTGCATTCAACGCATTTTGGCTATGGCTGAAGGCTGTAGCTTAGTGTGATTGTCCAATCTGTTCCAGATTTCACAAAAACATGTTTTTATAACTGTGAATTCTGTCTGCCTATAAAGGAGTTATGATTTGTGGTATTAACAGTTTATTCTTTATCTTCTAGAAAGATTAAGTTGTTTAACAAGTGGAAATCTTCAGTGCAGAGCACAGACAATCTGAGCATCTCTGGAAGATGCCCACTATAAGTACAGTCTAGAAGGGAATGAGCAGCAAGGATAGAGACAGAACAAGAGACAATGTGGTGGTTTTTCCCATGTTGTTTTAGCCCTCTGTGAGGTGATCTTCTTTAATAATTCCAGAAGAAGATAAATACTCACTTTATAAAGCTGAGCTAGGGTTCATTAATATCTATCAGATTTGCAGCTTAGAGGATAATGCATTCACAAATACAATGTTTGGGCAGTCATAGTAAGGATTCTGAGTTCTACATTTATCTCTCACCTAGCTTGCTTTGTAGCCAAGGTTTTTTTTAGTGTTTTTTCTAACTTCCAATTTAACTACGTTAGAAACTTTGCCAACACAGCAGATACCCGATGTTGAAATTGATTAAATAAACTGTAATATAAAATAAATAAATCAAACAACAATCACCAGGATATCTTCCTTTTTGAATTCTGAGGACGCAGAGGACGCAGTGCCTTCACTTCATTCAGTAACACCAAACCAAAATATTAGACAAAACAAAACTACAATTGGAACTAAATTCAAAATGACTTCACCAATGGCTGGTATGAACATACCATCGAGATTTTAGACATCAGCTACAATAGCTGGTGGAATCAAATGTAGCATTCAAATTGTTCCATGATGATTTGAGGAGTTGGCTGCTTTGGGTCCTCAGGACAAAACATGAAAAGCTTGTTTTTTCCATTGCAGGTACAAAGACTGGAAATATTTCATTACAGACACCTGCAATACATTGATGACATAATTGTGTGGGGCAACACAGCAGGAGAAGTTTTTGAAAAAGGGAAGGAAATAGTCCAAATCCTTCTGAAGGCTGGTTTTGCCATAAAACAAAGTAAGGTCAAGGGACCTGCACAGGAGATCCAGTTTTTAGGAATAAAATGGCAAGATGGACGTCGTCAGATCCCAATGGATGTGATTAACAAAATAACAGCCATGTCTCCACCAACTAGCAAAAAGGAAACACAAGCTTTCTTAGGCATCGTGGGTTTTTGGAGAATGCATATTCCGAATTACAGTCTGATTGTAAACCCTCTCTATCAAGTGACCCGAAAGAAGAACAATTTCAAATGGGGCCCTGAGCAACGACAAGTTTTTGAACAAATTAAAGAGGAGACAGTTCATGCAGTAGCCCTGGGGCCAGTCTGGGCAGGACAAGATGTAAAAAATGTGCTCTATACTGCAGCCGGGGCTCTACACCACAGCCGGGGAGAAGGGCCCCACCTGGAGCCTCTGGCAGAAATCACCTGGGGAGACTCGAGGTCGACCCCTAGGGTTTTGGAGTCGGGGATACAGAGGATCCGAGGCCCGCTATACTCCAGCTGAAAAAGAGATATTAGCAGCATATGAAGGGGTTCGAGCTGCTTC
>NW_008824035.1:9169854-9183152 GCF_000699105.1 Pygoscelis adeliae | reverse complement strand
GGGGGCCGCTGCTCGGGGACTGGCTGGGCATCGGTCGGCGGGTGGTGAGCAATTGCACTGTGCATCACTTGCTTTGTGTATTATTATTATTATCATATTATTATCATTATCATTTTATTTCAATTATTAAACTGTTTTTATCTCAACCCATGAGTTTTTCTCACTTGTGCTTTTCCAGTTCTCTCCCCCATCCCATCAGGAGGGGGGGAGTGAGCGAGCGGCTGCGTGGTGCTTAGTTGCTGACTGAGGTTAAACCACGACAACATCATACCCTTCCACAGAAAGGGTTATGATCCTGTTTCACTAAACTGCTTTTCAAGACCGGATGCACTGGGTTTTACTGGATTCCCAGGCAAGCTGACACAAACGTAGGAAGAAGACATCTGCCAGAGCTGGGCGTGCTCAGCCGTCTGTATTACTGAATTGCCTGCCCCCCAGCAGAACCACCTGTAACTACAAGCCAGGAAACAACCCTGTCTCAGTCTCAACAGCAGCTGATCCTACCCAATGTTTCCACAAGACATTTAGGTCTCGATGAACTGGGATTTTATGATGCAATCACACTTCACAGTTTCCAATTTGTCCTAATCACAATTGACAGACTGTCAAAGGCAGACAAGTCAGGCAACAAACATACAAAGCAAGAGAGAGATTGAGCAGATACACAGAAATACAGAGGGAACCAAGTATTTATGTCAAGAGTCAATGGGTACCCTCAAGTGTCTAAATTTTACTCAACATTTCCCATTCGTTTTCCAAAGCATGTCTGAAAAACATTCAGAAAACATGGATACTCCATTTTATGTTTTGTCATTATGTTATTTATTGCAGGATTAGGGCACCTCTTCAGCATTGCTGGGTTAACTTTGTAAAATGCTGTGAAACCTGTTCTGCGTCTGTTTCTTTATATAAAACTAACAGCTGACCAAGTTTTCTTTCCTCCCACACCTTCTAAAGGGTAAAACAAAGGTAAAGAAGGAAAAGCAAAAATCATACAGAAGTGATCTTAAAATTAACATGACTGCTTGAATGACAGAGTGGCATTTAAGCCTAGTATGAAAAGATCAAATTGATTCACACAGCTAGAAAAGAAAGGATGAAATTGGAGACCCTGAAGTCAAAGTCTTCCATTGAACTTGGAAAAGTTTTGCCCATACATACTACCCTACTGACAAGCTACGTTTCTTGCCATGGAGATGACATTCTGAGATTCCTACTGGGATTATCTAAACTGCAGACAGAGCTACTTTTGCCATCTGGCAGTGTAGTGACACAACAAATGATGGTCTCAAAAAATGCTATAAATTACAGGTAAAATTACATAAACTCATCACAGCAGTCACAGCAAACTTCTCACAGTCAGGATGAACAGACAGACCGCAAAAATTACATAGTCTTTAAGAGATGCTACAGTGTCAGCAACACACTCAGTGGGAATATTGGCTAACAGGTATATTCTGCATATGTAATTCCAGGGAGAGGAAAAATGGAAACTGAGCAAAACTCTGCCTCCAGTCAACGGAAACACAGACTCCTGCTACACTTACTAGTAGAGAGAAGAAGAAATCCTAGTGGTAAAATTCCCACGTGTGGAAAACACAGCGCTGCAGTTCACAGAGAACTTTCACCTAAGGTATGAGAGCAAAGACCCTCATTTGTATACTTTAAAGGCCAACAGCAAGACAACAGAGCATTACTTGCCGTGGGATGGAAAGCAGCCACCTAGACCACCACCCTTAACATACAAGTCATTCAGCTAGCACTTAAACATAATGAAATGGCTGCAACATGCTGCAGTTTCAGATTCTGAGGTGTTTTGCCAAATGCTGAATTTTCCTCAAAATAAATCAGTGATAACAGCTTTGCTATCATCTGAAACTGTTTCCCAAACTGATCACCAACAGTATAAGAATAGATTTTATTGCTTTCAAAGAGGTCTTCCAGTTTGAAAGAGATACCATCAAACCTAGAAAAGACCCATCCTTTGACTTGCTGCACTGGAGCAGCATTTGTAAAACAAGCTATATCAATACATCCTGCAAGATGCTCAGCAGCTTCATCTTTCACAGTCTATAGGCCCTGTGCCTTCTGCACCATCAGAAGCAAGGGGCAGGAGTCCTTTGTCTTCAAGCCAGGTGTTATGACAACTGTTTTCTTTTTAGCTTTAAATGAATATTGCAAGAGCAGAAGTAGATGAAATGGAGTATTAGACTCTAATAAGCAACGCCGATTTATTTACACTGTTAATGCAAACCAGTGTAAATATCAATAATGTTTCTATTTGGAATCTTATTACTACAGAAACAAATATCTCAGTAAAATATACCTTCCCCCCCCCCACAAAGCAAACTAATTCATCACAACCTGTTATTTAAGATATTCTTATTTTAATCATAATCTTATTTTACTCATATAAAACTTTCAGTAACTGCACCTTCTCCTTCAATGTTTTTCTGTCCCACTTAGATTTAAAACATTGCTAATAATCACCATCTCCCATCTGAGTACTTAGGTGTGCAGCCCAAGCCAAAATAACCACCATTACCTTAAAAGTAGTTAAACTACTTAAAACTTACAACTATTTAAGTTATTTTTTATTTCAGTTTTTTAATTATATCTGATCCACTTGCCAGAATTTTGCAGAGCGAGGAAACAGATCTGCAAACATTGTTAGCCAACAGGTGTTCAGACAAAAAAAACTGATTTGAGGGACTAGAGAGAACTAATTGCTCTTCAGCAACAGCTAGCTAGCTAGTAAGTAACCCACACAGTAGACTAGTCAGGTGAACTCATAAGATGGCTTTTATTTCTTGACCGCCTGCTCTCCCAACGTCTACCTGGGGTCACATCTGTAACATAGCGGGAGAAGGGCAAAATGAAGCACTATCAGCAAAAACACAACTGCTGTTCTCCTCATGGTGCACATAATAAGGAATGTTAGCACTTCAGAAAGGGTTAGGGAAGGTTAAAGATACCAGATCTGTAACTAGGGTAAAAAAGTACCAGTTCATTAAATGCTGACCATGATTTAAAAAAAAATATTAAAACAATCACAAGGAAGTTTAAGCACTAAGGTCAAAAACACAGTACAATCTTTTGAATATTTTATAAATCTAAAAATGAAATATTAATTACCAACCTTAATGCCAAAGTGTAGGTTCCAGGTTGCCGTTGGCTTTCACGAATGAGATAGCTTCCCTCTGCAACACTTAATAATTGGTCAGCTTCCTCCCTTGAGATCATCCCATGGAATCTAAGGAACAAAGACTTTTTGAAACACACGCCTTTTCACTTTTAATTCACCTTTTCCTCTTCTTTTAAAAACCACCAACCATGGTAATTAAAAAAGAAACAAACATAAAAATGATTGATTTGCAGGAATCTACAGCTTAAATTAATCTCCCTTTCTGCCTGCATTTGAAGTCACTTTAAATGGTTTAGAAAGGCTTCTATGAAACAGTATCTGTGAAACAAGTATATTGCTTTATAAATCTGCATCTATCAATTTAATATGTAGAAATAAATCCATTTTCTCCTGCTGGCTTCACATGTTTTGTGCCAGTGGCATGCAATCCAACATTTTGCAGCATTCAGGGATATTATGGAAACTTGCTAAAATGTTGGGGAGTGCATATAATCTCAGTAATTACTGGTGTAATAACCTAGCAACACTACACATCTTTTACCAAAATAAACACAAATAAGATCTGCTTTGTTTCCCCACACTAAATCTAACCATCTTTGCCTTACCAGTCTGAAGTAGAAGACACATATATACTGTACACTTATACTGCATTTGTGATCCAAATATTTTTTTTCCCTGCACAAAAACACCTTTTGCAAAAGCCAACTGGAACGGGAGGTAGACAGAGACAACCCTTCGAAAGTACAGAAACATATGTTTTTCTCCCTTAAGGTAGCACTCGATATCCATATCCATCAGAAAATGCAGCTGTAATTTTAGGCAGACAAAAATGATGGTACTGCAATAATAATCTGATGGTGAGCAAGACACACTGCTGTAAAACACGCAGAAGAAACAAAGGGCCCAGAGCAAACACTTGCAATCTTTTCTGTAACTATTATCAACCAACATGTCCGGATAAACCACTTTCAGAGATGTAAGTTACTTACTCTCTTCCATAATATTTGGGTCTGTTCTCTACCTAGAAGAAACAACAGAAACTGTCATGTTTCATATCAAGTGAACCCATACAGTAAGCGTATTGTCCATAATATAGTAATAAAAATAGAAAGGGATAAAATGCGAAAGTACAGACAAAAATCACCTACCATGCCAGGATTTTCCCTGTGGGTGGAATATAGGGAAACCAAAAGTAGACCTTTGGGAAACATTGCACTTCTGAATGGCTTAAAACGGAGTGAGAAAGAATGAGCCGCTTGGATCATGTCATCCTCGGGGCTCTGCTAATACAAACTGATGGCATTAAGTATCGCTTGTACAAACTGCCAAAAAGGGGAAACAAAAGATTTATTTCATGGGTGTAAGTGTACTATATTGTCAAGTGCACTAATACAGTGAAACGTCTATAAAACTCTTAAATTTACAAGTTACCTCCCATCATAAAGCTGTTGGTGCCACTGCTGCGAGAAATTAAGCCACTACCGCGAGAAATTAAGCCACTACCATATCCCCTCAGAGTGAGGGCAAGTGGTAGATGAAACAATCATTAGCAAGTGCCTAAGTCCTGCACTCCTTGACTTCACTAAACTGTGTGATCTGCAGTATCGCCTAAAAGACCTCAACAACAGGTATGCATGTGTTGTGCTGTGTAACACAAGCCCATCCGTGCTCTAGAGACCACACAGTGTAAATGCACACAACATGCAAGGGTGTCAGAACACAATTTGGCTGCTAAGTATTTCAGATGAAGTAACTCATCTGCAACTGCCCAGGAAGTTTATAGACAAGTGAGGAACTGCAGACCTCCCTGAAATCAGCTCAATAATCTAAATCACCAGATTATCCCTCCTTGCTAAATTTAAAGGAGGAAACTCTTTGGGGAGTAAAATCCAACAATTATACAACCTGAACTACATGAGTATAAAACAATCCAGCTATAAAAGAACCACAAAATATTCACAGTAAACTGCCACTTCAGATTCTTTTTTCCCCTCTTTTCAGAAAAAAATCTTTCAAAATTAGCACTTCTCTCCAGTTATCTCAGTGGAGTATAAATAAAGACTTCAGATGTCCAAAACAACAAAAAATACATCCTGGTGTACAGTCTAATAACAACTCTTCTACATTTCCAGCAAATAAAAAGCTATTGTGATGGTTCATCACTTTTGAAAAATCGGTCCATCACTGGAAAGATTTATAATGTTCTAAAAGATTTCCTTTTCCTGCATAACAGCAAACAAGAGTTGACTGGTGTGATAACTGTTTTCAAAGGGCCTGAAGAGACTGGATCATTTCAAAAAAGAAAAAAAGCCATACATTTTTTGTTAAATGTAGGCTATTTCTTCAATAGGAAGATAGCAACATGAATGGAAAAAAAGTGAAAACATTTTATTGTTGTTATTGTAGAAACTTCCACCAATTCCTAGCTAAAACCCTCAAGACAAGACACTAGTCTCAGGCAGTTGTTAAAAAAAGACTCCTGTCGTGAATAAGATTTTGTTGTCTGTCTATTGAGATTTTATATTTATCTCAGCAAATACAGTGAATTTATATGACAGAACTGGAAAATTTATATAGGCAAAAGCATTCCATTTCAGAAATGGATTAGTAATGTGACAGGGCATCTTCAGAGTACTTGCAAATCCTAAGACAAATTATAATATTATACTCTGTGTGCAAACATCTGAAAATGTGATCTGGCAGATGACTGGAGCAAAGCATCAGAGAAAAGCTCCGCAGGACTTCCAGGCAATTGTAGCTGGGTTTGCAGTTCATCTTGGTGCATGATGAGTTAAAGAGGAAAACAACCACTTCTGTTAACATTGAGTCTTCTACTGATTAGTTTTGCCAACTCGCAAAAACTTCAGTATAAATGTTGATGTGTAACACTGTTGGCTTGTATAAGACTCAGTGCAACTGGAACCCCAATTCACCAAGTTTTATTGCCTGGGTTTTGATGTTTTGGTTTTTTTCATAACTTTTTTAATTTATGATAATATTAGGGTTTTTTTGACATCTAGATTGAATGCATACACTTAGAGTCTAAGGCAACTCAGAACTCAGCAGGGGCCTTTAATTCACTCAGAATTAGCTGGGCTACACACACACACTTAGTGCAGGCCATGTGAATTTACTAAAACACACAGATTACCTGTAAGCCAAATTTACCATGTAAGACAGTAAACACTGTTCTCCAGCTTTCTATAATGCTTCCTGCAAGTATTGTGACACCAACTTTACTCATAGCAACTTAGGCATAAAAGGTGGTGTAGCATTTGTTCTTACTTTAGGTATCCTTAGCTGCACCAGAACTAGAAGCAACATGCAGCTTTCTTGGTCTTTTGTGTCTGTCTGGACTTCACAAAGTTCCTGCCAGCCTGTATTTCTAGAAATTACAGTTGCGGGCACCCATGTATCCTTCAGTTGCATGTGAGCACTGAAAGCCGAAACAGTTCTGAAGCTTCATTAGCCTAGCTTTCACACTCCGTCAGCCTTAAGTTAAGGAAACCAAATGAAAATACCCATCTGGACTGGAACTAAAACCCACCTAAGAAATGAAGTACATTTTTAAATAAAATCAAAGCAGTAGCAAGAAAACAGTCATTTTAACTAAAGCTGTTAACTGAAAATACCGTGTAATTATCCTCTGCAGAGCTTCTTTCTGATTTGGCAGTATTTTTGGACCAAAGTATCGTTGAGCATGAATAAAGGTAGCCTTAGCTACTTCATTTTCTCTGTATCCAGCAAAGATCAGCTGAATGCTCAGTCTTTTGACTTCTCAGGACTTTTTATTTATGGGAAAAATTTCCTATTGCTCTTTGTTTAGCCTATGTTTGGCACAGTTTTAAAAATTGCTTCTAACTTAGGAAAAAAAAAGAAAGATAATTGTGAGATATTTGTTTTCAATGTGCTTATTTGTATAGCACTGATGCAGAGGCTACAGGAAAGATTCAGGTGTCACTATGATACCTGCAAGAAACACAAAGGTCAGTGAGATATCCACCATTGATTTGCTTCTGATTTTTTCGAACTGAGGTGTGAAGCCAACGAAACCAAGTTTACCAACAGATAAATGGGGTAGACTTGGCAAGTGCCTTACAATAGCCATTCCTTTGGAAAAGAGCCTAGTTACTGTGAAAGCTGGGAAGTTATTCTGGGTGAATATCATACAGATAAAGCCATCTTTGAGAACCTCTCTAACAAGGATGTGCATTATATATGCCCAGTCTATGCTATGTTTCTTGACTACTCACAGAGACCATTTTCACATAGAGATGCTGTTTAACAGGCTTGTTAACGACTAGCACTGAATTAGGATGAAGCCTCGTAATAGGATGGAAAAGGCCAGTGACTTTAATTATCTCCATCATTTGCCCATTTGATATTTTTTTGATACATAGTTATTTAAAATTTATCATGGCGTGCCTTCATATAGCAGTCAAGGATGCCCTAAATATGCCTGCGTGTGCACACACACACATATGTATATAAAAGATTATATTAACAACAAATACAAATTCCAGGGAGGTAATACAATATTAATTGGACAAACAATATTACAATTTGGATGTAAGCCTCATGCAGAAGTCAAACATCCTTAGAATGTTATGAAATCATCAACTTTACAAGTGAACATCATACAGTGTTAAAAGCCTTGGCTCTGCTGCACCTTCACAATAAAAAAATCCCAAATGAATGCAATGCTCTTTTTACCTCAGCGTAACTTCACTGTGTGTTGCTCTGATATGAAACTGGTGTAACAGAGTAGAAACTAAAATTCTCTGTATTTGAGAAGCATTTCATATTAAGTAGTTCATCCTGTTGAATACACCTCTCAGTATCGGCACTTGTACAACACGTGCCTTTGCACCTTAAATCAAAGGTTTGGTTTTTTACGGTGTGATTTCCAATTACTATTTAACAAGTGCTTTTTCCCCTAATCATCACTCTTGCTTATGTCAACAAGTGGAATACAGTAAAGCAAGAGGAGCAATTTACGTGCTAATACCTTACCAAATTACATGTTGTTCCCTCCCACTGACCTCTCTGATGTTCTCTGCACCAAAATCCTCTTCCTAATATTTATGAATTTGTTTATACAGCTGAATAATTCAACCACTTAGGAAAAGAATCCGCTCCCCACTGACTCACACATGGGTAGTAGAAACCCAGCTGAGAAAGAGCAGATCACAAAGTTCAACACTAGCAGGAGAGGCTGAGACCAGGGAGAAAGGTTAAATACGTTACTGCTCGCTGAGTACATTTTCACTTCAAATCTGGCTCAGCTGCATAAATTGTTCAATACTTATAATGAAAACCACTTATCTGCATTATAACGAATTAATGCAGAAGTAGGAAAATGCACACTGATAATGTATTCTTTCAATTTTACCTTTATTAGGTAAAAATAAGCTTCAAAGAGCTTTTTTTTGGTAAATGGATTCTTTAATGAGAAAATGTGTATTCAATATGTTCTGTTCTGCAGCTAAATACCTGCAGCTGACTGATTCTTTCATAGTTCTATTTTATTTAGTTCAATTCTCACTAGTTTCTAAAAACTGCAGATTTTATTTCTCAGTTTCTACAACAATGTTCATGGTGCAGACACGGGTTTACTCTGCAGTTCAGGGGCTGGGATGAAGCTATTTTAAAACACAAGAATGTCTCTTTTTTGTTCCCTCTGGCACAAGGGAAGTTTTACACTTACTTAAAGTTTGTCATATTATAATCTTGTTTTGGAATAAATTCATAGAAATCTGATATTATAGACACTAATGTGTTGCATTTCTTTCTCCAGTGATGGCAGGACTTAGCAGAGTGTTTTGATTGATTGTGGTACTTTCGCCAATCCCCCATTGACTCTAACAGACTACCTGTTCATAGAATTAGACCAGGAGGACCTCTCTGTGTAGGGATGCAGTATGCTCAGATACCCTCCAAAGTGCTTGGATGATTAGTTCATGCAGGATACCACACACCCACAGCATATTTTCCTCCCTAAAACAGTCCAACTTTTCAATTTGCCACCTGTATAATAGCTAATGAAGTTTTATAATTAACAATATTAAAATTCAGCGATAACAAGGATGAGAAAATTATAGTGGTCAATGTGATTCGTATTTCAAGAAGTTTTACACAGACGCTTTTATATTTGGCTGGCAAGGGTAGGTCTCTTGTTTGACTCTAAAAAGAAGCTAATCTAGATCTGACCAATAGCTGAAGGATTTCCAGCACTCCAGAGGCAGGAGACATTTTTAATTTTCAGATACTGTATTTATATCTCTGCTTATTTGACTGGATAGGCTAATAGTATTCTAAGAAATACTATGAAGAAGAACTTAGTATAAAATTTGCTTGTGACTTCTTATCACCTAGGGCAAAAAGACCCCAAAGCACTTCTCTGCAGTCAAACTAGCACAGGATATAATGCCAACAGATACTATTGAATATGCTGGACCCCTTTATCAGTTTACAGTTTCTCCCTGACTACAGGGTACATACGCATTGTGCAGTCAACATTCAAAACAATTACAATCGTTGTTGTCTGCTGTAAGATTTCCTTAACTGTGCTGGTACTTTCCCACTCCTTAAATTTCTATTACGGGACTTTTTTTTGATTTTTAAGTTTGTTTTGTTGTTGTTTTTTTTAAAAAGAAACCAAAAGGTATATAGAAAAATGAAGGCTCTAATTCTGCAAGAATTAAAACACTCACAACTGAGGGTCTCAAAGCATCTAATTGAAGAAACTGAAGAATTGTCGCTCATCACCGCAAGAGTCAGGCGACTTTATAAGCATACACTAGAAGAAAAGCTGTCATTACATGAGTAAACCATAGCAGGGCTCCGAGATAAGACTCATCAAATAAAAGACTACAGTGATTGTACAGGCATAGTGTCAGTACCTCAATGAACAATGTCAGAAGGCTACCAAAAATCCCTCATACATTTTACAATATGCATGTATACATATACCTACACACATACTAGCACTTCTTCCACCAGTGAAATACTTTCGAAGAGAGGAAGGAAAAAACAACTGTTCAACAGCACTCAACAACAATAAACACAATCCATTGGACGCAGGGAGTAAAATACTTCATCCTATCCAGGTGAGCACTCTGTACAATCACAAACCTGTATTATAAGATTAAGCCCCTACAAGACTTCAAATATTTTGTATATTAATGTAATGAAAAACCCTATCATAGAGAACACACAAAATAGAAAAGAACCTTCCTAATAATGTTGTAATGGGAATAAAAAAATGGAAAATCTCCCATTTTTTTACAGCTCAGATCTTTTATTCTATAGATCTCTCCTTCAAATCTCCATCCCACCTTATTTGATATACATAAGATATCCGCACAACCACCTTAACAAGAATATTTCTGCTTGGATGCTCATTAACAGTAGAAACACTGGTTAAAACAAAACTTTTTGCTTCAGTGCTTCTTGTAAAATTCATATATTATTCTTTCCTATAGCTATGTCTTGCTTAAGTGCAATCAGATATAGCTATACCTTTTATAAAAATACAAATCTATCAAATTAACAAAGGAAAACAAAAGTGCTTCCATTAAATGCAATATTTCACTCCTGTTAAATCTCTAATTTTTATCTTAAAAATTGACAGACTACTTCATAGAATTACAACTGGGCATTTGAAAAGATGACAGAGAAATGCCTGTTTAATTCTGTGAAGTAATCATCCTCGTGATCTAGACTGTAAGCTATTAATGTTCTTGACAGTGCTGTGTCCTTCTGTATTTAATACTACGTCAAAGTTATTAACGTATTTCAAAGATTAATTTCCTTTCTCTTGGCACATGATAAAAATGCTTGTTTTATTGCAGCAATGTAATAACTTTCAGTGGTTATCCAGTAAGAGCTGTGTTTTGTAATACTGTTTAACAAGTCAAGCCTAACATTTCAGCATTTCTGAAATTGAAATTAATGTTTCCCAGGTTCCTGTCTGAAGCTGCAAGAGAGATGCAGTTACGAATAAAATCCTGCTGGCACGGATGTTTGGTATCAGTTAAACCCTCCAGCACCACAGCTCTGGAGAGGTGCTGCTCTGCTGGACGGCAGCTCAGGGCACACTGGAAATCTGGGGTCTGCCTCAACAACTGACCCCATGAGCAAGTGCTTCTGTATCACTGTGTATCAATGGGATCCTGTTGTTACTGTTTGGATTCTTAAAATCTGTGGCTCTGCATAGCTTAGCTACTAGTATTAATGAGTCTTAAGTACTACGACTCAAATAACAACACCAGGGGAGGTTTCAGTCTTCCCTCTCTTGATTTATTGCACACATCTAGCAGCGATGTGTGTACGAACAGCTGCATAGTTCCCCTGTACAGCTCTGCTCTTGCTTCTGTGAATTTCTGACCCAAAAAGGAGGAGATAAGGCATGTTTCCATGTATCTAAGAATCAAAAACCAGTAAATGATTCGCAGGTATACACATCATGCTCAAAATGTATCATGCTCAAAATGCTTTTTAATTCAGTTTTTAGATCAAATGGATTTCCAGGTACCAGTGCCCCCAAGGCTACTTACTCTAATCACAGCACCAAGTGTCCCAAGGAACTGCTGTTTGGGTTGGACACCATTAAGTACAGACTTGGAATTACTGGATTCCATAAAACTGAACCTTTATAATACCCACCTCACGAGTGCAGGTTATCCTTCTAGGATGGGGAGCTTCCTGTTGCAACTGATACACTGGGAGAAGGCAGAAGTTAAATTCTGATTAATACAGAATCATTGTACAAGTTAGGCATTGTAACATTAAATATTGCTGTTTAAATAAAGAAGACTTTCTGCAAGATTTAATGCAAGGATACATATATCAAGGTCTCAAAAATTACTTACAAGTGGTCAGAAAAAAGAAGCCAAAACGGGATTATTGATTAGCTTTACAATTAATTGATCAAGTACTAGGGAGTAACTAGGTGAGACCAGTCAAGTTTCCATCAAGCAGATCAGAAAAGGAATCATGATAAATGCAAATTAAATTTTATTATATGTCCAAACAGGCTGCTGTCAGACTTTCTTCAGTAAGCAGATGGAGCCCCATCCTACTACACTGGGCACACACTCAGTCACCTGAAATACATAAAGACTTTACAAGAATCATTCAGAACTTTGCAGAATCAAACCCTCTGCTTTTGCCACTGCTCAGTGATGACCTTTCTGAACAAAGGGAAAAAAGGCTTTTGCATTTGCAGATCTAAAGACATCAGGAGTTGAATAGCACAGTAAAACAGTTAAGGCCCAAATTATGACACACACTTACAAGTATCTTCCCTCCCCCTTTTTTTCTTTTTTTTTAAAATAAGCCTCATCAAGCCAGAATAAATCTTAGGAGCCAGTTGTAACTTTAATGGTACTAATGTGCAGACTTTCTAATATAATACCAAAGGACTAACTTTCAACTTCTATCCCAAAAAGAGTTTGGTTTGGCAAGTCACCTTCAAAATGAGGCTGTCGACACTAAGTTAGTATTTGAATAGTACTCTAGAACTGATAAAACGGACAATTGGAATTGTAATCTTTTAAAATTAAATTATGTTTCAATCATTAATACTAACACCGAGATCTAATAACATGTGCTGTCACCTTCATCAGGTAATAAGACCATACACTGATTTAACCAATAAGATTTGACTTCATTACACTTCTCACTTGATCACGAGTCTTTTCCACTGACAAATGCTGTATTTCTGCGCTAAGTTACATGGGAATGGAGAAAATGGCAGGATGCCTGATGATACGGCAATCATAAGATAAACTGGAAAAATTCACTCCCTTTGTTCCAAACAAAACACCTAATAGTTTTTCCTGACGTTACTAAAATCAATCCTTACCATTCTGCATTGGTATTACAAAAATGATTTTTGCAAGTGATGAAGAACAGCACACTAGTATATAAAACAGTAATTTTAATTTCAAACATATCATGACTTGTCATTGCTTATGAATTGGCAGGGCTCATCGAGAGGGCTTTAAACTAGGTTTGAAGGGGGAAGGGGACAAAACCGGGCTCGCTAGAGATGAGCCGAGGGGTGGCATGTTGATGCCAGGGGCGAAATCGATAGCCCAGCTCAAGTGCATCTACACCAATGCACGCAGCATGGGCGGCAAGCAGGAGG
>NW_008824035.1:9142237-9167272 GCF_000699105.1 Pygoscelis adeliae | reverse complement strand
AGATGAGGCGCTTAGGGACATGGTTTAGTGGGCATGGTGGTGTTGGGTTGATGGTTGGACTCGATGATCTTGGAGGTCTCTTCCAACCTTAATGATTCTATGATTCTATGACCATTGCCAGCACACAGATTCCCTAGCTTCTGTTGTAAAAGTATTTGATGGCACTGGGCCTTGTCCATAGCTAATTCTGAGAACTATAGTGTCAAGTTCAAAGGAAAAAACAATAAAAATCACAGAGCAAATATGGATTTCTCTGAATTTCACAGAAGAGCAGTGGAGACTCACAATCAGCATGCTCTGCCGAAATCGGCTAAAAACTGAGAACTGTTTCCCACCTTACTTCAAGCCAGGCTGAAAAGATTTTCTGGAAGGAAATTAGTCTTCTCCAAAGGCAGTACCTTTTTCCTCTTCCAGTCAGAAGTACAGCAGGTAGACTAGTTAAGTTACAAAACAGGATACCTATTCCTCCTCCTCTAATTGATGTATGCAATTCAAACTGTTCCAACACCAGTTTCCTTGCTGTAATTATTGCCGAGGAAGTCAAACAAGACATACCTTTTCATCCATCATGAGACACAAATATAATTAAACCCCCCCAACTCTGCGCTTAATTCTGAACCATGAGAAGGGTTCACCACGGCGAACCATGATGGTGTAGTGGAATGCACATACATTTGCATGCACCCAAGCCTTCAGCTCTTGGCAAGCTGCCAATGAAGATTTGGTATTAGAGAGGTTGGACCCCCCGTTATAGATTATGGCATGGAATAAACCGAACAAAGAGGCAGTGTGCCCTGAGTTCACAGAAGGTACAGAGCTGTGATTCACTGTTACTGCTTACAACTGGGAGCAAAATACACAGATCTCGGTAACAAGTATTGCAATCATGACTAATGATGTTTAATACCAAGGAGTGAAGTGTCTCAGTTTTATCTTTTAGCCCTCCGCTGCAAGAAAAAAACTTGTTCAAATCATTCTGTGTGCAAATTCTTTAATGTTAAGTGGCTGACTTGGCATATGACAAGCTACTGGCCTAATAAATGATGATTCAAAAGGCACAGACAGGCTTTGCTACCAGATTCACAAACAGACCAAGGTCCCAGCCATCTCAATTACATGACAGCAATTGCATATGTTGGCAATTATTCAAAACCGTTCAAAGTCATCCATCGAAAGAAAAGAATGAAGATGGACAAATTAAAAGTCTTCAGCCTTTTTTTTAGACTTGTTGCCTTCCTATTTTCTTCAATTAACATAACTGTATTTTAAGAGACCCCGACATTCCTAGAGTGTTAAGGCATATGCAGTTTTGCCATAATTTTTACTACAAATTTCACAATATCTCATTATTTACTTACAGCCTAAGCTCTTTGAAATTTCTTGAGACATGTTCTCATTTACAGAAGTAATTTAATGCTCATATTGCATAGATGATCTTGACTACATAACTCATGATCACTTTAACAACTCAAAAATTGGAAACCAAACCCAAACAACAAGGCTGATTTATGAGTTTTAAGGCCTAACTGTGATTTTTGAATGTGTCAGGTTGGCAATGGCAGGGACAGAACAGAAACAACTGACCTCTGTGAGCCATTAACAGAATACTGGCCTAGGTGACAGAAAAGCTGTTTTTCTAGTGCTCATTTAATTCTAATATATATACTTCAGTTGACAAAAATACTTCAATCTGCTCTTTTACACTTACTGTCTTTCTAACCCTGGTTTTCACCAAGCCTTTAAGACCAACCCAAAATCTCCGATTGTAAAGAATCTCCCGCTGCAGGATGGAAACCTTTTTGAAATAACTACATTTTCTCAGGTGCTAAATCTCCCCAACCCTCTAGACAGCAACATTTTAATCATGTGAGATGTTGCTTGAGCAAATCACTTTAGCCAGCCTGAAGACACCCAGCCTTGGGAATACATACAAAAGAAAATGCAAATGTAGGTTTGACATCCCTAAACTGTTAAGTGTGTTAAACACACCAACATTCTGCTTTCAAAATCTGCTTTTAACAGAAGACTCTTCTTTCTTGCTCTGATTCCTCAAGTCTCAAAATGTCTCACACCTTAGCTTTTCTATCTACAAAGAACTAGAATTTTGAGGTGAGACACTGTGGGAAGCTATGATGCTTTGCTACGGTGCCATTTGTCTCATGTGTTCTCTTCAATCTCCCTGAACCTCCATCAGCGCTTCCAAACATCAGGTTATTCCTTTACATGGAATTTTTTTGTATTTAAAAATTTAAGGTTTTTTGTTTGTTTGATTGTTGTGGGGTTTTTTTTGTTTGTTTGTTTTTTAATTAGGAATGAAAACCAGCAAGTTCTGAAATTCCCAAGGGAGTGGCACTCTGATCTCAGGGCAACATGCCCTGACTACTGCCCTGCACACCTGACTAAGGCAGCCTGCAAGGCCAGCTTCCTCTGAGCTAGGGCAACGCACATCGAAGAGCTGCAGAGCTCAGGCAGGCAGACTGGCAGGAAATCAGGCCCTTCTAGTCAGGGCTTCAAAAAACCTGCTTGTGATTTGTCACACCAGGCCAAACAAATGCTCTCGTTTTACTATATCAGCAAATTCTGGGTGAAAACTACTTATTTTGAGGTTTTCTGACCAGCTCAAGTCTCAACTCTAGTGATGCAAGGTACTAGAGCACAGGAGCCCTAGAAGTTTGCAAGCGATACCAACCTTAAGGCATGAATGGAGTTTACGGAAGCCCCAGTCTAGGCAGCCAAACCAATATAAGCCAGACCCACACAGGAGTGGGACCACTCACATTAGTAAGGTGCAGAGAACCTACTCCTCCAAATAATCTGCATTCACTTGTCCTTGGGGATAAACAACTGCATCCGTCTCTAAATAGTAATGAACCCCTTGATGCTTCTTAAACTCACATTCTGATGAAAAGAAAAATGAGTCTTTTAAAGCACCCAACTGAAACTTTTTCAGCTCTGACTTGGAAAAAAAAATATCCGCTGAGATACTTACAGTAAGATTTCCAAACAGGTGGTCTGTATTCATCAGTATCTGAAAGAAAAACAACAAATCTTGATGTTGTGTTGGAAACATTTTAACACAGAAATAACCCTGCAGAAGCACTTGCAGGTTTATTAAGATAAATATTGCACCTAGGTTCTAAAATTATTTTTTACTATCAGAGTATAGAACAACCTGTTAAAAGTTCCCCCTCTTTACTTAAACTGAAAATATGAAAAGGTATTTTCCTTAACCAGCTAGAATAAAAACTATAGAAATACATTTGCAAAATGGCAAACGTGCAGATCAGAAGTGTAAATACTGGGGAGGGAAGGGAATGCATATTATTTTACTATGTATATATCCATAAATTCCCTTTTAATTTATACCAGAAAGATTTTTTAATCTCAATTTATACTCCAATAAATCAGTTTTCATCCAACTTATTCCTGCCATTAGCTTTTTCCTCTTCTGGATAGCAATTAACAACTCCTAAAATAGAATCAGAGTATGTAAGTACTATAAAATATTTTGCAAAAAAGGAGGGTTTTTTTTCATACTGAGTACAAGATCTACCTAGAAGCAGTTAGTTTGTATTAAAAGTACCAGCATATTTCTAATCCCAAATTTTAATTCTCAAATTAAAAAAAAAAAAATCCCAGTGTATTCTAAATTCTGTCTCCCTTATGACTTGCTGACAACTGATCTGACATTTTGGGCTCAGGGCTCTGTTTCAAACTTTGTATCTGATCCACTGTTTTACCACTCTGACCAGCTTCAGTTCTGACACTCCAAGGTACCGAGGCTTTCTGCAAGATGCTATGCTTATCTGCCTTGGAGCTGGGGGGAGTTACTCAGTACTTATTACGCCACAGGGTCACAAGTTGAGACAACCACGCAGCCAGCCAGCCAGCCTTGCTGTTTGAAGTCTCTTCTGGCTGCAGCATCCATTTCTGAGCTCTGTTTGCAATTGTCTGCTTACTGGAACTACCTGCTGCATCCAACAAACCCCTAATTTCTAGTTTTTATTATGAGGTTATGTAAAGATCAAGCAATTTGGGAACCTGTTGCTTGAATTTTGGCCTGAGTGGCATCTCCACTTGAGAGTCCTTAAGGCCTCCAAAACTGAGCCTGAAGCTAGGAAAGGATTTTGTTTTGCCTCCCCTTAGGATAAGAGATCTGCCTTCTTCAGCTACTTCCTTTAGTCCAACTCTCCCACCTACAGCCATGTCAAAATATCTCTAAATTGGAGCTTAGTGGAATGAGGTATTTTCCAGTTTAATTGGCACAGACTTGCCCAGACCCTCCCCAGACCCACACAGCATGCTCTCTGTCCTGCCTGAGCTACCATTTTGCTCAATTTTTTACCCTCTATTTTAGTGCTACGCATGAAGAGGGTGCAGTCCTTACGGACTACCTCAGTGGTAGTGGGTTTTATAAATACGATTCATTATGACTTTATTATTAAGGCAGCACTTAGTCAAACTGCCATCCCCCGGAATATGACAGGGTTTGATCTTTGGACAGTCCTGCGGATGCACTACTGCGTCCTGGGGATCGCTCAGAGCACCTCACAACTGCACAGAGACCTTCAGCAGGCTGCGCTATACTACGGCAGTGAAAGAAAACCAGCCGCAACAGATGCGGCCATGGTTATTCATTCCTACTTTGATACCTTTAATTAAGGCAGTGCAAGTCGATTCATTCCAGAAGCATTGTAATGTGATCCCTTAGCACTGCAATGTCACATGGAAAAAGGGCAAAACTTGTAAGTAAAAATAATGGGTTTAGTCCCAGAAGACAATTCTTACCCCACTAGCTGAATTTTCTTTTGCTATAGTCTTTTTTTGGCAATATATGCACCAGTTGGATTTACAAATAAATAATTTAAGTAAAGGAAAACATGCACTGTATTTGTAAAATATGAGCTGACTGTTATGAAAATACGAATATCTTGGCAGTCTAACCTATACTTGCTCGCACTCAAGCCGTATAATTGTTACGACTAAGGGCAGCATGATTATAAAACTGAAAAGCAACAACATTTGTGCCAAATGAAAAACCCCAAACCTTGTTAAAGTCAGGCAAGAACAGCAGTAACTTTCATACAACAAACATTTAACATTCAGAAATTGGAAGGAATGATTTATGTTATGCAGCTGTGCAAAAGGATTTTGTTAGAAAATCTGTCGGTGAGCTTTACTGCCTTTACAGTGTGAGAATACCCTCCGGCCATCCCACATGAGGTAATGAAAAAACAAAAGGTCATTTCTATTGTGATTTAAAAAAAAAAAAAGTTATCTGATATAAAATACTGTAGCAGCAAGTACAGTACAGTAACAACGGTGAGCAGTGGGTCTGCAGTGATTGTTTCTGTACAAGAAAGTTTCTATTATTAAAACCACCCCACTATACAAAGATAAAATAGAATAAGCATAAACATCAGACCCATCTGTTAGTTACCCATTTTTCAAGATTAATCAATGTAGTCCCATTTAACACATCATCAGTATTTTGAAATGTGTTATTAGGAAAAGAGCTTGATTTTCAGATAGTGCAGGCTTCCATGTATGACATCTCCAATTAGGCATCCAAAGTACCCGACAAGCACTTTAAGGCATGATAAAAAACCCACAGAAAATGCTGAACCCAAAATACATTTTCTCACTAACGCTGCACCACTTTCTAATTAACGCAATAAACTCTACGCTCCCATCAGCACAGTATCTCAGCTCTGCTAAATGTTTCCATGATAAAATAAAATCGTTTTCTACAAGCTGTGCATCATGTTTTATCTTAACTGTATTTTTTGCCTTAAGTGAGATGCAATTCAGCTTAAAGCTGCTCTTCTCCAAAGGTCGAGAGCGCTACAGAAAACATAAATGCATAAACTGATGCTACCAGCTCTGTCCAGATGTGATCCTACCAGCATTGGTGAGACTTTTGCCAGCATGAGAGCACTCTCATCAGCAAGGACGTTTTAGATCAGGCACACTCTCCATGTACATAAACCGCAATTTCAAACTGAGACCAGTTTCAAGCTGACAGATGCTGGTGCTGAATAGTCTGCCTAACCTTTAAAAGTGAAAATGTTTGATCGTTGCCCATTACCCCAAGTAATGACAGTTTTTCTAATTCTTCAGAATTTTGCTCTGATTTGAAGGGTATATGTATACGATTTTATTTTTACATAATATAATGGGACTTCTTCAAATTCTCTACCCTGAATCCATACTGATATCTAATAATTTTCCAGCCTGGAATAGATCAGAAAAGAAACAGCTGTCTGCCCAAAATCTGTACTTTCAAGCTCCTAAATAGACCTGTCATAGTATAAATATGTATGCATGCGTAAAGAAAAGAGTAAGAATATCTTAAACTGATGCATCACTCTAAATCCCACTGAGACCCAAAGTTATATGCAAGGTTAAGGGGCAGAGGGGAAAACAATGCTGCAGGACACATGAAAACATATTTACAGTCCTTTACCCTGTAGAATCAGTTTTTGCTCTTGAACCCATAGCAAAATCAAACTCGTCTTTGAAGCAAACATCTTATCACAGACCTGTAACAGCTGGCACCTCTAATTCAGGCACGGACCTACATTTCTTATGTACCCTACGTGACAGGTTACATGTCTCTGCTTCTCCAAGGGCAAGGGTTTGCCAGCCCATCTCTCTCTCTCCAATGGACAAGGATAGGAGTGATCCCTAAATATTTCTGAAACAATTCTCAGCACTTTCTTGCCAACATCTTCTTTCCTCCCAAACTCACTCTCCTCCTCTCTTTTCCAGGACTTTGCCTTCCCCCAGCCTTAGCAATCTTCATCTGCACACAAGACCTCTCCCCTCATCCTTGAGCAACACTTTGGTTTGCTCCCCACTGCTGTCCTGCTAGGACTCACCTACCCAGCTCACTCTATCTGCTCAGCATCTCATTCTCAAGCCATCTCATCTCTAATCAAGGCTTCCTTGAAATTTGCCTAAATGCAGAGAAAATAGAGGCAGAAAAGCTCAGAACAGCACAACAGGCAGGTTCTGGCAACAGCCTCTTTACAGGCAGAAATGTCACAGTGGGGCAGGAGTGTTGCCTTCCGGGCCCAGCGTGCCCTCCTTTAAGCACACAAATTAATGAAAGAAAAAGGAAACTACGCATCCTGGGCCTGAACCGTCTGCAATTAAGAAGTGAAAAGCACGGAGTGATCGTCAGAAATACATGCTTGCACAGAAAAGGGCTTCTGCCAATAGAAAATCATACAGCCATTTAGGAGAGTTCATATACAGACACAAACGCTAGGAGGGCATCTCAGACTTTTCCATAAACGCAAATGTGACTAATTGTGACATTACAACATAGCATTTCCCTTTGTTATTTTCCTTCTTTCTTACTCACTTCCATTTTAACCCTTATATAAATCTGGACAACTGTAGTACTTGCAGAGTGTACATTTTAACTGCAGATATGAAAACTGTTACTATTGCCTCAAACTGTTTAGACTGCTTGTCTCTGTGTATTCCTTTTATAGAAAGAATAATAATGTTTACCTCTGCTTGAAATGGTTCTTTCTCTCCCCACTGAAGATCAGCCAGCTCTAGGGTAAAGCAGCAGCAGCTAAACTACGCATGGTGACCCCATAAAGCAATTTAGGACTTAATGTGAGGTTTCCTGTAGAGAATTCAGTTTTATTTGTCTTTTACTGTATGTCATTCCCTGCAGCATGGTGATCTGTAACATCATGCTGGAGATTAGTTTGTCACTGTCTGGGAGGAAACAATCAGCTATCTGCTGACACAGCAGCTCTTGTCCCAGACTTTGATTTTATTTAGCAATATCCCTATTGAACACAGGTGAGGCCTCAGGTGGTGAACCTTGTGGAAGAGGCCAGTTCTTAGCCATATGGACCAAACACCGACACTATCAGGAGAAGAAAATCCAATTTCGTGTTTTCTGAACCAATCTATGACCAAGGAATGGTGTAAGTCATAAATATGAAAAGATGCAAGAAAGTATAAAACATTCTTCTGTAAGCTATGGCCCAGGCACTAACCAGTAAGCATTAACATGTGTTTTAAGATGCTAATCTTGCTTTGTTTGGCAGCAGCACGTGTCAAAATTTAACTCCTGGAGAGATGCATAACCAGCAGACGTGGCCAATTGCTGACCCATACAACAGACTCCTTTTTGTGCCCAAAAACAACTTCTAGAAAATTCCTCCCCAGCCTCAAAATCTTGCTTGTTAGCACCTTCTCTATGCCCAAAGGATGCACATAAAATCACTCGACTTACAGAAATAAAGCCATAATTTATTTGCTGGTGAGATTCTCAAGCCACAAAAACAGTGCAGTTGAACAGAAAATGTCATTTCACCTCTGTTTTTCAGAGTACAAGTGCCAACAGCATTTCAGAAACTAAGCTCAAGCCATCACAAAACATTTTAAGCAGCAGCCAAGCAGGCCCTAGCAGTTAGGGCTTTTATGCACTCCAACAAAAATAAAACTCAAACAGCATTAAGGTAATTAAAGGCTGAATACAGCCACTGCCCTAGGCAGCGGTAGTAAAACAGATGGGCTACAATACTATGGTTTCAGGGTAAATACGAGAAGCTGATCGCTGGCTGTGGCAGCACCCAGCAGCGCTGGAAGCATTTTGCAGAAGTCCCCGCGCTCCCGGCAGCAGGAGAGGAAGGCAATGGCAGGCAACTCCCAGAGAGGGGGCAGCAGGAAGGAGAGTGCAGAAAACGGCCAAAAGATTCCTGTCTATTGCATGTGTACTGAAGAAGGAAGGGCACACATCAAAGGTCCTTTGTCACTCCTAGACGAGACCTTGGGATCCACAGTTTCTTCCACAAACCCCTCTGCTACACCTCCACTATAAGCAGCTGGTAAGTTAAATGACAGTCTGTAATGGGGTGGTGGACAGAGGCAGAGTCTTGGTGCAAAGAGCAAGAAGCACCGTGGGTGGCTACCTGCCCGTCACATGAGGTCCTGCAGAAACCAACCCATCCCTGCCCTGGCAAGCAGGGTACCACGCACACTGCCGCCAAAGGCTGCAGAGAAGTTAATTTCAGCCAGTGCTTGGTAAACAAGAGAGAAAGCCATGGTCAACCTTTCTTGCCTTGCACGAAGTGTTTTCTTAGGAACAAACACTTCTTCAGCATTAGGTTCCTCCACATGAATATAAAAAGGGAAACGATCCTCTGGCTCAGTCTTGTCCTGTCTTCGTCTTTCCATAACACAGGGGTAACAAATGATTACTGGCCAAAATACCTCGCATGGGCTTACACCACGCTTTCTAAGAGATCTCAGGCAACTGTTTGGTATATTCCCTTTCTCTTAAATAAAAACTATTATATTGTTATTTTACAAAAAATGTTTGGGTTTAAAAGTGATTGAATAAATAATGTTAATCCAAAAGTAACATTGCTTTATTAGTCCCTAAAAACAAAGACATTAATGACAAGAACCTGATGGCACACATGGCGTGGGCCCACGTGGAAAACACATGGGGTTTCACAACTAGGGTGTCACAGAATTTCCTTTGTTTACGGGAAGATCCCTGCAGGGCTGAGAACACCCCAGGCAGTGAGCACCACATTTTCTCCCAATTGCTGAATATACAACATACTGTATGACACTCAGCAACAATGACTGATACTTCTAGACTGTTACTGAGTCTTTGATGCTACTTTAATGGTATCCTTGGCACATGATTTCCTTTGAATTAAGAAAAGGAAAAAAGCTTTGAAAACTTTTAGACATGTCAAGGCTCTTCCTCAGGTAGGCAGACACCATTACTGTAAGTAGCTTCAGTGCAAAAGCTTCCAAATAAACCACCATCTATTTTCTCTACCTTCTCCAGGTGGAGAAAAGATGCCAGACAGGCGTCCACTTTAACATGCAGGCACATGTGACAGCTCGGCACGTGTCCTGGCTGCGTGCGGACAGCTAACCCTCCCAGTGGGGGATCCCCTGCTCCGAGCCCGCTGTGCTGCCAACACAACCCACTCTGGTGGGGAGCTGGAGTGGGACAGCTGTTAAATGTTAAACTAAAGCCCAGTCTGATCACAGAGACAGACCCCTCGAAAGAGGAGCTATCGCCAGCCTATGCAGTTCACCTCCTGCCAGGGGACAGCAACTGGCAAGCAGAGGTTACAGGTAGCCAGCTCAGGTGCACCCAGCTGTTTCCAGGCCAGCCCTGGAGAAGCTGGCACACAAGTTAAGTCACTCCACCACTAAAACCATCCATCTGCAGGGACATGACCAAGCCTGTGGGCAGAAGGTACAGTCACCAGCGACAACTCTCCTTACACAAAGTTTTACTCTGTTGCCTTGACCTTTGGCGCAGGTTGCAACACTCCTTAATGCCCATAAAAACCCATGCACCTAGGAAGCTTTGGACTTTTAAAATTAAACTGTATTTGAGTTATTTAAGCAAGAAAACGAAAACAGATGAATGTATTTTCTTCACATTTTCCAAAGGCATTCCCATCTGGGAGGAGAACAAGAGTACAATACAATCTAAGGGAAACATACAAACCAGTGAGAACAGGCACCGATAACAAAAGCATCCCTTTGGCTACAGGATGGCACTACATCACACACACTGTGCCCCGGGAATTTTTTTACGGGACAAAACTTATTTTTCTCTGCTCTTTCATCCTCACATGGTTTTGCTTATACCACTCCAAACAAGTACAATTAGGTTTCTAATTATTACCGGAGTAAAATGATTAAGAGAAAGCTAGTGTCAACAATGCCCCAGAAAGCTACAGGGGCTACAACAATGCCAGAGAAATGGCATCTCTGCTGTGACCAAGTGGGAGACAAGAAAGCACTCTCAGCAAAAGTGAAGGGGCTTAAAGAAGGGCATGCTCTGAATAATTGCATCAGTCTTGAGGGGGAGAGAGAAAAAAGATCACACTACCATCCTGGTTTCTACAAACATCTGATCCGGCAACAATAAATTCTACGGGAATGCTTCTTAATGGGGCTGAATGAGACACCCACCGAAAACAGCTAGTTCAATGCCTTTCATTAGCAGGTCGACTATTACTGCCTGGGAAAATTTTAATGAGTAATATTTTGCCTATCACAGCCACTGCTGCTGTTAAATGAACTCATCTTCTAAGTGATTAGACCAGGTTGCAAATGATCTGTTTCTAGATTTTCATTTAACCGAAGCAAGGGAAGGAAGCACTCATTTTTCCTCCTCTTTGCCAGATAAATAGTGGCAGCTGACTACATGAATGATGACAAATAAAAATTTTAAAAATCCTTTATAACAAAAAAATTAAAATGAATTTTTAATTTTAAGCTGGAATTTTCACATGTGCAATGATAAGAAGCAAAACACCGCTGTTGCCCCTTTTCTCTTGACTGTAGTTTAATGGAAGGGTGGAAAATACCCCTCCCATGAAAGTACAAGTTAGCTTACTGTTTAAGAAAAGTTTTAAAACCTCTAAAATTATTTATTAGCGTTGCTGCAAGTATAAAAATTTAGACCTCAGAGAGGTAAAAAGATGACAAGTGCCACCTTGTGGGCATTTAACAAAGACAATTTAATGTTGCTTTCCGTTTCCAGTGAGGCATCTCAGCCTCCAGACAACAGGCTGCAGCCAATTTTCAGCATTTCTGGGAACACCATCTTCGCTTCCCGAGAAAAGACAGACACGATGGGAACCTCTTCCTGACACAGCCCTGCGGGTTAGCTGTAGGTACAACAACAGAGTCAGGCCGCCAGCTCTCTGTAACCCTCTGATTTATCTCACTAGGAGTTATGATAGCTCTACAGACTCATAGGTATCCTGAAATGTCTGGTTTACACAGTAAACAACTTCCAGCTGAAAATGTTGTCACAAATCAAATATGCCTCTTTAACTTATCTATTTCAAAGAAAAACAGCCTGTCGTTATTTTTTTTTAAACTCATTGTGGCAAAACTGAGTGTGGCTGGCTGCAGCCCCTAAGTGCTGGATCAATGAGTTAGGCAGTTTCCCATCCTCCCTAAGGGTTATTTGAAAGGTCTTTTGCAAACTAATTTTGCAAGTTCAAAATTGACAGAAAAATGCCTTTATTGGATGAATCGCATCTTTTAGATTTGACAGATGATTTGTCCAAGTATCTTCTATATCAGTACAGTAAAGTCTTGGAGCAATTCAGAGTAACATCAGGTAACACAAGCTTGAACACTGTAATCAAACTTCCCTGGTTTAAATCCAGACTGGTTTTCATTGGAGAAACAGTTTTGATCACGGTCAGTGAAGTTTGCTTGGAAGCCAGGAGAAATACTGCCGAGGCTATTACTCTCACACTGCTCTCATTCCAACCATGGCAAGGGATAATGTAGGAGAAAACATTTACCCTTTGACATTTCCTTTCCTATTATTTGTTTCTACAAATCCTTCTTTGTCTCCTATTTTAAAAGTCTGCCTGCACGAAGACCGAACTCATTTCCCTTCACTTGTTTTACTCCTTCCAAACATTAATAATACCAACAAGGGCACATTAGTTTTACCATAACTTCAAGCCAGTGACAACTGTTATAGACACAGCCTCAAAGCATTCACAAAAATTAATCTTTGTCTTGATTTCTCTAACATATCCAACAGAGAATATTGACTGGAGCTTCATTACACAAATATTCTGAGCAGTCACCCTAATAATGAAAAAGAACTTTTTTTTCCCCCACCCCCAAATAAGAAGTCTGTCCAGTCAAGGTTGAGCAGAAGAGACCCTAAATAAAGGACGAGCTTTCAGGCACTTTTGAAATACAGCCCCTCCATCCATTGCATAATGCCCTAATTTGCTGAATGGGGAGGCATGTTTTACCACTGTTTGCTTGGTTGCTTTGCTTTTTTTTTTTTTTTCCACACACAGCACTGAGATAAGGAACATACATTCACTGTCATGCTCTAAAATCCACTTTTAAATAGAGCGTTGTGGTTTTACCAAAAGCTGAATCACAACAAAATAGCACAACACTGACTCTGCTTCCCTATCCATTGGTAAAAATCTGCTGAGAACTTGTCCTCTCATGCGTCTTAGACCAAGATAGATACTGTGCATTCATTAGCCTCCTGGGGGAAAAACAAAACAAAACAAAACAAAACAAAACCACCCATTAGCAGCCCAGGCAAAAATCAGAGTCACCCGGAGAAAATTAAGAGCAGATCTGATTTCTGACTGCTGTTGTAACTGGCCTCAAGACAGACGCACATGTTCCAAAGTACGTCTCTCTCTTTAACTGTCAGATGGTCTAATAGATGCTGTTGCCTCTCCTTCCTCAAACTTGATCTATTTAAATTCTTAGACCATCAGAGTTAACACAAACCTATTACAATTCTTATTACAAACAGATTTTTCATTTTCTAAAACAGTCGTCAATACCACACGCCATTGCTCATGCAAAAATATGGCTTGTATTTACATTCTTATTTCCAGAACAGATGCAACACATCAACACTCATGGTTGGAAGGAGGAGGGCAGACTACCAAGTAAAGTACCCTTGCCTGGAACCATGATCATTTTTTATAGCGTCATGAAGGAAACTCCTAAAAACCATTATTGGCAGGGTCAGAGAAAGGGAAATGGACACAATGTGGTGGGATGCCTTTTCTTGAACTGGAATTAAATTTTTACTCCAAAAGTCATTCTCCAGTTGCTGTGAGCTTTTACCCGATCTGAAAGCTGCAAGTGTCATTCCCTACCTCTTCCTGTTTTCATATAAAACACCCAAGAGGCCTCCAATGGCACAAAGTAGGATGCTCCATGAGAAAAGCTGAAAACTTCACATTCCTTTTTGGCAATTCCATGGCTTACTATTACAACTGCAGTCTAAGAACTATGGCAAAAGATATTTCCCCCCCAGCCTCTCCCTGTTCATAGCATTAAATCCATCTTTTTCATAACTCTTTTACTCCTCGGCAGGTTCATCTGCTTCAATAGGCAGGAACCAGAGAGAAGAGAGAGAGCAGGTATGAGGTCCAGTCCGTGGAGAAGCTGTGCTCCAGGTCCACTCCTGCACCACCCAGTGCATTGTGGGGCTGGAGCAACAGCCAAACGATCATCCCGAAGGTGGTTTAGCAGCTCTGCAAGCACTGAGAGGTTTTCTGCATGGACCCCCCATTTGTCCTCAGTTCCCCTGCATTTGGGAGGTTGAAAGTAGAGCAGGGGAGCTGGGAACAGGCTGCTGGAAGGAGAGCTGAACACAAAGGTTTGTCACCGCCCAGTGGGAATGGGAGAGCTGGCCAGAAAGCTTGATACGATTCATGCTCAGAGATAACCTCCAAGTCCTTTTCTGGGTAACTCCATACAGTTTTTTCCCCCTCCAGGAAATTAATTCAGATGGTTTTCTTGTCTCTGTTCTGAAGTTTTTTCTCCTTTCTTCCATTAATTAGAAGAAAGACAAATTGGTCCGCAAATAATGGAAACTTGGGTTTATTACCTCTCGCTTTATCATGGCACCATGTTAAATAGGAGGTTTTCAACATTTCTGGGATACTGATGCATCCTTACTGGAACTGAGATCCCATGGGAATGTCCACAAGTGAAAAGCAGACTTTGTCCTACAGAACGAGACATCTAAACAGAAAATAGGAACCATTGCTGGCAAGAGAAGCAGAGGCCCACGTAGATGAGATCATGCTACAGATCAAAGATCAGTATCTCTATTCCCAAGTCTTGCCAACCCAATAATCCCCCAGCTAGCATTGCCCCTCTGGGTAACAGCTCTTTGGTGTCTTTAGCTCCACGTTGACTTTATAAAAAGAATCCTATTGTGGCGATTGGCAGCACAGGAAAACATGTACAGACAGACACACGGAGAGCTATAGGATGTGACAGATCAAAAATCCAGTTTATAGTTTTAAAATGGTCCTGGCCTACCTACGTGGCTAGATGGGAACCTCCAGGAGGCAGAATGCTGCAAGCAATTGTCAGAGATTGTGATACACAGGATTTCCGTACAGAAATAAGGGCAAATGCTAATACAGCTCTGAGACATGGCAAGCCCTGCCTGTGTCCTCCACGGCTGCTCTTGCACAGCAACGGGAGAAGGAAGATGCCTTCCAAAAAAGGCAGAGCTTTTACATTTAAGAGTCATTACTAACAGCAGGGCTACCCCACCAACAAAGCATTTAAGAAACAGAAAAAAGCTCTTCCTGCTTCTCACAGACCTTTCTACTAAGTGGAAAAAAATGCCAACAAGCTTAGCAGCTGAGTTAGGCAGTGTAAGCCCTCCCTCAGACAGAGCAGTCTGCAACTCTCTCATCTCAGAGGTTGCTTGGAGGCATCCCCCAGGGTTACTGTCCCAGGAGCGCAGCATACGCTGTCCTGCCCTGGGGCTCGCCATGCTTCAGGGTGGCAGTGACACTGGGGCTACGTTTCATCTCCTGCAAATTCTGAACCTGCAGAAGAGCAAGTTAGGACAAAACAGTCATCTTGGTTTGATCTAATGCAGTCGGAGGTGGATCGGGGTGGAAGGTATCTTCTTATACAGCACAGTTTCAATAAAAGCTAAGGAATAAGAGATGCTCCACCGAGTTACTGATGAGCTTGCTGCTCTGCCACTGAGGAGGGGCAGGCAAGGGTGCTGGGAGGGGGCTGTGACCACAGCTTGCTTTGACACCACATGGAAGCGGGCAGATATGCAGTGCAGCCAGGAGCTCCCCGAGAACCACAACAAAGCAACAGCACAGCTATACGCACACGAGCTCACCGTTGGAAACACCCTGATAAGTTTCCTCTCCTTCTCTTGGTTTTTTGGGTTGGTAATTTTCCTTTATATACTTGCAAATATTTACCTTGTTATACTACAAATATTATTTCTCAATAAAAAAGTACCTGACATAATTCCTTTACCATGTAAATTTTGGCATTGAAATAATATGCAACACAAAATTTCTGAATGTTTTCTCACCGGGAAGAAGAATCACTATTTTATTTTGAAATACTTCTCTGCTTCTGTTAAACCAGTGAAGATCTTTTCAACACTTTCAAGTGCCATTATAAATATACTCTTTGAAAAACCTGAAAAGGAAGTCAGTAAAATTAATTGCTCTGTCAAAATCATGCTTCCTTTATTGGAAGGATATACCCATGTGTGCATGTTCAGCCAGTAAAGCAGAGGCGAGGAAGAGCTACATCCTGTTTGGGGTTTTTTTGTGGGTTGGGTTTGGTTTTTTGTTGTTTTTTTAAATGAAAAATGATCTAAGATTGCACTTAAGCATTGTGTCCAGATTCATATGGAAACCATAAAGTGCAGATGAAAAACTATGGAAGACTGGCCCTACCAAATAATTATCAGCAACTTTTATAGCCTGCTCTGGATTGTATACGTATCAGATACTAATTCAGCATTGAGGAGACTGACTTGTACCCTGCCAAATCGAGAGCAAGGAACAGTTAGGTACTGCACTAAAGCACTGGGTTTGTTTTTCAGAACTGTACTATTACTCCATTTTTTACAGTCCCCCATTTACTCTGCACGAGGAATAATTCCACACCTCCTTCTCCGTTGCTGCAGCAGTACTCAAAGACTTTGCTACATGATGCTCTATTGTACTTGCTATATAATTTAAATGGTTGCAGTTGTGGCTCTGCTGGCCACTGTAGCACACCACCATGCAGTGGGCAACAAAACAATTCCAGTATTTAGGAAACGGTGTTTTACCTTTACTTTTGGAGTCGGAATTTCCGACAAGCAAGCTGCCCCAGGACATTCAGTTTCTGATCAAGGTCAGAAACCATGTTTTTATTTCAGCTTCTTAAGTGGCAAGGCTACCTATGAGCAGCTGCTCTTGCAACAAAGGAAGCGTGATGGAGATGGGGAGCAGAAGTGCAGCGGAGAGGGAACGACCACCTCCCATCAGCACCAGGAACATCCATCCCCAACCACATGATGTATTCAGCAGAGCCAGATCCTGCCACCTGTGAAGATGGATGACAGTGGGCTTCTTCACAGAGATGACCAAGACCAAAAGTACAGTTACCTGCTCACTGTGAGCAGGCAAGGTCTAGCTTGCAACTTCGACAGTGGTTCACAACCAGAGGATGCAGTTTTCCTAATGCATTCTCCCAGGGGATTAAGATTTGGTCATGTGAAAAACCAGACCACATTATCACACCCTATCATCATTAAACAAAATTTTAACCAAAAGCTAACCAGCCCTGACAGTCTCTCCATGATGCTTATCACAGAACTGCTAACAAAGTCACAAAAAAAAATTTGGGGACGAATGTATCAAAATATATCATGGAAATCAGACTCCCGCAGGAATAAATAGGATTTTACGAACACATTTTCCAGTAACTATGAAATCACTTCAGAAATGTCACCTTTTTCATTCAGACAGAGGATGAACAAATATTTTGAGTGCTGAAAACGTCAGATGTCAATCTGCTCTTTCACATTCGCAGAGGCTGTTGCAGACACAGCGAATACTCCTGGCTTCCCAGCTGGGTGTGATCAACCCTCCTCCTCTGACTAGAACCAGGACATTGACCCACTACTCCGCCGTACAGCTAAACCCTCAGGAAGACCATGAAGAACTGCAGGAACCCTTCCCAGCGTCTTCTTGGGTCTGGCCAGCGAGGGTGCTTGAGGCCCGAATGCCATACAATTGCAAAGTCCTAGCTGTATTGTTAAATGCTTTAGAAGACCAAATATTTCAGTGACTTTAAATGACACCTTTCCTTGTTTCAAGACAGACTCAAAAAAGCAAAATCTAGAGGGTTTTTAAATTTCTGCCATCATTTATGAAGACATACAAGGCAGATACAATCCACCCCACTGAAATGACAACCAAGCCAGTTTATGATTTTACAAGGGAGCAGGAAGCATCTCACATTCTGTCAATAACTACAAAAGTGCCCTTAGGCCAGGTCTTGGGTCTGTTTTGTTTCATTTCATCTGAAGACACGTTTCTGCAGAACTGTACGATCTCTGTCCACAAGGTGGAGCAGCTAAATAGCCTGAGATGCAGATGCTAAACCCCAAGTTCAGAAAAAGGAAAAAGAATCCTCTAACAATGCACAGTTGACTGTTTGACTACGCAGAGCAATTACCTATGCCTGTGCCCTTGGAGGATCCTGATTAATGTGCTTTTATTTGGCAAAAATAACATAGTCTTCCAAAAGGCTTGTATTAGGTTTATGCTTTGAGTTTACTGATTAAAGTAGTATTTAAGTCATAACTATGCTACTGCCATTGTATGTAAACACATTCTTTTCTTGACACTGAGACATGCTTTCTATCACATGGAAATCTTTCAGTACACCTGAAAAACCAGTTAAGAACTCTTGGAGAGAGTTAGGAAGAGAATAAAGTCCCCAAACCCAACAAGGCAGAAAGGATCAGCTGAGTCCCAAACAAATAGAAGAAAACCCAGATTTACACCTGAAACATCAGTCCTTGGCTGACATGAAGTGTGCATCAGCAAAGCTTGGGAACTCTTCCTGGATCCTCGGATCCAGAGTGTATTTCATTTCAACACCATCGGATGAGATTCTACGCTACGCAGACTGTCTCCACTTCTTAGCAGGTCACTTGATGCCAACGAGGAAAGGGATGCGTTTGTTCAATGGTGTGCCTAAGCTGATAATATCACAAGAGAATCTCTTTGGAGAAAATTCCAAAACCTCATCTTAATTCATTACTTGTGCACACAATGAGACCTGTCTTTTCCAGCTTCAGCAACAATCCTCAAACCTCTGATTTCTTAAGATTCTTATACAATATTCACAATTAATAGAAAACAATTTTGTACAGCCACTGCATGAAACACACTTCTAAGCACTAAGCTGAGAAGCCATGACTGAATTTTTTTCATCCTTGTTTATAAGTGTTAGCATCACTTCTCTGATATTTTGATCAATTGATACCAATTTACTAGTTAATAGATCCATCTTCTTTTCCCAGTTCCTACGCAGGTTTCCCTTTCGATTTTTTTCTTGAGATTGCATTGCCAGCAAAACCTTTTCAAGGTTGCTCTCCTTATTTGCTTCATTAGGTTCTATGAATCAGGTAAGGTTAGCACAGCACCTAGGAGAAAATAATCTTACGATTCTCAGCACTTGAACACTTTCCCTCCCCAATACATGGACGGGAGTCGGAAAATTGAGTTTATCTCTCACATGGTTTCCATTTTTAACAAATCACCTTCATTTTTAAATCTTGTTAAAAAACCCCAAACATTGTACTAATGTCCCTAAATTGTTTTGTCTAATTAAACTATTTGAAGTTCCTATTGTGACTAGATGTTGAATTGCTTAAATCTCCTTTAAAATTAGCCTGTGTCAGTCAGTAGTGAACGAAGCCCAAGTATTTTAAGCAAGGGCTAAACACTTCAAGAGCATCTGCTGTAACTAGGTTAAAGAGATCACTTTGAATTCACTGCTTTACTGGCAAAAAAGATCTAGCATAGGCAGTGCAACGTGGGGTATGTATTCACTTTGAAAACTGCTTCAAGAGCATAAGATGAGCAATGAAGTTCTTTACACTTTCTTTTTGGCCTAGAAGCACCAGTGATAGGTATCATTCCTATAGCATTCCACATTTATGCTCCCTGTAGCTACAAAAGCCCTACTATAAATATCCCAGTTCCATGAACAAACTTCCATTACCGACTTCAATTAATGAACAGATTCAAAGAACACTTTTCTGGCACAAACTGACTCTTTAGTTAAGGGCCTCTGCCAGTAAACCTTTACCATCACAGCTAGCCACAAGTTTTAAGCGTAGTTCAGGGCCACGTATAAAAATTCAGGGGAGAAAAACTTGAACTGTAGGCGATCTGTTTACCTCCTGTTCTTAGAAGGCTCTGTACATCAGACAAGAAATAAGCAGATTAATTTTTTAGTATTTCCTATCCTGTAGAGAATCCACAGGCATTACCTGTTGTGAGCCATTTTTTAGAGGAACATTTATTTTCTGTGTTCCTGTGACTAAGCTAACCAAGCACTGTAAAATTTAAAAGGCTTCCCTAAGCAAGCAAAACATTTATTTAGGGAACAATGAATTGATTTAATTTCTCTACAATATCTTTAAGATTGTCACATTGGAAAATATGTGCTTGTACCAACATAAGCATACCCTACTTTTTGAAGCAGCCGCAAGACAGTAAGTATGGTTTGCATGGAGAACAGTAATCACAGATGTATAGAACTTAAAATAGTAATCTGTTAATTAGCATTTCAAGTATGGAAGAACTTATTTCAAAGGGTTTGCCTCATACCCGTAGTAGTAGATAGATTAATAGAAAAGTACTTCCACACATTACGACAACAGAGCTTGCAGCTGTGGAAAGGAATTCTGTTAGGTGGGCAAATTAATATTTGCGTGCTCTTTCAACAATGTATGGACACCTGAAATGGAGGTAGAATTGGCTTCTTTGTCCCTACCCTTCCTGACTGTAGCAATGTATTGCTTTTTTCTTTTCATCTGATATTTTCCCCATAAATTTCTCTAAAAACTGCCCTTGTTCATCATCTCCTTAAATAACCATATCTGTCATGCTGACTACAGCTCTGTCTCTAATCCCATTCATCTGCAGCCACTCATCAGAGTGCAAGCACTTCGAAGATTAAAAGAGAATTGCTTCACTTCTCATTTCTTAACCACCAATATTCAGGAGGGTGAGTTTTCATCCATTGGCAGGCTCTGAGCAAGAAGGCAAGAGCATGAATAACTAATGACAAATATGTCCATGAAGATCTCTCCTGGCTGTTTTGAAATGTCTTCCTTTGTTCACACAAGAGAGTTGATGAGCAAACAAATGAACAGAAAGGGAATTCATAAAACATAAGGACAACTCATAAGCAGTAAAACATAACATAAAACTATTTTTCTTTCTAAGTACAATGCTGACTTTCTTTTAACACTTCTCAGGACATTCAAAGACACAAGCAAACAGCAGTAGCAATGGGATAACTTAACACTTCTCCTCCTTTTTCCTCTACATTGTTTGTTATCTTTCCCATACTTGAGTCATCCAAGTGGAATGACAGCACACACCTCAGCCGTGTCACCGCGAGATCTCACAGCTTAGGGTATTAACAGATGGGGTCTAGGAAGTTTAGCCATAGAAATGTAACCGATTGCTCTTCCTGTCTCTGCGAAGCTGCTACCCCTCACAGGGATTCAGCAGAGCAGAACCCGTGCGAATCCTTTAGCTGCTTCCCTGCTAAACCAGGCAAGTGGCTTCAGCACAGCTCTGCAAAGGCTGGGTATGAAGCCACTGGACTTTGTGCTGAAATGGTAGAGAAGGACACCAGCTTATATGCCATTTCAGCTGCTGCAGAAGGCAGAAGGAAATGGTTAGAGAGAAAAAAGAGGCTACACCTGCAATCACCACAACCTTTTGTAAGGGAACGTGAATCTGCTGTAGGATGAAAAACAGCACTAGAATTGGACATCTACTGAAGTTCCAGACATTTATACATACTGGGTGTGAAAGTCTGCACTATTTTGTGGACAAAGACGTTCTTAAAATCCCTGCCAACTCTTAGTAGGCAATGCATGAATATGGATATCAAATTCATTGCATCCATTATTTGCAACAAACAACAGGATCAGGTAGCATTTTTTTTTCACTTCTCAGATATATTGACTGTCTTCCAGACTTCTGCTGATGTGGTCCTAGTACAGGATCTGCTTTCCTCTCTTAGCTTAAACCTGCACTCTAATTGCGTGGCCACTAGAACACAAACTCAACGTACTGGTGAAACCCTACTTCTACTGGTATCACAAAAAGCCATGTCACATATGGGTGACCACCTGTGGTCACAACAGGCCCTTTTTGCCACTTTGTGTAACTATGAACCCTGTTGGGATGACACTTTTGCCTGAAGTAGCTAACATGGTTGATAGGTAACAGAGATACGTTTTCAGCCAACAACTTCCATGCTCTCCCATCTCTGATTGCTGCTAGCAGGGGCTGCTTTTCCTCTCCATCTCTGTGGGGCAGTTAACCTCCTCTCCCTCATAACCCACACCACACACAAACTCATCAGCTGTACCACTGTGCTGTGGGAACATGGGCAGCTCCCTACCACCTTCCAGACAGCCAACAGTCAGCACAGGATACCTTGGAAGGTCATGACTGGGAGAATACGACAAGATGAAGAAAAGAATTTTAAAATAACTAAGACTGAGAAAATGGAGAGTCAGCATTTTCCTCCTTTGTGCTTTAATGTTGTGTCATAATCTGGACAATAAGCTGTAACTGAAAAGGAATAAGAAGTCAGGAGACCCCTATAGCCCAAGGGTTACAGCCTTTTTCTGTAGCAGAAAAATGCTGCTCATACACCAGAAGCTCTTTTCTCCAACTAACTTTCCAAAGAATCTCAAGGTGCCACCTCAAAGGTGCAAACTGCAGTTAATACTCCAGCGGCTACATGATGCCGCTCTGAGGACAGCAGCAAAGGGCAACCTCCAACAGGAACGGGAAACTCCCAATCGCTCTGTCAAGTAGAAAAAATAAGGCATACGTGACCTTTCAACTGCCTGATAACGACATATCCGTTTTAATCCAGAATCCACAACAATGTCACCCTGCTCTCTAGTTCTGTCCCCTTTTAACAGTCTTTGGACTATGCACCAAAACAGCCATAAAACAGTATCAAGAGCATGAAGAAAGCATATTATGACATTTCCCATCCCTCTCCTCTCTCTTACTGTGCTCACACACATACACACATTAATTGAAAGGGACCCAGCAAACTTGGTGGATTTTCTCCCCCAAAACTGACGTGGCAAATTATCTCAAGTTTTACATGCTTTGTAGCACATCCTATTAGAAGCAGCCCTAGAATGTGTGAAATTTGGTTCAGTGTGATATACCATTATGGGTTAGGAAAAAAAAAAAAAGCAATACTGAGCCTAGAACTTATGTGAATGAGCAGAACCAAAGCAAATACCTCCCTCAGGACCTGTCTGCTCAGGACAGTTTTACTGGTATAAGATAGGTGTGAATTTAAAATAGTACAATTATAGCTCCTTAATCCCTCAAAACAGATACATTAATTCAGGGACATTTATTCTGCCTTTCCCCAGATTTGCTGATGTTGCTTTGGTAGGACCTTACATTGAAACAAATTAAAAACCACTCTTTTGTGAGTTATATTTTTAATGAGTTACTATGGGTCAGCTCTGGTGCAGCATCTGAAAATGCAACTATCCACAGGCAGCCAACATTCAAAATAAAGGCTGAACACTGTTCTTGAAGTTCAAAGCAAGCATGTTGTGGTCAGTCTTTGTTATATGCTAAGAGACAAAGTGTGGCAAGCTACCTCAGCTCAGAGGACACACAGCAACACAGTAAGCTGTGCTAACTCAACTGTAAGTTAATCACAACCTCATCTGCAAACATATTGCACATTTTCTGCGTTTACACAGCTCCCACTCACACTCTTGCATTCATAGTTTAAGATGTACTCTAAAGCTTTTACATTTATGACAGGCACCACATTCATTTGCTGACACACATTAGCCTTATTTGTTGCATTTATTGTCACTTTGTGTTTTCTTAAAAAGATATTGTTTAAAACCTACACACAGCAGGGTACCCCACTCTACCTTCTCTTTGCTCATTATCTTTTACATGTATCAGGGTCATTTACTCTAACAACAGACATGATAGCACACAAAAACATCTAATTCAATTTATTTTATAATGAAAATTTATATTAATAGAAAAATGTTGTTAAGTAGATAAAATACAGGTGAATTGAAAAAAGAATCACATAGGCTCAAAAAACCAGGTACCTGACTTAGGAATGCCACTTTATTTAAAAGCTGAAATTAAAATATTCCTAATTTTTGCAGCCAAAGAGTGTAATGACACATTAACTACCCACCATGGAAAAAGTGCATATTTTCAGTAGCCTAAAAATTTGATTTTTTTGGTTGGGGACAACTACAATATTTACCTCGAGTGCCTGTGTAACAACCTACACCTTTTCTTAACAAGCTGAAGTTACAACGATACAATGTATCATTGCACGGTAGGCTACTTTACAAAAGCCAATCTGCCATTTGAGTGCTCTCTACCTCCACTTGTGCTTGTAAGTTAAAGAGCTTGATGCCCACCCTGCAACTGACAAGGTGCAGGGCCCCCATACCTGCACCGACTCCTCCAGAAGTCCGGGGGCTCGCGTGAACTCAATAACAAGATCAGGCCTATAATGATGGAGACGGTTTACTCCACTGTGAACTATGATTTACCACCTCGTGCATCCTGAAAAACTCTGGCAGGAAATGTGACAGCACTGTAGCTAAAATCCAACACCGCGTAGATTTTATCTACAGAGAACTATCTTGCAACACATGCTAAACTTGTTTTTAGACAAGGCTTAATATGCCACAAAAATATATCAGGTGTCAAATTTTAAGAAAACCCATGAAACCATTTTTATTCTTTTAAGAAATCGTACCAGCCCAAGAATCACAAGATGAATGAAAGCAAGTCATTTGTTTACACAGGAAGTAAAATCCACAATCTAAACACTACGAATATCATCAGCTAAACCTATTCACTAGAAATCACTTCTGGTACACGAGCTTCTTATGAGAAAGCGTCCCCGATTATCCTGTTAATTCTGTACTGATGTTAGTCACGCTAATTTCTGCTTTCTTTTGCCTTGTTGCATTTACCTAATGTTGCTAGAAGCAGTTTGTAGCTTTTTTTTTTTTCCCCACTGCAAAATTAAGCATAAGCAAGCTTAATAACCTTACTTAAGAGAACCCACATGTTCAACAGTTAAAACTAGTTTTCACATGCTGGTTCCCACTACGCTGTCTCAGGCTGTGAAGCCAACCACAGCAACACTCACAACCCCCTGAAACCGTCCTTTCATGAGTCTGTGCTGTTAAACACAATTACAGAAACGCATCTGATCGTTACGGGCAATTAAGCCCCGTACCCCGACGCTCCCAGGAGAGCGGGGGTCCCTCGTTAGCCAGCCCACGGCTTCGCCGCGCAGCTCCTCAGGCGACCGGGGAGCACCGTAACTTTTATTTGTCTATCACGCCCCACAGCCCGAGCCCACGCCGCGGCCGGCAAC
>NW_008824035.1:9110984-9141450 GCF_000699105.1 Pygoscelis adeliae | reverse complement strand
GGACGACATCTCTCCGCTGAGGAGAGTCTCGGGGTACCGGGCTGCCCCGGCCCGGAGCGGGCTGCCCCCCGGGGAGCGGCCCGGCAGGGGCGGCCTGGGCCTCTTCAGCCTTGGCAGGGCTGTGCCTACCTGGTACAGGAGAAGAACCAACGGTCCTGTGAGAAACGTGACTTTTTTAAAGCGAGATGAAAATTTCCACTTAAATGCCAGCAAGCATAAAGAGAGCAAAACTGTGGAATTCCCCTCAAAATGTTTTGGTGCGAGGAATTTCAGGCAGCCCAGCTGCCGTCATTTTTCACTGTCCAGGGCTGTAAATTTCAGAGCTAAAATCATTTACTTGAAAAGACAGCATCGTGCCCAGTGTAAGTCATTTATACAGTTTGCTTTTTTAACTTGAAAACAGATATTTAAAACAGAGGTTAGTTAGTACTCAGCAGATCTTCCCCAGCATACACAGGACAATCAGACCCGCCTCATTTAGCAGTACAGTAGTTTCTCACTTGCAAATACTATGCCTCTCAGATGCAAGCTGTGTGTGCCAAGAATTCAGATCCAGCCTGAGCATGATCGACACAAATTGTTTACTCAGATTAAATCCATTACAGCTGTGCAAATCCACAACTTTCAGCGGACCCTTTGGAGACATCAGCCAGGGCAAGCAGATTGTGCAGGTTTCCTTATGAGCATCACACAGCCTGTCCCACCTTCGCTTGGGGCACTGTGGTGGCTACCACACTGGGTGTGCAAGTGGGAGGCACGTGTTCAAGACAAGGTTTTTGCCGTGGGACAGTCAGAAGGAGGAAGAGCATGTACCTAGGCTGCATCTACAGCTGCTGCAATTAATGGTCCCAGTTGTGTGAATGCAGCTCAGGGTCAGCAAGTACATAAAATACATTTTCTTTCAACAAGGCAGCTAAAACATGAAGGTCTGTCTGAAAAATGGGTTTTTAACGTAGTTAGCTGCATACGGGTTTTCATACTCTGAATTTTACTTAATCTTTTTGTAGAGAACAAAAGGGAAAGATTCTGTGGGAAAGTTTTCAGTATCTTTAAATCTTGTTTAATACAAGAAGAAAAACATGGAGGTTTGTTATGTCTGTCAAATATTTCAAAACACATATTGATGTGTTTTGAATTGATATATTTTGCTTGGTGTGCAAAGTTAAAAAAAATAAACATTTTATCCCAGAGTGTTCGTTTCCTTCATTTTATTCCTTCCCAAATGAATTCTAGCACAACGGACCTGATTTCACAAAACATTTTCATTTTGCATGTATAAAGTGCAAAAGTTTATTGAGCAGCTGGACTACTGAGAAATGATATTTTAATTGCAGGGCTAAAAGAGGTTAAAAATAGATGAAAAATGGTTTGGAAAAAAGCAACACAAAAAAATCTTTGCCATTCTGCCTACATGATTTAACCTTTGTGTGCATGGAGTGTTTTGCTTTGCTTTTGGAAATAAGTTGGATCTTCATACGGATTTTTTTTTTCTCTTACATTTCCTGGAATTAAATCCCAAGCTTTCACTCCAACTTCCTTCAATTAAATAGCCAGCTTTTATTCTTCCACTACTCCAAAATCTTTATTGCTATCTACTGAACTGCATGTTTACGTTAGAAATGTTTTCCTGTCCAGAGAAACACTATTTTTCATAATAGGCATTATCACTACTAGAGTTGTTAAGATCAGTCTGAGAAATCTGATTAGTCATTTCAATTGTCTAATAATGCCTTTGCTATTAATGCAGTTATGGCTAAAACCTAGGGAAGCGTGCTAGTCATTTCACAGTTAGTTACTAGAGTCTTCCTGTGCCAGGAAGAGTTCTGCAGCTGATCTGAGCTTTCAAAACAAATTGAGCTCAATCATTATTACTGATTAGATCATTTGCCTGGCTTGGGAGGATGTTTTGGCCCAGGCTCCAGCGCCTTCAGAGAACAGCAGCGGTTTTGGGAAGGGCTTCACGGGCAGGCTCATACCCAGAGCTCCCAACCGGTCTTGTGCTGGCACAAGAAAGGTGCTGGGGGTAGCAAGGAGCGTGGCCGTACATGGTATGTACCATCTTACCCGATGGCAACTCTGGCTTTTACAAAGGCTGAGAGCCTTGACGCAGCAGGAAGAAATCAAAGGGGCAAATCGGAAAAAAAATTAGCCCAAAGTTCACTAGATGAAGGTCCCTTCCCCCACCCCCCTGCTTTTTGAACAGACCTGAAATCCTCATGGCAATTTCTGTTTAACAACACCACTATCTTAAAATTACAGAATGCCTTATCAGGCCAGCACATCTTAACACACCGGCAATAACAATGATTTAACTACTATTCTGGGAATTTCGTTAGAAGAGAGCTGGAGCTTACCGAGCACTAACCCTCCATTGCCTTGCGCAGGGGCGAGGGGAGGAAACGTGGATGCTCCGGAGCAGCTAGCACAAAGCCCCAGCCTGGCCCTGTCCAGCCAGAGGGGCTGTTCCTTCAGAGAGACCCCAGCTCATACGTTTGCTCTTTTGCAGGGGAGATCACAAAAGAGAACCCCGTTTTGCATGACCTTGATTTAAACGGCAGCAAGGATGAGCTTGGTGTCTTGTTCCCCTGGATCTTTAGCCCTTGAAAAGCCCTCCTTTTCAAAATCGGTTTGTTAGCATCACAGTCTGTAGAAAAAGCACTATTATACTTGCCACCTGGTAGGAATATTTGGGGGTGTATTTACAAAGTGTACCTCAAGAATAAAGTCTCCAGAAGAGAAACATATACATAACAGGCTATTTTCTGGCCTGCTCGTTGTCCTTCAGTAGGTTTCTTGCCTCATCTCCTGAGCCTCAAGGCTCTTTAAATACTGCAGTCAGTTTCTACTGCTTCATTCTTCACGTAAAATTTCATTACTGGGATTTGGGGTTGGTTTCCAGTGTTTAGTTTTTTTTATTTTGGCCTCTCTCCTTTTGCCCCCTCGCTCTTGGTGCTGAGCACTGCGGGAGCAACGGCCCATTTTCCACACTGGCCTTTCTTTGATCCATCACCTTGTCTGAGGGTCTGATACAAAACTGCTTCTAATTACCAGACATTTATTCTTCAAACCTTAACTAATTCACTAATCGTATAGTGATAAATGAGATTTTAAAATTAATCACTGACATTTTTAAAGATTTATACACAACTGTAAAGAAAGGTTCCCTGCTAGTAAATATAATGTTGTGTGAAGAAAAAAAAAACCCATAAATTAAAGCTGTCCTGCATTAATGGGAAGCAGTAAAAGTGAAGACATGGTGAGACGTTACCTGATGAATAGGGGTAGCATCTTATCACAGTTAGTGTCTTCCTGCAACAGACCCCCCTTGACAGCAGGAAAACAGCACTGTAGAAGCCTTGTCACATGCAGAATTTAATTTAGCTTCTAATGTGTAATTGCTGGGAGTTTGTGGGGCAGGCGGGGAGCCGGCCAAGGGCTGCCTTGCTGAGCATATTCACAGTTCACAGTACTTGCAACAGAACATTTACTCCTTGGGAAACGGCAAGGCAGATTTCTACCACTTGTTCAGTAAGATAAATTCAATTGTTCTATCTAATTTAAAAGTCATCAATAAGAAGTTTGAAGACTGACTACCAAGCTCCCTAGTTAAAATTAATGTTTATATATATGACAGCTATTTGAACATAACATCAAGCCTATCACCAAATCCAGAATTGTCATAGAATAGAATCATTAAGGTTGGAAGAGACCTCTAAGATCATCGAGTCCAACTGTCAACCCAACACCACCATGCCCACTAAACCGTGTCCCTAAGCGCCTCATCTACACGACTTTTAAATACCCCCAGGGATGGTGACTCAACCACTTCCCTGGGCAGCCTGTTCCAATGTTGCTGTTCCAATGTTGAACCACTCTTTCAATAAAGACATTTTTCCTCACGTCCAATCTAAACCTCCCCTGGTGCAACTTGAGGCCATTTCCTCTCGTCCTTTCGCCAGTTACTTGGGAGAAGAGACCAACACCCACCTCGCTACAGCCTCCTTTCAGGTAGTTGTAGAGAGCGATGAGGTCTCCCCTGAGCCTCCTTTTCTCCAGGCTAAACAACCCCAGTTCCCTCAGCCGCTCCTCATAAGACTTGTTCTCCAGACCCCTCACCAGCCTCGTTGCCCTTCTCTGGACACGCTCCAGCACCTCGATGTCCTTCTTGCAGCGAGGGGCCCAAAACTGAACACAGTATTCGAGGTGCGGCCTCACCAGTGCCGAGTACAGGGGCACGATCACTTCCCTACTCCTGCTGGCCACACTATTTCTGATACAGGCCAGGATGCCATTGGCCTTCTTGGCCGCCTGGGCACGCTGCTGGCTCATGTTCAGCCAGCTGTCGACCAGCACCCCCAGGTCCTTTTCCGCCAGGCAGCTTTCCAGCCACTCTTCCCCAAGCCTGTAGCGCTGCATGGGGCTGTTGTGGCCAAAGTGCAGGACCTGGCACTTGGCCTTGTTGACTCTCATACAGTTGGCCTCGGCCCATCGATCCAGCCTGTCCAGATCCCTCTGCAGAGCCTTCCTGCCCTCGAGCAGATCAACATTGCCACCCAACTTGGTGTCGTCTGCAAACTTACTGAGGGAGCACTCAATCCCCTCGTCCAGATCATTGATAAAGATATTGAACATTGCACATTACCAGCATTTTGGATAATCTTTCTCCCTTTGATGAGAGAACTGGCATTTGAGCTTATCTTTTGGACGCTCTTGTTGTTCATTATTAATGGCAAAGTCATTTAAACACAATATTACCCAACACTGTACAGGCATAAAGGGAGACAGAATCCTTGCATCAAGTCCAGCAGCTATGAGCAACCTTCGCAAACCAGACATAACCGGTGTTTTACCGGGACCTATGCTAGCCTGTAGATTTTGGTGGTAATTTTTTTTCTCTTTTATCTACAGGGTACAGACTAGCAAAGTAACAGTTGCAAGGAGGAACTTGCGTGTTGAATTTTATGATCACTGTCAAAGAAAGCGAGACGTGTAACATATCCACCATACCTTCTGTTTTAAATCACAACTACCACATTATAAACTCACATTTGGCATCCTATCCTGATCAATAGGAATTGCACTATATCCCATAACAACTTAGAGCAGTTTAGTACACAGTAGGTGATGTACGTCAATGAAATGAAAGAGTGGGCTTAACATGCCTGCTTTTGGCTCTCTGGGTCATGAAAAAATGTTTAACAGACATAGGTGACAACAACAACCTTTAAAGCTAGATTTTTTTCTGGTTACACTAGAAGTGAATGCCACAAGATCTAAGGGGAAGCAGCACAGGAGCACAATCCTAATTTTAAAACTAAACTAAAGGTGTTTGCTTAACGTCTAAACAGTTTGCTGTGTTTAGACTGATGTTATGAGACATTATGCCATTTTTGAATGAAACTGCATCAAAGGAAAAAAGCTCACTCTTGCCTATGCTTCCTGAGCAAAGTCCTTTCCAAAATAATTCTTAAGGACTTTTACATTATGGTTCCCACTTTATTGGATTTCCAAGACTTGTGCGTGAACAGGTGCTATGGGTAGGATATAATAGATGCTATCTATGTATCTTGGCAAAATCATATGATCTTAATCTTTGATGTAATTTCCATTAAAAAGAAAACCTGCACCTGAATTGCTCTTCATAGCCAGCTTTTCCCATGCAACAGATAAAACCAGCAGCACTTTCCAAGAACATCCAGCTTTGCCCCGCTCAGTAATGTCTCTGCTCTAACACTGCTGACGTAAGTAGGCTGGAGAACGGAAAATGCTGGGCTAGGTACATCTGAAGTACACCTTCTTTTCCTCTGAATTAGGTGGCTACTTTCAGGTTCTCTGACAGGTATCCTGCCCCGTCTTTCACATCAAGAACTACCTCATTCCTGTTTTCTTCCAAGCTTTCACCTTTACCTTATTATTTATTTAATAAACATTGACGAACTCCTCTAATACTTTCAAACACAGATTTACAGGTACTTCCAGAACTACAGTTGTGCTGAGGAAGGACTGGTCTTCCCGTCTCCTGTATGCCTAATGATGGAGACTGGAAAAGGGTTCGAAAATGAAGTGTGCTGTGTGGAAAGGGAAAATCTGGAGCTACCCAAATTTCTTTTATAATCACTATCACATAAATGGCTAGATTTGACCAAAACTAAGCGAGGCTTACCTTCCATTAGGGTGTGAGCTTCCTGAGGGTGCAAGCACACAAACAAGGTGCTGGTCACCCTAATGCTCACTGTGGATTATGGTCACTCAGCGTGTCGGGGTTTATGCTGACACTCGGAGCTTTCCTCTCACAACAGGTTCCAGGTGATGTTTAGAGCAAGCAATATCAAAATAGGCGAGTGAATAAACTATTTATAACTGCAAAAGGGTGTTTTTATTTGCAGCTGGTCTGAATATACTTTAACACCAGACTTTTTATGAGCTTTCCTATTGCTTGTGTGCACACTTACTAGCATATCCCATCAGCACAGACTTCTAATGTGAGATCAGTTATTGACAAAATTATTAAAATATTAGGAAATTTCAAAATTGCTTGCATTTTTGCTCAGATGTAAGAGCTACGTAGTCTAAGTTAAATTTTTAAGAGTCCTGCATATGAAACACAATATGGTTTTGATTGCTTGTTTTATTAAGTGAAATGAACGGCTAATTAAAGAAATTCCAGGAAGTTTCTGCTTTCTGTCTCCTAGGGACAAGCCTCAAGTGTCAAAGGAGATAATACTGATGGCTATAAAACACCCAAGTGTGTTTATACTGGCTGTAAAATGCAGCTTATAGCTTCTATTTAACTTTCATAATATTTCCTTTTTATACCATGCTTAGAAATACATACTAAGGCATTAGTTGAAGTAGTGCTTGTATATATTTGAAAAAAATTTGGAAATTGCAAGTAAAAAAACAGAAGGCAAGCCATTGGCAAAATAGTCTTAGGAATAAACTCTTGTAATTTCATCTATAAACACTAAAAACTAAGAACAAGCTAGCCAGCAAAAAAAAAAAAAAAACTGCAAGATACTTCTAGTCCTGACTTTCAAAACGTCTTTAACCCTGAGCAGATGATCTCCTACTTGAAGCCATAAGCTATGCCCCAGAATTGGCAGTGGTTCTTCATGCAGTCACAACTGAGACTTCTAGATCTGCTGGATCCACCTCTAGATCCACTGGATCCACCTCTAGATCCACTGGATGTCTTTAAAGAATTGCTGTAGAAATTAAACCTTCTGATAAGCAACCCAAACCTGCAATTCTGAAGTGCTATATAGAACCTACATGCTCTTAGTGCAATTATTTGATTTTCTAATACCAGAGCCCTCAAAGTGATTTCTACATTCTTAGAGAAGCTAATGTACGTGCTACTGAAGCCATTCAGAAAGAATGTTTTTAATGAGCATATTAGTTATCCCATGCAACTTGCTTCTCAGACAGGGTTGCATCTTCTAGGATACTTAGGGTTCTTTGAAAGAATGTCCAAGTTTTAGAGCACATGAAACATTTAAGGGTATTTTAAAGCTCAGTAACGTGCTTTATATGAACAAGGGTGTATGGGCCCTGGTAAGGCAAACCGTATCAAACTTGCAGTTGAATTTTATGTGACAGTGTAGAAAATGGACTATATCAGTAAGAAGTGAACTTCGGAAATGTTCTGAGAATTTCCTGCTGTATAGACATACGCAGTCTAGTTACCAAGTGCCTTTGTAGAATGAACTTTAGTGACCTGAAGATGCTTCTAAGTCCAAGTCTCAAAGTGTTGAGATAGCAGAAGCACTGGATAACTAATTTGCAGTTCAACGACTCTCTGTAAGAGGTGTGTTTTCTTTCACCAGGAAGACTTTTGAAGGAGAACGTAAAACCTTCCAAACCGAGCACGCAAGCACATGCGCTAGTGGTACCTTTCCACTTTACTGCACTTACCACAACTAACTCTGCAAGCAGGCAGGTAACGGCCGCAGGGCACAAAAAGCTGTGTAGAATAAGGTTGGAAATATCTTTCAAGACCAGCATTAGCTCTTCAGGATCGTGGAGAGATGACATTAACCAAAGCAACTTCAAAGAGCTGAAGGAGATTAAAGTTATGCCTCTTAATGATTCTAAAGTGTTATTGAAGGGATCAATAGCTTTTCCTTCTAAACAAGCTGTTTAAATCAAGTATTCCTGGAGAGGAGATAAACCAATCCTAGAAGTAATAGTGGAATTTAATTAGGATTTGAGTTTTTCAGTATTCATTAATTGATCTGCCAGTCTCACAATAGTTTTAGTGAGCTGTAAGTTTACAATAGGATTCCTTGTGAAAGGACAAAACTATCTGATCCCTTCTGAGCCCTTTTATCTGTGCCAAAAAGCATAATTTATTATGTGGTCAGAAGGACCACAGAAGGAAATTTCTCCTTTCTGTACCTGATATGTCACTGTTTTTTTCTGGGGGAGGGGGGGGGGGGGGAAGGGAGAAAAAAGTGTTATTTCCCCTTCCTTTAATAATAAAGTAATTACATCCCGTGGTTGTGCACATTTTGCTTATTGTTAACCAAGACACGTGGAAAGCCCCTCAACAAAGCAAAACTAAATTAGCAGATATCCAGGACCTAAATTGGCAATGCCAGAGACAATTACTAAGACTTGGCGACTTTTCAGCTGTGCATGCAGCAGTTTTATTTTAAACAAAATCAGAGATCACACAACTGATCTTGCAATCTGACTTGCACATCACCGCACCGACCTCAGATCTGGAATATTCAGTTGTAAACTCACGCGATCCTCAGTCGAACAGATATATAGGAAACTAATTCCTGGTTTAGTCCTTCCAAAATTCAGTTCCTAGTGGTTTTCTACACGCAGTAGAGATGTGATACCAATGCTTTCAGCCTGTGCAAATACAATGACTTCAGAATTCAGAGTTTATCTGCGGCAACAAGTCACTGATAAGAGGAGCCGTTTCCAAAGAGCCTTTTTTTTTTTTTTCCCCCCCTTAAACTCCAGTAAGTCAAAGAAATACGTGTTGAAAAGATGCAACCAAGCAAAGCTCTTGGGCGAACACTGTACAGTAGTGCATGAGCAGGGGGACCCAGGCCCTCACCATTTCAGTGTTGGTTGCAGCAAAGTTTCAACTGCCAATTTGCTGCTTGTTCTTAGAAAACAGCTTCTTTGGTCCACCAAGGGAGAACTGCTCTCCTTTCCGCTCTCAGGTGGGCATATTTTTAAGAAGAATGTGTCTTAAACTGTTTTAAGGGAACATGGGACAAAGAAATCCAGTTAGTTTGTTCCCCGAGAGTGTCAAAATCAAAAGCATTAATCCAGATTATCATGTTATACAGCATTAAAATTAATTTCCTCTTTATAGCATATAATCATTACCCAAATAAAGACAAAAAAACATTAAAAGTAACATTGCCTATGCTCTGTCCAGTTCTTTGAAGGAATGAAAAACATTGTGTGGGCGTTATATACCGATTCACTTACATTTGTATTTGGCTTGATAGCTTCAGAAAACATAGATGCAAAGTCTAGATGGATCATTACTAATCAGATTGCTTTCACTATTCTTTCCCCTTTATTTCAAGGTTTGATTGCATGGCCATTTGCTCTTAAGATTTCTTTTCTTTCCTGTGCGCACAACAGAACACCTTCCTTCTGCCTGTGAAGAATCATATCCTCTTCAAAGCATCCTACTGCTCTGAAAACTTGAGAATGAAGGGCAGACGCAGCCACACCACCTGCAAGACCACAGTTGTTACTGAGAGAAAGCCACTATTCTAGCTTTAAGAAATTGTCCCAGATCTAGGGATTTCCTCATGTATTTTTAGCTAGGACAGACAAGACAGATTTCTTGACGCTTTTCAGACTGCATTTGCCAACACACTCTGTTTTTGTCTACCAAAACGTGCTTCCATGACAATTTACTCCCACCTAAACCAGTGCTGCTCTGGTCCTGTTTCTGCTCCCTCCTCTTTCTTCGCAGCTGCACTGGCCGTTGCCTGATGCCATGGCCTAGGGAGATAGCCAGCAGCTTCCTAGAGGGCCAGATGAGTGCACGAGTGCCAGTGCCGGCATCGCAGCAAGGGCAGTGAGCCCACAGCAGCGTGAACTCTCAAATGACCCCCTTGGTGAGCTGTGCTGTGAGAGCCCTTGTTAATCGGACTCTTTAGTCTGCTGCACTTTGCTTCAAATAGCATACAAAACAAGAATCAAAATGAAGGATTTCTTTACCTATCCACAAAGTCCTTCACAGCCCATCAAACCGATGTCATGCCGTCTTCATCGACTTCTACATTAACGTCAGCAGGGCAGGTAAGATTTCTGCACCAGCCTGCAGAAGACCTGTCGGAGACCCTCAGTCTAATTACAGCCCTGGCGACCGCTGCTGCGAGCATCTTGCAATGGAACAGGGTAACATGGACCAGTAGATAGGGAAATTCACATAGTGCATGGAAAAAGCAGACCCATAAACAACAACAACAAAACCCCTATCACAATGGAGTGCAAAACTGTAGAAAGATGAAACACTGCAGAGCTCTCTTCAGTCAGCTCTGTTTATGAAGCGGGAGTATATCCATCGGCGGGCTCAAACCACGCGCAGGGTGTGACTGCTGTCTCCTAGCCCCAGTTTACATTGATGAATGCATTTAAATATAGTTTCAGTGCTTTTTTTTTTTTTTTAATTATTTGGTTTTGCTGTACAAGCAAAGTCTGTAATTCAACTCTAGAAGGTAGTTTATGACAGTTACTTTTTCAAAAGGCTATTCTAGAGGCCAACTTTTAATTTTGATATTTTTTAAAAGCTTATATTCTTCTCTAAGGAGTTGAGCAGGCAAATTGTGCTATGAAGAGGCTTGTACCATTCTCTGGTAGTTCATCAGAAGAGCAGCAGGGAATGGTTTCCCCTTATCTCCTTGGAGAATGACGAACCAGAGGGAAAAGCCTCCTGCCAGAAGAGAGACGAATGAACAGTCAGTGAAGCAGAGGTGGCTTTCAGCTTCTCTTCATACAGCACTGGCCAAATTAATATTTTTGTATTTTATTATCAAGTAACAGTAAGGTGCAGCCTGCCAACTCTGTTTGAAAGGTTATTCAAGCCTTAGCAGGGGAAAACTCCACTACCTGCCCGAGGCTGGCAGCAGAGGAAGGGAGGGAGTTCTCAAACAGTCAGGCAGCAGGCAGCGTGGCGTCCCAGCCACTACAGGCGCAGACTTGGGGAAGCTGTACCTTTCCCCAACCTCTCTATCTTCCTCTCTCAAGAGCTTCATGCGCTGTAAAATGTAGAATATCAGGGGGAAAAAAACCCAAAGCTTTATGACAATATAAATATATTTGCTCAAAATATTTAGCAGTTACCACTAGATGGCATTTTGTTCCTGAGAAATTAGAAACTCCCAGGTTTCGAATTACTTGTTACAGGCAGCAGGAAACAGTAGGAAATGGAATTACTTGCCTCATTCGGTTAATAATTTATTATCCATTGTCTTGTATAAGCAAGACATCACTAACACAAGACACTTTTTCTTGCAAGTGTATAAATCCCCTTTATTTAACTACAGCTTATGACTCTTCAACCCTCTGCTCAGTAGGTAGGGGTCTGAGCTGTAGTCAGCACTTACCAAAAATCTTTTCCACATTTTTAAACGAAAGACAAATGTAGGCCAATTCACAGACGTTGAGCATGCCATGGAAATCTGCCAGAAATGCCTTGCTCCAGTAACTGTACACAGTATTTCCTGTGTTATTTTTGGATAAACCTTTAATACAGATTGCAGTACAAAAAAATAATTCCCGTTCAGGAAAAGAGCTGTTACAATTTGATTATTATGAAATAATAATTTCATAATATTCAGTTATGAATATTATACTTTGCACCGGTTCATTTTAATTTCAGCTTGTACAAGCTGTGATGTACAAGATGACATTTCCATTCTTAATCTTTGCAGGGTGCAATGTATCATACCCAGAGGGGCAATGAAGTTCTACTGGGCACATCCTGGGGGTGACATGTAGGTAGCTTGTTTAACGTCCATAAGCCTCTCAATGTCAGATTAAAACCAAGCAAGAGGATTTCCTTTGCTCTGCAGCAAAATGGGAGACTGAGAAGTGAACTATTAACTTTTTCCTTAAAAGAGACTAGAGTACAGTTAACTCTTACTTACCGAAAATCAAAACACCTTCAATAAATGTACTTAATTTAATTTTGCATGTATGCAAATATACACAATATTATGAGGATGTTTTTTCATTAGATCATCATAAGTACTGCTGCTCTGGGCATATAGCAGCCTGTTTAACAGTTCATCACAGCAAAATGCAGCAATCAGAATATTGACATAACTTCATTTCCCACTGAAATTCTGAAAGGAAAAAAAAATCAAAAAACCCCAGAACAGAACCCAAAAGATACTCCAGGCATGCTTTGAAAAACAATTAAGGTTTTTTTGTGTTGTATAAAACTGCATACCAACATGCTTCAGAAGTGAACTATTAACTTTTTCCTTAAAAGAGACTAGAGTACAGTTAACTCTTACTTACCGAAAATCAAAACACCTTCAATAAATGTACTTAATTTAATTTTGCATGTATGCAAATATACACAATATTATGAGGATGTTTTTTCATTAGATCATCATAAGTACTGCTGCTCTGGGCATATAGCAGCCTGTTTAACAGTTCATCACAGCAAAATGCAGCAATCAGAATATTGACATAACTTCATTTCCCACTGAAATTCTGAAAGGAAAAAAAAAATCAAAAAACCCCAGAACAGAACCCAAAAGATACTCCAGGCATGCTATTTGAAAAACAATTAAGGTTTTTTTGTGTAGTATAAAACTGCATACCAACATGCTTCAGAAATACTTCACTGTCAAGCGTTTTTTTAATATATACTCAAGGTATCTAAAGTATATGTCTCACACCAAGGTCTCTTGCTCTTAACAGGCCTTCAGCTCCAGTGGCAACAGCAGTGGTAATTGCTGCTAGCTGCAGACAAGGGGCTGAATGGCTCTTGGTAGATTAGACAAATTATCAAAATCTTTCAGGGCAGAGGCTTATGGCAGCATTCAAATAACCCATAAACACTAATATCATAGATTTCTGAGCACTTGAAGAGTAAAATTGAGAAAACATTCAGCAAAAAAGCTTCCCTGCTTAGACTAAGCTACTGTAAGGCTCTAAGTGTGACAGTGACTTCTGAGGAGTAACTTTGGGCCTTAGAAAGAAATGCAATATCGCGTCAGAAGGGAAAAAAGAGAGATAATAGCTGGATCATGATGCACAGAAAGTCTGTGCATCACTCAGATTTTCTTTGACTGACTTGTGATTACTGACAGAAGCACTGATGGTGATTAGCAGCTGGCTAAATCAGATCCTGCTCTCATACTTGCTTGGGAAAGCCTCATTATAGAAGGAATCCAACTTCACTAGGGTAAAATTAATCTTCACCTCTTCATAAAACAGGCACAAGTTTCTCTGAAATTATCATTGTAGGAAAGCTGCTTTGGTTTAAGTCAAACATTTTAAAAAATGGCGTACTACAAAATTTTATGTGGCTTTGCATTGGTTTAGTAATGCACTTTTTTTAAAATTTTTTTATTTAGCTTAATACTATTCTCCAGCAACATGAGCTGGTCTGAAATAAATCAATAGACATGTCAAAACAAAACTTTACGCTCTCTAAAAGTTTGTGTTTATAACAATCTAACTGCCAAAGTGGTGACATTTTCTTAGGTAGACGAGACCCACGGGAGTTTATGCACCCTAACGAACATGTCCAGGTGCCTGGCGTATTATAAAGGGCAGTTACGTTAGGTGGGGGTGTGCCCTTATGCGGTAGGTGAAAACAACTACAACAAAATCTAAACTAGATGTGAAATTACAAGAGCAGGTAAAGATCATGCATTTCTTTCCCGAAACAAAATGACTTTGCCAGGCCTTTGGAACAAGGAAAAAGCCAGAGTTTATAACAAACTGGTACTTACGGTTTGAAGAGGATGTAGAAGGGAAGCATCCAAGTCAGTATAACGTGTTTCCATCCCCAGGAAGCCAATGCTGTGCCATACAATAGGCAGAAGTGACAAATACAACTATGCTGACAACTCAGAAACGGCATTCCAGTTGTGTGGTGACTGGAAACAGAAGTCAAAGATCTGTGGCCAGCAACCTTCTTACATAGCATTCAAGAGAGTGCTGCATAATTTATAGAAGAAAAAAGAGTTATGTCCTATTGGAATCAGAGCTCTGAAAAGTTTGGGTAAAGTGTTAAAGGCAGCGTGAAGAAATCTTTTATATATTCACACATATATTAAAGTCATAAATGGTAAACGTACTAGCTTGAGATTCATTAAATATTCAACAAAGTGATCAAGTGTTCGAAATGTTCCTCTCATCCAGTGAAATATATAGCATCTGTTCATCATTTACAAGGATTATCTATTTTTTCAGCAAAAATCATTAGCCCTTTAAAGCAATTCTGCTGAAAGGGAGGACAGAAAACAAGAAAACTGAAATATTAGCCTTTTGCTTGTTGTGAAATCATAACCCTGCTGACTATAAAGTTTGTTGGCATTTTGTAGACAACTGGAATGACTGTACTATATGTTATATTGCCTTTAAGAGTATCTTTCTCAACACGCGGGCAGGAATAACAGGATGTTTATACTACTTACCTCAAGTGAGATCAAAACATTCCTAACATCACTGTAAACATTTTGAAGAATAAGATCACCACAGAATGCATCTTCATGTCAGCGAGCGTGTCAGAGAAAAGGGCTGGCATAACTGAGCAGTGAAACACAGCACCTTCTTGTTCAGAGGGAGTAGTTGGCAAATGGTGTGGACTTTTTTCCCCTCCATTTCATTTTCTTAATTTATTCAGAAAGGCAATTTATTTTGCTGCTAAAGCAGAGGGCTCATTCTCTTTACTTGTCTCCCTTTTCCCCTGATTAGAATCCTAGAGGTAGGACACGGATGCAATTTCCCATTTTATTTTTAAACATAAACAAATTAGTAGGCTTTCTGAAATCATTCAGTTTCTAAAATGTATCGTCCAGTGATTTATCAAGGACAGTATTTTTGCCTTCAGCAATTCAGCTAAAGGGAGGGAAATACTATTTATATACGATGCCAATACTAGCTTGCAGCGAAACAAGAGCAGGGACTTTTTAGGCAGTCGAAAAAAAAAATAGACCTTAACTTTTGTCTTACAGGTAGCTAAACACACCCATCAGACTTGCATTCATTGCATTCAGTCCACCTGGGGACAGACGGTATTAAATGGAATTGCAATAGCTCACGTTTGTGCTTTGATGTATTAAGCTAGCCCTAGGCGAGAGTTAGGCGAGGAAAACCTGGCTACCTGCAATTCCGTTCCTCTGAAGGTATCTATGTGACAGCGCGCTCGTTCCTGAAGCTCATCTTCTCAGTCTAGCACCGACAGGTCTCCCTAAGCTGCAGAGTACTATCCTTTAAGCTCATTCATTGTAAGCTGGAATATCACCAGGCCCTGCTGTCCACAGTGGTTACAAACACTGCCCACTCCCTACTGTTTCTGCTATTGGTATTAAAAACAAACAAACAAAAGTTCCTAGAAGAAGCAGGACTCCTTTTCTTTGATTCAAGCTGTTTTGTACCTTGTATGCTTGTTACCGTTTCCGATCAGTCTGTGCAGCTTAAGCTACTGTCTCTTTACCTATGGATTAAAAATAATAAATATAGTTGCATAATGATTTCACAATGCTTTTCTGATTAAGTATTCATTCCCAGATTAAATTCTGTTATAGGTAGTTTATTTAAAAATTGAAGAACCTTCTGTCCCCTCCCTCCTCTTCCCCAAAAATGAATAAGAAAAAAGTGCTTGGAACAACATACATCAGCATTATAAAAATGGTGATAGAGGAGGGATAGAGACTTTGAGCAAGGTTTAAAATAAAATAACTACACAAATTGGATCGAGTTTGTGTGTCTTGTTATTCTATTGACAGCCATGTAATTAGATTATAACTAACCCCACACCTAAGAAGTCAGACACTCTTTTTGAAGAGAGTTGCACTTTGCACAATTATGAAGCCATCGGCATACAACCTGCTCGCATTAGTTGTGCGGAGCATCTGTAATGAAATTTTTTGCAACACTAAGAATTCCGCACTGGGGATTCAGGACATCCTTCCAGAACTAAATCTGTATTTTGTAACATATCTCATTCTAGGAGGATGTCAATGTCAAGATTTCATAAGCTTCTCCTATCTATTTTAGCTGAAGAAGACAAGATATACAACGTGCAGAAATTCCTTTCCTGACCACTAACTTCTTGAAATGAAAGTTTGCTATAGAGAGTTAACACAACCAAGGAGGAAGCAATATGCAAAAAGAAGAAATTCCACACTAAATAGATAAGCACTTTCTGGGGCTCATCACACAGCAAGAAAAAATATTTTGAAGAGGAAGAAAGTGAAGAACAAGAAAGGTCATGATCTTGAACGCCATGAAGAAAAAAAAAAAGAAAAAGAAGTCATATTAAAACCTAAAATTAGAATTAAAAGGTCAGGAGACTTTCTATAAAAGAATATCAAACTCTGAAAATCTAAATTATTTTATGATAGTGTCACCTGGACCTACCCTACACAGTGTTATACAAGACACAGCTTAAATAAATCATACCTGTATTACTGTTGATACGTCAGTTAAAAATAAATGTAAAGGAAAAGACTACTGTAAGCCAATCTTACACTCACTGTTCTGCAATGTAAATGAGTGCAGTTCAAATTATTTCTCTACTGAGGGAAGCAACAGGCAGCATACAAGTGCAAACAACCTTCATTAGACACATTGTCATGAGTATATTAATCATGTCAAGAAGCATTGCTGAAGTTTCCTTCAGTGCAATTTAACATACCTTACTTTATTAGGATGCACTTAATTTCACTATGTTTTCTCCTCATTATCATTTATGATGACCAATTAAAATGCTTGTGTCTGTCTCTAAGCAAATTACTTCTGTAATTCTGGTAGCTGAAATCACCACTCATCCGACACTTCTGTCATCTCGTTCCATGAGCGTAATATCTTTCTTTGCCCAGCCTCTATTAGCATTTTAAAGAGAAAAAGCTCACTTGGATTGGATAGTTATGTATAAAACCGGGTCTTTTTACAGTGTAGACAATAAAAACTGGGTTGGTTCCCCCCCCCCCCCAGGTTGCCCTGTTACACAGCCTTCGTGTTTTTCTCCTTGGCGTGACAAGCGTAACTCATATAGTCAGAAAAAGAACATAACGAAGCAACAGAGGCCTTGGGCATTATTCTCATACCGGGCTCAAAGTTGTGTGCACTTTAATTTCCTTTGGTCAATACGTGCAATAAATGCAAGTACACAGCAACTTTACCTTTTTTTTCCCCTCCAAAGCCTCCGTATCAGAGTTCTGTCAAGAGCTTTTCAAACGATGACGTAACAGGATATGCCGCACCATATATCATGTTTCCAACATTCATAAATAAGCCCAAACCATTTTTAATATTCTAAAAATCAAACGTGAGGGCATGATCTTTTCTCAACCTTTCACAACAAAACTGTGGCAGTTCATCTGACTATAGCTGTTATTTCCTAGCTTCATGTAGATTAAGGTAAGATTAAGATATCTGGAAGCTAACTGGAAATTCTCATTACACGCAACGCCTTTGCTGTGGGACTCACAGCAAGCAAGAAATGGCTGAGCAACATCTGGGATCACCAAGCTGTGTTTATGAACTCCTTTATCTGCGGATTAGATTACCTTGGGCTCCCGGAACTAACGAGATATAAGGCTGATTCCTCAGAAGCTGATAGAACTCAACTGCAGAGCAGTGGAATTCGGCTTATTTTCTAAGGAAAGATATGTGTTCTTATTTACATAACATTATGTTGACATTATAGCAATGACTTCCAGAAAAACGCTGTAATTGCAAGGATGAAGAAATAAGTCTGAAGACAGTGCTGCCTTTTAGAACAATTATAATTTCATTAAAATAGGAACATAACTTAAAGATAGATTTTATTCTCTTTGATGATTTACTCATGCAAACTGCACATAAAAGAAAACAGTACAGTTTGTGAAACATGTCAAATGTAGAGACCCAAAATGCTAAGTACAGAAGTAGTGTGACATACGTCTCAAAACGGAATCCATGGTAGTACGACAAATAACTTTTCTCTATTTGCTGAACACAGATTTTAATGGTTCTTTTTCCAGCCCCACTGTTAAATTCATTAACTGTTTACACGTCTCCTATACACTTATGTAGACTTATTTTACAAGCGCGACAGTTTTGTTATAAAAAAACTCCACTTATATAAATATGATTTAAAAGCCTTTGTGTTTAGGAGATTGATTATAGTATAATCAATGAGGCCTTATCTAGTCCACCAAAACTACAATGAAAAGTGACTGTATAGCTTTCTTGCAGAATTCACATTTTGTGCCTTTGCAATTAATTTCCTTCTCACAAGAGGTCCATTGTATTTCACCACCCTGGAAATGTTCAGTAACTGTTACAGCTTTTTATACTGAAATTGGGAAAGTAAGACTTTTAAACACATGAGGTTACCAACTCAACTTTCTTAGTTTTAAAATACAAAATATTTAGAATCCCTATTATTTTCATGCTTAAAGCCCTGCAATGATACATATATGACTTAGATACTTCTTTGTCCAGTTTTCATTATAGTATGGTTGTATATATATTGTAGAAATTATGATTTTCCTGTGGATCAATTACATTTTTAGATTTAAAACTGAATCAAATAGAAACTTGATGGCACTGACACTTAAAAACACATAGTATAGTGTGGAGAAGGAAGAGCAAATGAACTACACAACCCATTATAAATGCATTAAATCTTTGTTATATACATAATGGAATCCTGCTTTACTGCCAGTTGCTACTATGCATCTGTTTTTGCTATTATACAAAGTTTTCCGACCTGAAAGCACACATCTACTTTTTTTAAACAACTTAATCTATTGTAAAATATTGTACTGTATTTTGAACATGAGTACAGAATCAAAATAGATAATGGCACATTTAAAAAACTCAGTATCCTACAGATGATTGGATAATGAGAAAAAGTGTACCTACAATCATCTCATCAGAAACAAACTACATCATGGAATGTTAGTTATCCAAGTTCGCACAGTAAATAACATTTTAAAACTGCAATCACCTATCAAGCCAGCATCACATTGAAGGCATCTTTAAACATTCAAGCAAAAGACTGCTGGCATTAACTACTGAACCATTCTCACGCACACACCACACACACCACATTATAATTACATTGTTTCCAAGATACGGTAGATACTGATTTTTTTTTTTTTTCCCACAAGAAAGGTATCAAAATTTTTGCTACTAAAAGATGACAGTGCTTACACAAGAATTAAGTACAAGTTAGCTTGCAAATACAAGACAATGACAAAAAAAAGTCTTGAGTTGTCTGAAGAAGGATTTTAGGCTTTTCTGGCATCCAAAACCATGAGTAAACTCCTTAGTCTGCGACTCAAAAACCCACAAAATATCAACCTACTTTGGAATACTAAGTATTCCATATTTGATAACCCTGTATTTTACAATATGCTTACTGGTTTCAGCCTAGCAACAAAGGATAGTTATAGATATCTGTTCTGACTGGAGAAATAAAGCTCTCCTCCCCCCAGAATGAAAGTGTCGGAGGGGAAAAAAACAAACCACCTGACATCAATTTAAAATAATAATAAAAAAAAAAATCAATCTATTTAGTAATGATCCTCATCTAGGATACGTATGTGCATAAGAGTACTGTATCTCATATACTGTACTGGCCCTATTAAACAAATTAAAAACCCCAACAGTTAAAAAGCCAACCAAAACGCTATACATAAACCAACCCAAACGTTTTTCTCCCAATGTTCTTCCTCTCATAATGTGCAAAACAACAAAAAGGCAAAAAGACTAAAAGCAAATTTACTGTTACTGTCTTTCTCTTGCCTAGTGCTTTATGACCTTGCTAACGTTACAAAGTCAATAGGGACTATGCAGAACTTTGGTATAAAAATGTCACATAATATTACTATCACAGTCTTGGGGATCACCTTTAGTAATTCACCCCAATGTTTGTTGAAATAATACCAAATTAAAAATGAAATAAACCACATTGTACTGTACACACACTTTACACGTTAAGCACAAAAAAAACCTAGTAAAACTAATAATTAAAAAAAAAAAGTCTTTTGCAAAGAGACTAGAACTGGTGTTCTGTCTCATCTTCACCTGCCAATCTTTAAAGCCAAATTTAAGTTGGATTTTTAAAAATGAGTAATTTTAAGCTACAATTTCTCCTAGACGGAGACTGGTCTTTTGTTGATTTCCCTTTAAAGTCACAAATGTATATCTAAGAAACTGATGCAATGCAAGTTTTTAATCAACTTCCTGAAGGCTGCGACTGGGAGGGAGGCGCCATGACGATCTGGGAAAGCACCGGCTCTGTGCTCTGGTCCGCCATCTGGGTGAGAACGGAGGTGGCCACCGCTTCTGCCTTGGAAGTTGAGCTTACGCCGTTGGAAGTGCTGACAGAACTGTGCTGAATAGCTTCCGTGTGTGGACTGCTTGGCACTGATATGTCTTCCGAACTGTCATCTTTGTCTGCAGCTGAAGAAGAAAAATTCATTTGTTTTTTTCCCTGGAATGCACACCACCACGTCCCAGGTAACAGCAATCATCCCCTAAATAAGTAAAATTCATGGTGTAACACAGCAGAAATTGCAAAAGAATCTTATTTTCATTTTTTAAAGAAAATACTACTTTGTAAGCAAAAAATATGGACTGCAGTATGGAACATTCAGAAAACAAGAACATTTTCACATCTTCAAAGTCATGATTAAAACTGTCCGATCTCCTGCCTAGTAAATCAGCTGGTGGGTACCACGCCTAATTCTAATGATGAATGCTTATGTCAATAAGCAATATTTATAGATGAAAAATGCCACCAGATCTCTTGGTGCTATATGAATTGGCTTTAGATTTTTAACGTATACTATTTACTGCATTTGCTTCGTAATCAAACGAGAGTAATTCTACGTTCAGTAATTCATACTTGTGATCATGAATATGATAGCTGAAAAAAATGTTACTGACACCACTATACTAATGGGACAATACTTCCACAAGTTTTCAACCAACGTTCTTTTAACAGAGTGAAGTTCAGTAACTTCTTTAGTATACAAAAATGCCTCTCAGTAAGATTTAAAATTGTTAAAACGGATTTTAAAAATATCTTCAAGAATACTTCAGGTGTTCTCCACAAAACTGAAGTGAATTAGCCACACAGTTGCATCATTTTTTCTCATGACAGAGGGTAAACAGATTAAAAAATAATTCTCATTGTGCAAAACTAGAATTTAGAAAATAAGCATGATTTAAAATGTCTTTCTTGCATAGACATCCTAGTCATGCTAAAGTCATCCTTTTTTTCCAGAGCTGCAAAGGTTAGCCAAGGCATTATGCGAACACTGTCAAGCAAAAAGCTGAGCTAAAGACTAAAAAAAACAGAAAAGAAAATAAGCCTACTGTTTTTCCCTCAAAATTAGAAGTATGAACACCGAATTTAATTATAACTTTTTGGTATCACTTTGTGCTACTTAGTGTTTTCAAGTATTTTTCACAATAGTTCTATACGCTGATTAAACCCAGTACGCAGATGGAATACTGTAAGTCCCTTTTAAAACACTATCGACTATTGTATAACATAGCAACATAGAAAGATACACACAAACATAGCCAGAAGCAGCATGAACTATTGCTTGTGACATAGCAATGGAACAAACCTTGATTTTCTCTAGACTTGTCTTTGCAGTCCCTTTCAGATTTGCTTGAGATTGGCCTACAAATTCAAAAGTTACTTAGGGGAAGAGAAGGGATGGGAAAGGACGACACTAACACTAAAAGATGAACAACACCATGGTATCATAGCCTCATTTCCATAGAAGACCAGGCTAATAGCAGCAACTAAAAGGAACACGAAGCATGAACAAACAATGATGAAATGAAGTTTATGATGTACTGAGGTTTATACGACATACTTGCTACGGGTAAGAAAATTCACTGAATTAGCAAGTCAAGTCCCCAACATAAAGATCTTTGAGCAAACCCTATGCATACTAAGAACACACTCCTCTTCAAAGCCTGAAAACAACAGTTCTATTATCGACCACTTCCGGAAAAGAACGGTAAGGTCAAAAAGGATGGGTAAAAGCAAGCAAAACTGCCATATTTCTTTCTAAGAAATACTGCCTACACGAACAAGCTAGCAATTTCTCTTATACCTTTACTACAAGAGCATGGACATAATCGTTTGAAAGTATCATAATGTTCTTATCCATGAGGCCAACTATTTTACACATACTGCATTTTTTCAAAAACAGATCTTTCAGGCATTAAAGGAGATAGAGACAGATGATATTGAGCTAGGCCTGCTGACAATTACCACATATCCTAAGGTTACATGGTAACTGTATAGAGCAAGAGGAAGAAAATTAAAATACTTCTGAAAGACATTTGTGATCCTTAGTAGGATTTGCCCACTCAAGAAGAAAAAGAACATGAACGAGTGCCAATTCAGTTAACACTATTCAACAGGATTTCATCTTTGCTACGCATCTATCAAGACCTACAAGATCTCATGTGAAAACAAGTAAGAAGGAACACATGCAAACTTTGTCAAAAACAGAAACTCTGGTGCCACTTCCTGAAAAATACTGAATTACTAATTATGAGAGTAGCATATTCTTCCCCTCAGACAGAATGAAATGGCAGCAAGTGGGACGACAGGTACCGAATACAGTCTCCCTGCCGTAACACCTGCTCCTCCTCTTCAGCGCTGTTGTTATTCTCCTATGAGTCTCAGTCTTCCTATTATGCTTCTTTTGCTGATCCCCGATTTCCTTGTTGGCCAAATCCTCCTTATCCTCAAGAAAAAGGGTTAGTTTTAAATGCTACAAGCCAGAGATAGAGAGGAAGTAAAGTAGAACATTATCTTTCAGCCAGAGAAGGAAGGTCTTCCGTTGTTCTGTATCCCTTAACATCTATGTTGTTAACTTAACTCAAAAGAAATGTCTGTAATAATATCACAGTGGTAAAGAACATGGGAAAGGCTTGACTTTCTGATTTTGATGGGCTCAGGAAGCCCATATATGCAATGGAAGAAACAGTTATGAGAATACTTATGATCACCAATGTACAATGGAAGTTTTCATATCATTGAGCAAATGAACAAACATACTGCTGAGGAGACAAAAGCACACGATTCAGGTATTTTCAGATGCCAGGGGCTAGAGGCGAGGAGCTTACAGCAGACAAGTGATTGTATAAGATGCAGACCTAACACTAGTTTATGGTAATAAATTTGACTGCAAGCGTAAATCCTTGCAATAACTACAAAGTAATATTTAGAAATGAGGTGCCACCCTAAAGAATAGCTATTTAGGTTTCCTTCAAAATCCTTCCTTATGTAGCCCTAACTTTACAGGAATAGCGGCCAAAAACTGAATACAGAACTCCATTTGAAGAATTAAAACCAAACAAGAAAATGTACTCAATGAATAGAGAAGATACTTAAAGTCACCTCATGACAAAGGTGACTTCTTAAGCCTGAAGACTGGGAATAAAGAACAAAGGCTTTCAGAAGAACACAGGAAAGTCATATTTAAATTCTGACAGGTTTTTTTTTCTTTTTTCTTAGTTGACCAGAGAATTGCAAGGCACAGGACTATGGTTTCAAGAGCGCAACTGATACATACCAGAATCATAATGTAGCTAACAATGTAGAAAAAAGCCTAGGCTTTTTCGTTTTCTAATGGTTCCCCCAGCTTTGCCTCAAACCAAGGGAAATGCACGGTCCAAATTAGAAATGAATCTACAGAAGTAACGTGTGCTGTACATCAGAAGGCTGAAAATTTACAGACCTACATCACATGAACTTTCCTGAAGGCTACATAGTTCCTAGACAGGCTGCATCATGAGAAGAAGCAAGCCATTTTGGTAATGGAACACAACGTGGGCTAGACTGAGCTATAGAAAAGATTTAAAAAATACCAAACAAAGCACAGAGGAGACTTTTGAGGATGTACTAAAAAGCACCCTTTTAGAGTCATCAAACATTGCTATTATTTGCTTCTTAGCATTGCTTACCAATAGCTTCCAGTAAGGCAAGCAAAGAGGGATTTCAGTCTTCAGAAGAAAAAACCCCACCCAAAACCGAAATGGGAGCAAGTATGTAAGCATTGAGATGTGATCCAGAACTCCTTTCGGTCCCCTGGTAATCACTAGAAAGGAAGCCTCACGGTAATTCTCATCAGGCCACCCGTGGACTGTAGAGGGACTCAAGCCTAGAAATGCTCACTTCCAGTGAGTGGGCCTTTGTGCATATCCCCTGCAGTCACTGAAGGACTGTCGACTGTCCAGAACAGGCTGTAGGAACGTAGTGGTTTGAGTGGTTCAAATTATTCAAGGTCTGAAAGTGGTTAGTCACCTTCTACCATTTGTTTAAAACTAACTAGAGAAAGAACACGAAAATCCCTATTTGGTACTACCTACATTGCAGTCTCTATTTATCTTCCTTTATATCCAGTTTTGTACAAATGTTCTTGAATATTATGATGTCCTTTTGAAAAATATGAAAAATTCCTAAAACACCCTTTAAATTTTTTTTTTTTTTTTTACAACTCTAATTTTCACAACACATTTTCTTCTAAGAAGTTTTCACCTTTTTCCTGTTCCAAGTCCAGAAAAAATTTGAGAAAATATAGGAGTATTGCAGAAGACTTTCAGAAATAATCTGGTATAGAAGAGCTAAAATGAAAAATAAATGAACTGATTTCTCCTATACACAGCACTCCCCCGCCCCAGTGTTTAAAGATGCATTCAGAACCAATAGCATCCTTTTTTGGGAAATAAAGTTTACACTGGCTGGAAACTCAAACATTGCAACAGAAATTCATCCATACTGCCTCAAAGCACAATAACCATTTTCCTGGTTTCTCTGTCCTGATGACACCCTCTTTTGAAGCAGGCACAAAACTTTTTAAATAAGGAAAATACGATCCCAAGAACAATGTTAGAAGAAGAAAGGGGTATCTGCACTGTCGTGCTTTTCACTTGGCCTGAGACAAAAATGTGCCTGGGAAATCCAAAAGATCTTAAAAGATATGTAAAAGTAAGTGCCAAAAAATACCCTGAAAAGCAATAGATTTATTTGTGCCTATGTCAGTGCATCATACATGAAACTCCATTAAATAGTGGACTTAGCTGTTAAAACACGGTCTGCATAGTATAAAATAGCACTGTCTCAGCAGCACACAATATTCAGCACTGCAGGAGCTCTGTAATCTGTTGTCTTCAATTTCTTCCAGAGACACAGCCTGTTAAACCACTCAATACGTTTTTGAAGCAATTCAACTTAGATTACTTGATGAACATAATACGTTTATTTAAAAATACTTTCTATGAACACCATTTTCATGAACGTATTAACTGAAACCATTTTTTCCTCTCATAAATTGTACTGCAGGTAAGTAACTTTGCCAACATGCTTTCCTAACAATAGTCACACAGAGATAATGTGACAAAATCCTTTCAGAGGGATGGCATTACAGCTATCATTCATGTTGAACTTTGACTTTCAAGAGACTTTTCAAGAAACTAGGTGAGCTATGCTTCCGATCTCCTTGCTTACTATTGTTTTATTTTTTTCTAAAATGTAGGCTTTTTCCACTGACTAATATTTTAGTTCTTACTCATTTTGCGTTCTTTATTAAACGAGGAACATTATAGTCCTTTTCTGAGGGCAGAAAATAAGCATTACTCAACAGGCCGTTCATTAATTCTTCAACGAAGAAATCCTTAGCATGTAATTAGTTTACCAGTTTAAGACTTATGTTTAAATATTTTTCATGCCAATTCAGGAAGACGCATCCTCAAAACATCAAAATTCAAGAAACCTACAGTTTTTTGTTTTTTTTTTTTAAAAACCTTGCATGCATAATGTTATCCCCTAGTAGCTTCCGTACGAAATTATGTTGTTCTGTCAGATGGGAGCCATAATGGCCTCATCCCTGCAGCAATCATTGTTAATATAAATCCCAAACATATTTCTATACTGTTCCAATTTACTCCAAGATGCTATTTTCCGTCTTGTCAAAATGACTGGAGATCAAAGGACCAAGATTTATGAGCTCAAAACTGACAAAATCAGTATTCTATATATATATGGCAATAGAGAGTTGCTAAATCTCCTGAATCTTTTAAATTAAAAAATATTGCCCATTCTGATGAAATTGCTTACAATGACTACAAGTAAAGATGGTGGCCATTAAGTTTTATCGCAAGCACCTGAGGATCTGTTTGCATGCAATACAAAATGTTCCTTTATTCTCCTGAATTACTGACACTGGCAAATTAAAATGAAGTGGCTACATATGGCAGAAACAATCTTCACATTTACAAATATCCTGAAATATCACTAAATCATAAAAACGAAAGCTGTGGGTTATATATTATGAGTGTTGCCTAATGCATTCCCAGCTCAGTTATTTGTAACAAATTTGTGTACAATGGACAAAATTGGCCATTTATTCTACAGCAGCAGCAGCTGGTTCTGGCACTGCGTATCATATCCAAAAATGAAGTTACAAGTCAGGAAAGCGTAATTAACCTTTAAAATGCTGGAAGGATGAAAATCAAATGAGCACCTTTAAGTAAAAATATGTATTGGAAAAAAAATGCTACTGAAACTCTCAGTATTCCCTTCAGTATTAGAACTGCTTTTTAAAATACCCTGTTTATAGAAAAGTAGTTGCTTAATGTGGAAATCAAAACAATCTAGAAGACATTGTACAGTAGGAGCCATGAACCTGCATCTTATTATTTTAACGGCTTGACTGATCCTGGATGTTATGGTAAATGAGGACAGCTGTTATATTACCTCTACTGAAATCTCATTACGATGAAGAAAAAAACCCCACAAGGACCTTTCACTGTACAAGGCTAAGATAAAGTATAAAAAATGGTTTATCATGTTCTCTTAATACTTTAATTATATTTTCCAAAGCAAGTGTAGTAACCGATAGTCCTTAAATGCTAATTATCATATGCATTTATTAAACCAGCATAAACCGTCAACGTTACACAACACTTCAACTGAACAGACTTAGAAATACATTTCTAAATATCACATATTCATTCCTGTCTTCCAGTAACCTCTGAGATTTTTTTTTAAACCTTTAATGTAATTTTAGAACTGCACTTCTCAATTTTAATGTTCATTCAGTTCACTTTGGCAGTATTTCACTGATGCAGCCTAAGGCTATAGGTAATGGAACATTACTCACTATGATAGCCAGATTTCTTCTGCATGGCGGTTACAGGGCAATCTTTATGAGCCAGAAGAAGCTGTTTCAGCTGTGCCACTTCATTTCTCAGCAGGGTGACTTCATTCTAAAGGAGAAGAAAGTTACGTACTTTACCAGGCTCAAACTACACACTTTTTGAAGGTAAGTATTAAGTTTTATAGGATTTTCAGTTGTTCATTTAGGGGTAGATAAAATACAAGAAGTTTCCATTTGGTATATATTGCAAAAATATATACATTTCTTTTATCTCAGAATACTTAAATATTAGCTGAAACTTGGCTAACTTTATTTTATGATTTTCTTAAACCAGGAAATGCTTTTTGGAAAATACAACATTATGTTTTTCAGTTTGCAGATGCAGACTCTACATATAGTCTCATTCACATGATCCAGCTACTGTAAGACTCTTCTGCAAGGTTTTGTGATGAATTCTAATCAGAGTAAACCTACATTTAACTACCCACATTTAACAGGTGCCACAGCCAACATTAAAAAAAGGTAAAAACAAAAAATCAGCCAATGCAGAATGATTTTTGGTGACGATATTTGTACTTGGGACTTTTAAAATGAAAATCTCGTGTAATGGAAAATAATTTAGTAAAAGTCTAAAATATTAATTTTCTCTTTGGCCACCATACATAAACGTGTTGTATGAAGGAATAATTCATAATAATGACAAAATCCTGAAATGTCGGCTTATGTCACTAAAGCAGAGTGTAATCTAGGAGACAGCACTTGCAGAATCTAGTAAGTGGGTTCATTTCCAGGCTGCGCCTTTCCACTATTGGGTGACCTTGAGCAAGGTCATTTTACTTCTTTGTGCTTCAATTTCCCCATTTGTAAAATGGAGGACAGCGATACTTACCTTCCCTGTAAAGCAGTTTGGTATCTACAGATGAGAAGTGCTACGTAAGTGCATTATATGTGACAATCCAAATTAAGAATGGTACGGCATTTTCATAGATCCATTTTCACTTAAAACAGTAGAAAAATGTTTATGTACCTACAGAAACAAGTTACCTGTAATGTTTTGTGATACCCATATCTTGCCACGATATATGCTTTTCATGGGTTGATTTCTTTTAAATATAAATCCTTTCCACTGATACTTGAAGTTACTTAAACTATAAGAACCTTGGCACATTAGCATAATATACCACACACATGACATAATTGTTTGGTAAATGCATATGTTTATGCATTAAAGAAAAAAACAAACACAGGAAAATTGGATTGCAAATAAAATTATGTGGGGAAAAACCACGAGAGAGTCATCTAGTTACTTGCAAGCTAGAAATAAGGCAATGCAGTCAGACAAGAGATGAATTATAACTAAAAGGATTCCAAAATAAGGAAAATAATTTTTAAGAACAGAGTTTATTAGGTTTAATTACACTAAGTAACATAGTTTATAAATACTGTAACTAAAATACCAGATTTTTAAAAGAAAAGCTCCTCTGTGTCCTCTCTCTCCATTTAAGGGACAAAAAATTTCAAGCCTTTATACTTGCAAAATCCTCTTAAATTAAAGGACTACTTTTCTATTCAATCATTTTATTGTGCCAAATATCCCTTTAAAGAAACTTTATATTTAACACAACAACAAGAGCTGAAACAAAGCCAAAATCTGACTTCACGGACATTTCTAAGGAAAGAAAAATGCGATTGCAAACAAAAAAAAAGTTGTAATGAAAAAAACCCAACCAAAAATCCCACAAAATCTCTACCAGCTGGCATTACATGTCCTGATATCTTGGGCTGTTAAGAAATCACACTACTTCTGCCTCCAGCTCTCAGTCTCCTCTTAGTTCACCATGTTATTTACTGAGGAGCCACAAATCTGGATGCCAAGCAGGCAGCTGCACAGAATCGACATAGCTGGGGGGAGAAAAAGAAAGTGCTGATGTGGTTTTGAGACACTTCTTGATAATCTACAGAAGCAGCAATGTCCAAGAATATGAAACATACTTCTGTTAGTTTAAAGGAACGTTGGCAAAATAAGTGATCAAATCGGGAAAAGGTTTTCAGAAATTTTCTACCTTCTCTCCCACATTTTAAGGAAGAATTTTATACACAAACAGCACATATCATTGTTTATCAGTGTAAGTAAAACAAACTTTAATGAAAAATTTTTGAGAAGGTGGTTTATAAATTAATGTCAGTTGTACTACAAATACTAAGAATTTTGCTAACAGAAATAGAAAAAGCAAATATATTACCTTACATTAAAGCAGATTTGAAAAAATGGAACAGCAGTCCTATACTAAAAAAGTTGAGGTGTTCTCATTGAATATGTAGCTAGCATTGTTAATAACATGAACACTGTTTCCCCACAGTGCTATATGCAATGCACAAATCATTCCTGAAAGTAGAATAGAGTACGTCTGCTAGACACGTGGTACGTGGAATGTCACAGGAAAGCAATCCATGGTTGCTATTTACATATTACCGGCAAGAACCACTTCTGACTGGTAAAAAAGGGGGTCATTAGAACCAGTTCCTATACACATTGTAGTTTTCTTAGCATGTATGTGACAATAGCAAGTCTTTCCATCTCATTCGAAATATGTTAACATGTGGTGGTCTTTATGGAAAACAGGCTAACAAGAAGAAACACATGGAATAAACACTTCAACCGTTGGCATGGAGAAAATATTATTTCGAGTTTTTGCACTGGAAAGGTCCTCCTCATTAATGAGATATCAAGTCAAGTGTAGGCATCAACATTTCTTTAAACAAGCATGAAATATACCTCACATGCTGTCTAGAAGGGTTTTTATGTTCCCACATTTCAAAATGTGCTAACATTAGAAAGCAGGTTTCTGGAGGAAAGCATATCTATTTTTACCTGCGCTCCAGTTTTCAAAAGATACTTTGCCTTCTGTATTCTTATGAAGATACACCATGTAGTGTACAATATGTTCTTCTGTATCTGCCTATTTCTCCCAGGATCCAAAATGCGTATGTAATAGTGGGACCAGATTAATCCTTACTCAGCAAGGTGTAGAACAGTATTTGTGAGGTATTATTTACCAAAACTATCATCAGAGACAGGTAAATGTGACTTTTGGGGATAGGGG